>NW_011494789.1:3439855-3471489 GCF_000754665.1 Bison bison bison
CCATCACCACCCCCAACCCTTGGTAGCAAGCCCTCTGCCCCAGTTGCAAAAATCTTTGGTCACTGACAGACCTGGACTGTGCCAAGTTTTCTGATCACAGTGTGCTCTTTCTTGCAGCCCACTTGCTGCTTCTTAATGACCAACATGGGTTGGCTGTCATCTCAAGTCCCCAGCCTGCCTGGTATACACTAAGGAATGACCTCAAGCCACTGCCTCTCTTAATGGACTTTTTGGACTTTGAATGTACCTCTCAGTAAAAGATGCTGTCAATGACCTCCCCAGATCCCCATTTTGGTGACATCCTGCTGCCAGCATATATCTCTCTCTGCATGAGAGCTTTCCTTCATCCTGAAAATCCACAGGGCAGTCTGGAAGTTCTGAGTCAATATGCCCAGGAGAAGCCATCAGCCAATTATCCTTGGGTGAGAGAACTCAGAGGGATGCCCTCATCTGTTTCCAGATTTCCTAGTAGAATTGAGCCGAGGTTCCCACAGCAGTGGGAATAAAGCTAGTGGAGCAGATGGTAAAGAACCTGCCTGCAGTGCAGGAGACCAGGGCTCCATCTCTGGGTCAGGAAGATGCCCTGGAGAAGGAAATGGCAACCCCCTCCAGTATTCTTGACTGGAGAATCCCATGGACAGAGGAGCCTGGTGGGCTAGAGATCACAAAGAGTCAGACACAACTGACTGACTAACACTTTCACTTCTGCTTTCCCACAATGGCAACCTGAACTCTAATATACCCTTTTCAGCTTTCTTCCCTTCCTTGTACCACTTCCTCTCTCCCTTTCCAGTGTTCCTAAGATCAACTCTCAAAGAAACTGCATGCAGGCATGATTTCCCCAGTGGCTAAGCAACAAAGAATCCACCTGAAATGCAGGAGTCACGGGTTCGATTCCTGGGTCGAGAAGATTCCCTGGAGGAAGAAATGACAACCCACTTCAGTACTGTTGCCTAGGAAATACCATGGACAGAGGAGCCTGGTGGGCTACAGTCCACGGAGTCACAAAGTGTTGGACACGACTTAGCAACTAAACAACAACAAAGTAGAGTCATTTTGATAGTCAAGTGGAAGCCTTTGCTACACATGTGCAGGCACACACACACACACACACACACACATGCACACACAGTGCCAAGAGAGTAAAACTGCAGTGATATCAACATCTTAGATGAAACAACAGAAGACTAGCATCACCCTCAAAGACTTAAATGATACAAGGCCCCTTAAATTCATCAGTAAAATCTGATGGACCATGAATATGACAATGGGCCATCATAAAAAGAGTGGTAGCCTCGTTGCAATTTTTTTGCCAGATACCTTTGGCAGAACAGGTCCACAAAGATGTCAATCCTTGTTTGTGATTCTCGATCAGGTGAATGCAGTCTTTTCAAGCCCCTTCTAAAAGAATCAAAACAAGTCTGCATTCACTTGGAATGCATAGCTTATATTTTAATGGTCTTGTCCCAGATCCACTTAGCCCTTCTGCTCTCTGCCACCTTCTAACTCAGAGGAAGTTTGGCTTTCTAAACATGCCACAAAACATCAAACTGACCCATTACACTGATACCGGAGAAGGCAATTGCACCCCACTCCAATACTCTTGCCTGGAAAATCCCATGGATGGAGGACCCTGGTAGATTGCAGTCCATAGGGTCGCTAAGAGTCGGATACGACTGAGCGACTTCTCTTTCACTTTTCACTTTCATCCATTGGAGAAGGAAACGGCAACCCACTCCAGTGTTCTTGCCTGGAGAATCCCAGGGACGGGGGAGCCTGGTGGGCTTCTGTCTATGGGGTCGCACAGAGTCAGACACGACTGAAGTGACTTAGCAGCAGCAACACTGATACAGCATCATAACAGGTCTGGGGAGCAGGAAGCAGCAACCACCCAGAAGCCCTGCTAAGATGTGTGTACCAGGGGTGGGATACAAGCCCTACAAAGACCCAGAGACCTGCCACATCTGTGAAGTTTTTAAAGGTCCAGTAATCCTGGGATATATTGAGGTAGTTCCTCCTAAGAAAAGGAGGACCTTCCCAGGTGGCACAGGTGATAAAGAACCCGCCTGCCAATGGAGGAGACATAAGAGAAGCCGATTAGATTCCTGGGTTGGGAAGAGCCCCTGGAGAAAGAAATGACAACCCACTCCAGTATTCTTGCCTGGAGAATCCCGTGGGCAGAGGAGCCTGGTGGGCTGCAGTCCATGGAGTTGCAAAGAGTCAGACACAACTGAAATGACTTAGCACAACAGCACAAAAAAAGGAGAAACCAAAGGAGGAAACAGACAGAACAGGCTCCATCTTGAAAGCAGGACTCCATTTTGGGCCAGACTGTGGACTTTGAGCTATATGCCCAGTATCTATGGAAATGACATACCAACTGGAAAACCAGGCCCCTGGGAGGAAGAGCCCCAGAGCTCTCCATTGTCTAAAAGAATACCCTAATTATCCGTGTAACCAAATAGAATCATACATTCTATTATGCTTATTGGGGTATGACCACAAGCTTAATAATTGTCCACTGTTAACTACCTGGGCTTAAGGCATATGAATCATGGGTTAACTTTGACTGTATCTTTCTTTTTCCTTTGTTCAGACTAGTTACAGGGAACCTCATACACTTAGGGTATGTAAGGTTTCCACAAAAACTGGTCGGGGTCCTTGGCTAAGAGGAGACTCTGCCTTGGGCCCGCCGGTGTAATAAACTGCACTCCACTATCTGCATTGTCCTTCTGAGTAAGTTTGTTTCCAGGAACGCGTGGCTACAACAAAATCAATGGATCTTGACCATCCCACTTTTAAGAGAATCTTACCAAAAGACCTGGCAGATTCCATGAGACAGTATCCGGGATAGGTAATGTTGTTTGGAGTCTCTGGGAAGCTTAAACAAGGAAGTCACAGGACAGAAATTTAGGATTCAAGCAAGGTTGTACTATTTGCAGAGAAATGCTCTTCTCATCATCCAAAATGCAGCTTTGTAACCGAGCAGGACCCTAAGGGGTCCAACCGGGAGGACCTTCTCCCATATCCTCTGCTTTAGCTCCTCTCCAAGTAAGTGAGTGCTTAGTCACGTCCGACTCTTTGCGACACCATGGACACCAGGCTTCTCCGTCCATGGGATTTTCTAAGCAAGAATACTGGAGTGGATTGCCTTTTCCTTCTCCAGGGAACTTCCTGACCCAGGGATTGAACCCGGGTCTGCCGCATTGTAAACAGATGCTTTACCATCTGAGCCACCAGGGAAGGAAGGAAGGATAATGCTAATCCCTGAGACACCACCCTGCTGCCTCACCATAAACCAATCAGAGAACTGGGCACAAGCTGATCACAGACGCTGTGACTCCCTTCCCTCAGTTCAGTTCAGTTCAGTTCACTCGCTCAGTCATGTCCGACTCTTTGTGACCCCATGAATTGCAGCACGCCAGGCCTCCCTGTCCATCACCAACTCCCAGAGTTCACTCAAACTCATGTACATCGAGTCGGTGATGCCTCCAGCCATCTCATCCTCTGTCGTCCCCTTCTCCTCCTGCCCCCAATCCCTCCCAGCATCAGAGTCTTTTCCAATGAGTCAACTCTTCACATGAGGTGGCCAAAGTATCAGAGTTTCAGCTTTAGCATCAGTCCTTCCAAAGAACACCCAGGGCTGATCTCTTTTAGGATGGACTGGTTGGATCTCCTTGCAGTCCAAGGGACTCTCAAGAGTCTTCTCCAACACCACAGTTCAAAAGCATCAATTCTTCAGCACTCACAGTCCAACTCTCACATCCATACATGACCACTAGAAAAACCATAGCCATGACTAGACAGACCTTTGTTGGCAAAGTAATGTCTCTGATTTTCAATATGCTATCTAGGTTGGTCATAACTTTCCTTCCAAGGAGTAAGTGTCTTTTAATTTCATGGCTGCAATCACCATCTGCAGTGATTTTGGAGCCCAAAAAAATAAAGTCTGACACTGTTTCCACTGTTTCTCCATCTATTTGCCATGAAGTGATGGGACCAGATGCCATGATCTTAGTTTTCTGAATGTTGAGCTTTAAGCCAACTTTTTCACTCTCCTCTTTCACCTTCATCAAGAGGCTTTTTAGTTCCTCTTCACTTTCTGCCATAAGGGTGGTGTCATCTGCATACCTGAGGTGATTGATATTTCTCCCAGCAATCTTGATTCCAGCTTGTGCTTCTTCCAGCCCAGCTTTTCTCATGAGGTACTCTGCATAGAAGTTAAATAAGCAGGGTGACAATATACAGCCTTGACATACTCCTTTTCCTACTTGGAACCAGTCTGTTGTTCCATGTCCAGCTCTAACTGTTGCTTCCTGACTTGCGTATAGGTTTCTCCCTTCCCTCACCTGCCCTTTAAAACTGCTTTGCTGAAACGTTTGGGGAACTTGAGGCTTCTCAGGGCTTAAGCCACTGGTCTCCTTGCATTGCCTTGCAATAAACTTTTCTCTGCTCCAAACTCTGACGTTTCAGTGTATTTGGCCTCACTGTACATTAGGCCTACAAACTTGCATTAACAGTTTTGAGCATACCACTGGGCTCTGGCAGGGATTGAAAACCTGACCATGAGACTGAGGTAGGAGATAGACACACTCCAGGTTAGTTCAATTGCTCAGTCATGTCTGACTCTTCAAAGCCCCATAGACTGCAGCATGCCAGGCTTCTCTGTACATCACCAACTCCTGGAGCTTACTCAAACTCATGTCCATCAAGTCAGTGATGCCATCCAACCATCCCATCCTCTATCGTCCCCTTCTCTTCCCACCTTCAATCTTTCCCAGCATCAGGGTCTTTTCCGATGAGTCAGATCTTTGTATTAGGTGGCCAAAGTATTGGAGTTTCAGCTTCAGCATCAGTCCTTCCAATGAATACTCAGGACTGATTTCTTTTAGGATGGACTGACTAGATCTCCTTGCAGTCCAAGGGACTCTCAAGAGTCTTCTCCAACACCACAGTTCAAAAGCATTAATTTTTCAGTGTTCAGCTTTCTTTATGGTCCAACTCTCACATCCATACATGACTACTGGCTTCAGGTTGGACATTTACAATCAGCCAGCCTCCTCTTTGCATTTCCTGAGGCAAGAAATAGGTGAGCTCCAGTTGAGGAATTTACAACCAGTCCACTGTTTGCTCTAGGAAATCGAACTAACAACAGAAACAGGGTAAATAGCCAGTCTTTGTCTCCTGTAAATGTCTCAAGGGAATAATCATGGCAAGGACAAAGAGAGGCAAAAGACTTGTCTGAGTAAAGAATAAGGCAGACACCACACATGCACTATGAAGATAGCTTACAAACAGCTATGAAAAAAAGAGAAGTGAAAGGCAAAGGAGAAAAATAAAGGTATACCCATTTGAATGCATAGTTCCAAAGAATAGCAATGAGAGATAAGAAAGGCTTCCTCAATGATCAATGCAAAGAAATAGAGGAAAGCAATAAAATGGGAAAGCCTAGAGAAACCTATATGCAGGTCAGGAAGCGACAGTTAGAACTGGACATGGAACAACAGACTGGTTCCAAATAGGAAAAGGAGTACATCAAAGCTGTATATTGTCACCCTGCTTATTTAACTTATATGCAGAGTACATCATGAGAAAAGCTGGGCTGGAAGAAGCACAAGCTGGAATCAAGATTGCTGGGAGAAATATCAATCACCTCAGATATGCAAATGACACCACCCTTCCGGCAGAAAGCAAAGAACTAAAGAGCCTCTTGATGAAAGTGAAAGAGGAGAGTGAAAAAGTTGGCTTAAAGCTCAACATTCAGAAAACAAAGATCATGGCAGCCGGTCCCATCACTTTTTGGCAAATAGATGGAGAAACAGTGGAAACAGTGTCAGACTTTATTTTTGGGGGGCTCCAAAATCACTGCATATGGTGACTGCAGCCATGAAATTAAAAGACACTTGCTTCTTGGAAGAAAAGTTATGACCAACCTAGACAGCTTATTAAAAAGCAGAGACATTACTTTGCCAACAAAGGCCCATCTAGTCAAAGCTGTGGTTTTTCCATTAGTCATGTATGGATGTGAGAGTTGGACTATAAAGAAAGCTGAGTGCCAAAGGGTTGATGCTTTTGAACTGTGGTGTTGGAGAAGACTCTTGAGAGTCCCTTGGACTGCAAGGAGATCCAACCAGTCCATCCTGAATATTCATTGAAAGGACTGATGCTGAAGCTGAAACTCCAATCTTTGGCCACCTGATGCAAGGAACCTACTCATTGGAAAAGACCCTAATGCTAGGAAAGATTGAAGGCAGGAGGAGAAGGGGACAACAGTGGGTGAGATGGTTGGATGGCATCACTGATTCAATGGACATGAGTTTGAGCAAGTTCCAGGAGTTGGTGATGGACAGGGAGGCCTGGTGTGGTGCAGTCCATGGGGTAGCCAAGTGTAGGACACGACCAAACGACTGAACTGAAGTGAACTGTACACATGCCCAGAAAGGTTCCTTGGAGTCAAAAGTAAAGGGATAACTCCAGGCCATAATGAGTCTTGCTCCTCCCAGAAGCCTTCACTTTGAGATTCATCTTGGCTGAGTGGTGTGTGCACACCCCAGGGGAAGGTTCCAGGGTAGGTCAGGTGTGGAAAAAGAAACCAGATAATTGGCATGAAGGAAGACAAGGACCCTGAAGAACTGACCTACATTAATTACTAAACCACCTCTTTAGTGCGCTCCTCCTCTCTAGGGGGAATGCCCACATTCTTTCTCTGGCGTTCCTTATGCCAGCTAACCAGCAGGCAAAGAAAGAAGTTAAGGAAGTGGCAGGGGAAATTGACACTGATTATCATGAGGAGTTAAGGTTTCTGCTACACAAGAGAGGCAGAAAGGGTGATGTGTGGAACTCAGCCAATTCACTGGGGGTGTGCACCTTGATAACCATGAATGGGCAATTGTTGCCACCAATGGCCTGACAAAGTCCCAGTGCCCCGGGAGCCCCATTTCTCAGGGGTAATGGCTTGGTCCCAGAACAGCAAAAATGCTGATGAGCACAAGAATTTAGAACTGGTGGTAGAAATAGCAATACGATGAAAATCAAGTACAGCCTCAGAACCAACTGCAGCAGTAAAACTTCAGTTTGTTTCACTAACCCTCAAGCTGTCTTTTTCTCTATATATATTTTTTTTAAGAATGTGTGATCAGTCACCATTTGGAAGCAGCAGTGAAGACACAGTAAACTTCACTGGGGCAGGAGTGGCTCTGGGCTTCCCCGGTGGCTCAGGGGTAAAGAATCCATCTGCAATTCAGGAGACACGGGTTCAATCCCTGGGTCAGGAAGATTGCCTGGAGAAGAAAATGGCAACCCACTCCAGTATTCTTGCCTGGGAAATCCCAGGGATAGAGGAGCCTGGTAGACTACAGTCCATGGGGTGGCAAAGGGTCAGACACGACTGAGCGACAACAACAATAAACAAGCCATGGACCAGAGAAGATGCTATCCATTCCCTGTCTGCATCCCCTAAGCATTACTGTTCCAATCCATGCCGACAGCATCTCACTGCACTGGCAGCTCTCCTCTCAAACCCCTCAGAAGTGCTGGGCAATCAACACAACCAGAAGCAGCATCTGCCAATGCCGCAGGGCCGGAAGTGCTGAGGGACTCATTCTCGGTTTCTCTACCCCTCTGGTGGGATAACTCTGTGTTTTGTACTGTCTTCTAGAGTTCCCCAGGGACTGAGTCACAGTTTCCCAAGGATGTCACCTGCTTAACAGCATACCCTTTATTGGCTTTCTTCTCTCGCATTCCCTCATCAGTTCCCAGGACCAAACTCCTACATAAACTGCTGCTAAGTCGCTTCAGTAGTGTCCAACTCTGTGCGACCCCATAGACGGCAGCCCACCAGGCTCCCCATCCCTGGGATTCTCCAGGCAAGAACACTGGAGTGGGTTGCCGTTTCCTTCTCCAATGCATGAAAGTGAAAAGTGAAAGTGAAGTCGCTCAGTCATATCCGACTCCTAGCGACCCCATGGACTGCAGCCTACCAGGCTCCTCTGTCCATGGGATTTTCCAGGCAAGAGGACTGGAGTGGGGTGCCATTGCCTTCTCCACCTAAATAAACTACTTGCACGCAACTTCTTGGCTTAGAGCTTGCTTTTGAGGAAACCCAATCTAAGACATTCCCCCAAGCAGCTTCAATTTCAGTTTCCCCCCTGGATTCATCCTCTTGAGACTCTGCATGTTTAGCTTAAGTTCCAGGCTCCCTCATAGATGACAACTTCTGTCCCTGATAGAGGCAAATTCTGGGGTCCTCTCCTTTTAGGTTGCTTTCCAGACCCCACTGCAGTCAAGTCCTCCTGCTTCTTAGCAAAAAAGCCTCGTGCCTCACTGCCGTGTCTGGTCAACATTACCCAGGAGGCACAGGAAGCCTGGAGTAGCCAACATCCTATACCCAGACTCAGAAGTTGCTTGAGTTCCAGGTCTGGGAATTCTCTGACCCATGTTAGGGAAAATGGTGCAATCTGCTAAAGAGCTAGACTTTCCCTGGAAAAGGGCATGCATGGTGGGTTGTGTGACTTCAGAAATTCCTCTCATCCATGCTCACTTCCTGCATCTCTATGCCCTTCCAGGAGTGGGGTGCTGTCCTGCTGCCCCCCTCAAACCAACAGTACCCATAAGATCAGTCACTATTTCCTCAAAAAATCCTCCTAATAGTTTAATCCCCTCAAGAGCACTCACTGTTCCCTTGGGGAGGGGACCAGAGTTACAAATTTTCACTGGGGACATTTCAGGCATTGCAACACTGGCTCAGGTTGATATTCCGGGCTCTCAGGGCTTCTCAGTGTCTCTGAAATCACAGCACAGAGACAGCCCCTCACTCCCCTAAAGCCCTCGAGAGAGAGAGAGCTTCTGAGAACTCCTGCCTCATGAGTTCCAGCAATGGGTGAAGATAATTCTACCTTAAATCCCAACAGCCAGGGAAGGGGATGGAGGGAGACCCTGAAGAAATGGAGGACAAAAGAAGGCATCAAAGAGGATAAGATAAAATAGCAGGCATCAAGGTAGGGGCTCAGGAGAAAAGGAGGATGGGGGGAAAAAAAAAAAAACTACACTCCCTTAGACACACAAAACACAGATACACACAATCAAAGAGGAAACTGCACCAGAGACCACAAATGAAATTTAAAGTTGTTATGGCAACTGGAACAAGTGGGTGGGCACTTGTGCCTACTGAATTTACAAAATTAAAGTAAGCATTGCATTTGCTAACTAATTAAATAATGCCTTCTAAACATTTCTAATCTCCCCACAATCGGGCACAGAGGAGGACCGGGAACACAGAGAGCTGGAGTTCTTAATAATTTACCCGAGGGTCTGAGAACTGCCTCATGAGGTGGCTCTGGCTGAGGAAGGGGAGGAATGTGGGGAATGGATTTGGGAGAGGTACCCAAAGCGTGAGGATGCTGCTTCCTAACTCCAGGCCAAGCTAGTGCCAGGGAAGAGTAAGCCAATGCGTGAATGAAACTGTCACTTAGAGCCCACAGAAGAAAGACAAGAAAAAGCAGGGCAAGTCTGGCACTGTGTGTCCTTGGTCTCAGTCATTCTGCAGTCCCTTCCCCCAACCCCGTCCAAGATGACGACAGACAGAGGCTGTGTGACTTGGGATCCCAGAGAATCTGAAGGGACCAGAGTCCTAGCCCTCTGCCATGGCATTGTGAAACTCAAAGACACTAGTCATATAAGGCCACTAGATGGAGGAGACATTTTTCCTCTGGGGGTAAGGGGTGGATTGGTTTATTTTTTAAAAAAAGAAAAAAGGAAAAGAAATCTCTACAGGAATCAGATGTGCCATCTTAGCAGCTCTTCCCTGGGGAAATAAATTACACATAGCACTGTACACAAACACAGCTCCAAACGCAGACCCAGCTGGCAGCACGGTACCACTGCTCTCCCTGGGGAAATAAATTCCAATGTCTATATATCTCTATCTATAGATACATACACAGAAAAGGTCACACCATGTCTCCTTTAGTGCTCCTTTCACTTGAAATTAAACAATAATTGTTTTGGTGTTTAGTCTCCAGCAAGGGAACAGAGTGGATGAATTGGAAATCAACCATGAAGCAGCTTACCTAAACACGCAGGCAGGGCAAGCCTTCTTGTTCTGCCCCCGGGCAACACAAGAGAGGGTGTGGGACACCAGGATGCAGAGATGTGTGTGACTTGAGCACACGAGGAGGCCCCACCTGATGCAGAACATCCAGCCAGGACCTGGGGATGTGTGGGTTATCCCTCAGTCGTCCGGGGCTGCACCGATGCTTTCCTGTATCAGTAATGGTAGTCATGATACTGGCACATATCCCCAGGAAAGGACCTTCCACAGTGTGACCAGCCCAGCTCACAACTAAGTGTAAGTTCCAATGAATTTGAAAGATTTGGAGGCAGAAGTATAAGGGAGCAGGGCCCTGTGAGGCATTCCCAGAACAGATCCCACCCCAAGTTCTCTGCCTGCATCTTGTCTGTACAACTTTAGCCAAAGAGTTAATTTAATCAGAAAAGTGCGAAAATGCAGAAGTAAAGGAACCCAGTCAAAGAACACAATAATAGTTTAGCCACTAAACAAAGTTAAGAATTTTCATTCCTCCTCATAGACTACAGATAATATTCTGAGCCATATTCTTTGAGTTGTCTTGCAGATACTGAAACCCCTATCTGGTGAAAAAAGTTAACCACATGATGACCAGGTTATAACCACAACACAAACTGGTCTTCCGTACAAAATTCCAAGATCTGGCCTCAAGGAAATGAAGCCACCCTGGAACTGGAGATTAGCTGCACTTAAAACTCAAGATGACACTGATCAGACCACTGAATGACCAATTTCAAGATGATTGTCAGAGCTGACTGTGCTGTTCTGTGCACAGACCCTGTCCCCCCGACCCCGTGCATCCCTGAAATTCTCCTTTAAAAACTCTTGCTCCCTCATCGACAAGGGGGAGTTGGCCTTTTGGGACATGAGTCCACCTTCTCCCTGGGATTGCTGGCTTCCTCAATAAAGCTCTTTCCTTTCACCCAACACTTGTCTCTCAGTATTGGATTGTTGAGTGATGAGCATCTGAACCTGAGTTTGGTAACAGAAGTCGTCTCATTTTACAGAGAAAAAACCAAAGCAGGAACTGGTGACAAAGGTGAATGCAAGCTCCATGAGGGCGGTGGTTTTGCCTCTGTTCACTGTTACAAACAGTGCTTGGTTCATACGGAAAGGAGGAAAGGAGGGAGGGAGGGAACCAGTGCCCTGTTCCTCTGTCCACTCTTCTCTCAACTGACCGTCTGTCTTCAAGGGCGTGGGTACCAGGGTGTGGCAGCACTGAGCCAGGTATGTGGCAATAACAGGTCATGCTCAGAGTGGAGCTGGAAGGGTGATGTTGGTGGCACCAGAGCCGCATGGCCTGATTCCATCTAGTCAGAGCCTCTTGGCTCTCCTATTCACAGAACTGCATCCTTCCAGACCCCTCTGCATGCCCCTCCCCCAGCACCCCAATCCATGTGGACCCCTCCCCTTTCTGACTCCTCCCAAATTCATCTGCCTGCCCTGAGGTGACATGCACCTTGTCACCTCACTCTATCCCATACAAGGCACACCCTGTGCTGGTTCACCATTTGTGGGTGTGCATACACAGCCATCTGCCCTGTCTCTCCAGCAAGAGGGTAAGCATTTGCTGGGGTGGTGCTATGTGCACGGGTCATTGATGAATTCTTGATAGGTTGATGGATGGACCTATAGGTGAACATAGGTAAACTAACAGAGGCAATGGGATTTCCTGGAAGACAGGAGTCAGACCCCAGGACAAGCTGGTGGGGACACCAATTCTGGGATTCTGTTCCTGCAATGGATGCAGGCTCCAACTGATGCTTTAAACAACCTTTGGCCCATCCAGAGGAGTAGCATGGTTTTAAAGACCCAATACTCATTTCTGCTTCAGCTCAGACGTCCCCTATATATATCTGCACTCTATGACACCTCTCCTTCTGGCCGTACCTCCCAGCACCTCTTCTCACAAAGCCCTCTGGCTTCAGAGGGTGAGCCTCGCTTAGACCTGGGAATCTCCTGGGATGAGGCCTCCTGTAGATGCTCCCATGGCTCCAGATACTGACACTGAGGCAAGAGCATCAATGCACCCTTATCCTGGAATCTGGCTTCAGGAAGGCAACGACCCCAGAGCCCCCATCTGCCGTGGTCTCAGGGGCAGAAAGAATACCACCAGGACAGAGATTCCTCAGAATCAGGAAACTGGAGACACACCAAACTTTTGGAGCCCAGACCCAAACTGAGAGGCCCCTGCAAGCCCTCAGGGCCTATTGGCCTTGGCCTTCTTTGTCAGAACAGGGCTGAGCGGCACAGCATCTTAGGAAGGAGGGGTTGCGTGTGCCCTTTCGCTGGCAGTTTGTTCCAGTAAAACTAGGCCCTGTCCTTCCCAATCAGCTTCTGGGCCGTGAGTCCCCAAGGAGAGGGGAGGGAGCAGTCAAGGCACAAGAGAAGATGTCAGTTCCCATCGAGGTCTAGCACTGTGAGCAGGGAGAGGGGCGGCCTAGTACACACTCTGAACTCCGGCATCCTCGCCTCCGTTCCCTTCAAGCCTCGTCTGAGGCGGCAGGCAGGGGACTGCATGAAGCTGGCAGGGCAGAGTGGCCAGTCAGCTGCACACTGGTGGTGAGACATGGGTCGTGCCCAAGGCTGCACCTCACAAGAGAACCAGAAGAGACACAGGTGCTGTGTGCCAGGCACTGCACCAGGCTCGGGTCAGTGGAGAACAAGAGTGACCCAGGCCACGCCCTCAGGGAGCCCAGCCCTCAGGTCCTGCCCTCAAGGAGTTCATGCTCTAGAAACAGGCTTTGGCGATTCCGTGTAATGAGTGCTTTGCTGTAAAAGGACGACGGGGCTTTGTGAGAGCCATGGGGAGAGGGGAGAGGAAAAGCTGCTAGGACAGTGATGCTCTGAGATGGAGGGGGCAGATAGGCACACGGCAGTGTGGCACGGGCGCCACAGGTGTGAGCTTGGGAGTGGGACACGCCTGGATCCACACTGGCTCTACGTGTACCAGCTGTGTGACCTCAGGTGAGTAACCACTTCTCTGTGTCTCAGTTTCCTTCCATAAAATGGAGATGGGAAAGATCAAAGTTCCTGTCTCACAGGGCTGTTGTGAGAATCAAATGAGAAAATGAATACAGGGAAGCCCTTGGCAGAGTCAGCTGTCGATGATGTCAGCATTCACCTTTGCTCTTATTGATATACAGTTGCTATTACTGTTGGTAATAATAATATCGACAGCAACGGCGGCTATTGCTGTTGTTGCTGTTACTGTTGGCATCTGCAAAGTCTCCCAGCAGCTACCTGGTTGCTGCCAGGCAGAACAGCCTGGGCAGAGTAGGAGGAGGTAGGTGAGAGCTTAAGTAAGTGACCCCACTGCAGAGCTCTTGGAGCACCTGAGAAGTTACCTGGACGGGACACTGTGAAGTCGGACACAGTGGTTGATCAGCATCATCTTGATTAAGTAGAGTTAATCTCCAGTTCCAGGGTGGCCTCATTCCCTTGGGGCCAGTTCTCAGAACTGTGTCAGATGGAGCAGCTTGTGCCATGGTTATAGCATGGTCAACATGTAGTTAACTTTTTTTACCTGGTGGGGGTTTCATTATCTACAAAACACCTCCAAGGATATGGCTCAGATGGAAGGATATAGAAGGATATCTATAGCCTATGAGGAGGAATTAAAAGTCCTTGATTTTTTTAGTGGCTGAACTATTATTATTTTGTCTTCTTTGACTGCATTCCTTTGCTTCTACATTTTCTCCAGATCAGAATCCCATCAGCCCCAGGGTGGTGGTCCAGAATGAATTAAATCACACCCACCCCCTGATCAGGATCAGTGTAGGAGACGCCACCCTACAAGGGGTCCAGAGACCTAACTGTGGGAGAAGGAAGGGCATAGAGACAGGATCCGTGAGGAACAGGAGTCCAGCAGGACTGACCTGGACAGTGAGGAACAGGAGCCCAGCAGGACTGACCTGGACAGTGAGGAACAGGAGCCCAGCAGGACTGACCTGGACAGAGGCAGTGGGAGCTTCTACACACTAGCCCTGGACCATTGTATTGGCAGGGGCCATCCATTGTAAGGCTCTTAATCTGGTCCCTGTTTGGAGCAATTCCAAAATCTGATGAATGCCCTGGATCTCCTCTCCTAGGAGACTGCACATGTGCTTCTATAGGAAAGTTCAGGGATCGAAGGACTCCCATGAGGTCATGAACACTAGAATAAGAATTGCTCCAGGTATAGTCCAGAGGCGGCCAGGGGATACCCACAAAAATGCCCACCCGTGTTGTCAGTAATGAGAATGTAAGTGCCTCGCTAGGTCCCCACCTTACCATATCCCCTGCTTTTTTTTCAAGAGGGACACCTAGACAGCAGACATTGTCCAGAGTTCCCTGAGATATAGATGGCTCCCTGGAGTTTGATGGAAGTTCATTCGGTGTTCCACTACCATTTCCTGTGGGTCAGGCCAGGGAAAGGCACTGCAGGGGATACAGGATCAGACTAATCCTCAGACATGACCTCAGGGAGCTCATGACCCTGGGGAGGAGGTCAGATGAACACAGCTAACCCCAAGTCTGGGCATGGAATATCGGGGACTGTAGAGGGACAGGCAGAGTCCCTGGGAGAAGGGAATCATTGCCTCTGAGGCCCCCAGGGGTGGGGTGAGAGAAGACTTCACGGAAGAGGCAGACAAAAGGTATTGTTGAAGATACAGCAGAATGGCTAGAATTCCAATAGCATTTTGCAAAGAGATGGGGGATAATAACCACATTTTATAATTTCTCAATTGAATGTTTTTGACATCATGTAATCTTGCTGACACTGGAGGGACTGTCTCTCCATTCTAGCCAATTCCCGAGGATAGGAAACCACCCAGTCCAGGGCTCACACCCCCACACTCCTCCTTATATTAAGTTCTTACACTGCTAGGATCGCAATCCCCCTGCCCTAATCACCCCAGAGCCAGGTAGGTACAAGATTACCAGATAACATGGGAGAGTCCCTATGCTCCAGAGCCTGCAGACATTATTCAATTATCCAGTCTTAAACCTGATTACCCTGCTTTGCCTATTACTTCCTGCATATGCGCATGCTAAGTCGCTTCAGTCATGCCTGACTCTTTGCAATTCCATGGACTATCACTCACCAGGCTCCTCTGTCTAAGGGATTCTCCAGGCAAGAATACGGAGTGGATTGCCATGCCCTCCTCCAGGGGATCTTCCCAACCCATGGTTGGACCCATGTCTCTTACGTCTCCTGCATTGGCGGGCAGGTTCCTTACCACTAGCACCACCTGGGAAGCCTTAATGCAGAAAGCACTATAAGACTCTTGCCCTGGTATTCCACCCTCCCCCGCCTCCCTCTGCCTCCTGATCAACCCTGGTGCTTCCCCATGTTCTCCCGGCATGGCCTGTCTCCTGTTTCTAGCAATCTGTGAGTATGAAAACATATTTCCTCACTACAGCCCTTTCTATGTCTGTGTGTCTTACCTCACCTGCTCCAAACAAACCCTGGGCATCCTTAACACACAAGGTTGCTTCCCCTAGGGGGAGGGCAGGCTGGCTGAGCTTGACCCCCAGGAATCAGTAAACAATGGAGTGATGCAGAGATTTTTCTCATGGGACCATCTAAGTAAAGGAAGAGGACACTGTAAGAAAAATAAGCCTGGACCTGCCTACCTTTCATGTCAGAGCAGACCAGTGCCCCGAAGATCTACCAAAAACCTCTGGAAGCTGTGTGACTTCACTGAGTTTATGATCCTTCATCTCAGAAAAAGCCCTCTGGGTATATTTAAAGACAGCCAAGAAGGACTAAAAGATTCTACTTGGGAATCTTCCTAGGAGGACAACCATCGCTCCCTCCACGCGTAAACGGGTCCCTCGATGCCTGTGATGGCATCTGTTGCTAATGGAGCATGTGAGGGTGAATCCCACAGAACCGAGTTGGGGAGTTGCGGGGGCAGTTGGCCACCAGAGAATAGAAGAGCACACCAACCCAGTCCCCAGGGCCTGGGAAGAAGAGAGGCTTTTACCACGTTCCCTGGCAGGAGGCTGGGGTGTGTTTTTCCTGAAATCTCTGCAGGGCCCTATAAGAGGCTGTGGGGATGACGAGCAGAAGAGGGTGCTGGGTACATGCAGGAAGGCAGCCAGGGTGAGGTGGAGGGTGGGCGGCAGGATTCAGCACCTACCAGAGCCAGATTCCACCAGCCAGGGCTGCAGGGAGGGAAGAAAGGCCCCGTCTCTCTGGCCATGCACTGCAGCCAAGACAGACTCAAAGGCCAATCCCATGAGGTCAGTAGATAGAACCAAGAGAGCCGCAGGGCAAAAGGGGAACACTGGGCCAGTCATGTCTCTCTGGGGTCAAAGCCACAGTGCCGTTCCCTCCCACCCAAGCCCCACAGCCAGGAAGAATGGGCCCCTTTGAGCACCCCACTGAAGGTCACGGGGGCACCTCTTCCAAGGCGCTCTTCACATGTGGGGCTTGGACCAAAGACTTCCTGCTGCCCAGAACCCCACTGGCTCAACAGCGCCCATTGTTGCAGTCGGGGGGTGGGCAGGGCTGGAGGCCTGGGGGATGGAGGGTGGCTCTCAAGAGCCCGGCAGTTTGATGGCGTGCACCCTGCATCCAGCGACCACAGCCTAACTCAGGCAATATTCTCGGACTCCCTCGTGGGGTTCCAAGCAGCAGGTTTTCCTCTATCATCAGGCGGAGGACACCCACAAAAATGCTCACCTGTGGTCAGCAATAAGACCAGCCCGGCCTTGCTGGGTCCCTGACTTCATGTCTCCTGCCACATCCTCACTTCAGGTCCTCTATAACCCCAGGAGGTACGTGTGCAGAGCTGCAGGGTTATCCCACACCACGCTCCCACTTTTTGCATCTCGCGTGTGTCTGACTGAGGACACCCAGGTGGAGCAGTTGGTAAAGAACTCGCCTGCCAGCGCCCCAGATGCAAGAGATACAGTTTTCATCCCTGGGCTGGGAAGATCCCCTGGAAGAAGAAATGGCGACCCACTCCAATATTCTTGCCTGAGAATCCCATGGACAGAGGAGCTGGGAGGGCTACAGACCACAGGGTCGCAAAGAGTCAGACACAACTGAGCACACATTTACACACTTCTGTCTGAGTCACTGCTGTCCCAAAATTCCTTCCTGCCTTGACCCCTAACTCACCCTGACCTTCCGCCCTCAGCCGTCCATCTGCCAGTTCAAAGCTGATCCCCAGCTGCTGGCCTCCTAAGCCAGACTGGACTTTGTCTCACCTGTGCCTTTTGGCCTCTTCCCAGTAGAGTGCCATCCATCGTATTTATATAGAGTAACCTTTCTCTCCATCTCTTGTCCTAATTTTAATATTAATAGCATCCCCTTTCACCCCTAGAAGTGCTCCATTTTAGAAGATAAATGATACAGCCAGCCTCCCTCTCAGGCATCCTTTAGCTGCTCCCACTATCCCCCCCCCCCAGAGCAAGCCTGAAACCTCAGGCCTAAGTGACACCCCTTCCTGGTCACATGTGTGGCACTCCTGTCCCACCTGCCACGTCAGCAGGATGGGAACCAGCTGGCCGGTGTTATCCCATTGTGCAAATGAGGACAATGAGATGGGAGAGAGAGAGTGATCTACCCAAATCACTGGATGGTTAGCAGCAGATCTCAGGCTACACGAGGGCTTCAGGCCAGGTTTCCCGCTATATAGCAAGCCATCTTCGTGACCACAGCCTCTGCTGCTGGTAAGTTGCTTCAGTGGTGTCCAACTCTGTGCAACCCCATAAACGGCAGCCTACCAGGCTCCCCGGTCCCTGGGATTCTCCAGGCAAGAATACTGGAATGGGTTGCCATTTCCTTTTCCAATGTATGTATGCATGCATGCATGCCAAGTCGCTTCAGTCGTGTCCAACTCTGTGTGACCCCATGAACAGCAACCCACCAGGCTCCCTGGTCCACGGGATTCTCCAGGCAAGAATACTGGTGCCATTTCCTTCTCCACAGCCCCTGCCACATCTCAGTTGCTGTCTGGGCTACCCACTCAGGATTTCGCCTTTGCTGTCTGGCATTGTTCTGGAGTTGCTTCATGGATAATGGGCTGTCTTGTGCCAGACTGTAAGTCACAGAGCCCAGGAACTGTGTCTTTTCCTTTTCTTGGTCTGGGTACAGAGGACACACTCAAGAATCACCTCGAATGTTGCTGAGTCCTGTAGCTTTCAGGCGTCCCCCTGATGATTGGGCAGCCTTGTTCAACACAGGTGACTCAGTGGTGACTACTTGTGGGAACACTCTCTCTCAACTGCCTTGAAGTTCTTTTGTCAAATCCTGTCTAGACTGCCCAGGGCCAAGGCCATGGGTAGAGAAGACCCCTCACTGCTCTACAAAACTGACAGCCCACCACAGAGACACTCCTCCAGGGAGATGGACTTCCCTGGCCAGAGCGCGCAGCTGCCTCAGCAAAATGTGCTAGGCCTCCATTCTGTGTATGTGTGTGCATGCGAAAGCACTCAGTCACATCCAAGTCTTTGTGATGCTATAGAACTGTAGCCCACCAGGCGTCTCTGTCCATGGGATTCACCAGGCAAAAATATTGGAGTGGGTTGCCATTTCCTCCTCCAGGGTATCTTCCCGACCCAGGGAACAAATCTACGTCTCCTGAATTGACAGGTGGATTCTTTACCACTAGCACCACTAGGGAAGCCCCCATTCCATGGTCCCAGACCCAGGCCACAACTGGACCACTGCTTTCAACTTTCAAAGTCAGGTCACTCTCCATCCCGTAACCCTCCCAGCTCTCCCTGTTTGATCCCCATTGGATACGTGGCCTCGGAAACTCTGTTCCCTTCTCTGAGCCTCTGTCTCCTCATCTATAAAATAAGAGGTGTGGACCAAGCCCGTGCTGCCCAATAGAAATATAATGTGAGATGCATATATAATTTTAAAATTTCTAGTAGCTACATTGAAATATTAAAAAGAAATGTATGAAATTAATTCTAAGAAGTTATATCATTGAATCCAACTTAGATGTGTAGTAAATATAAAAATTTTTAATGAGAACATTTTACATTTTTTTTTTACAAAGTTTAAAACCCAGAATGTATTTTATACCCACAGCACATGTCAGCCACATTCACGTACTCAGAGTATGTGGAATGTGGAATGGGACGGGGACCCAACCTCTGATTCCATATCTTTGTGTACATATGTGTCAAGTGGCCACCATATTGGACAACACAGGACAAGAAGATCCTAACATCCCTTATCATTCAGGTGATTTCTAACCTCATGATAACTCCTCTGTGTGTACCTGCCACCAGACCCTCCATCACCAGCTCTTTCTACCTGTTCACCAGGAGATGCAATGGCATTTCCTGCCCTGCCAAGCTCCCCAGACAGTGCTTCATCACCCAGGGCTGACCCTGGTGCTCCCTGGATATGACATTTGGCCTGCCTGCACTTCCAAACCACAGAGGATCTTGGTCCAGTGCCTACTTCTGTCCAATGTGTGAGTTTTGATTTCCAAATCCAGGAAATTTTGAGGCAGCCACTAGGCTCACAAACCTAGGGAAAAGACTGAAGAGAATTGGAAGCCCCCATACACGGCAGTCTTTCTCTCAAGCATCTGTGAGCATTTGCATCATGCCCAGCATGAGGCCAGCACTATGCCAAGTCTGGGGACACCTAAAAAGCTAGGTGATAGTCAACTCTTCCCTTTAGACCCTGACCCTGATGTGCATGCGATAAACAGCTGAAGGATGACATAAAACGATATATACTAAAGTGTTAAATTAGATCTGTACCATCAGAAGCCATATTAGTTGGGGGTCTCAGCAGGAAACAGATGGCACACTCAAGCTGGATAATTGAGGAGAGTTTAATGAGAGTACTGTTTTAAAATATGTGGGAAGGGATTAGGAAAAACCACAAGGGATAACATGTATCACTTCCCTAGACCTGAAGAGGTTGGGGAAGGAGACACTGAGAAAGCAGAAAGGACCACTGTGTGAGAAGGTCCTCTTAACAAAATCTGCAACAACTGGAGGCAACCCCACAGGGAACACATACTTCTAGCTCACTCTCCTCCCACTCTTACATCTTCTGTTGGTTCATCCCATTGGCTAAACCCAACCTGAAGCCAAAGGGAAGGGGATCAGGTAGGTCACCCTCCCAGCACAGAGCAGGGTAGGGTAGAGATGGAAAGACCAGTAAAGGATTTCCAGCCAGGGGACCAGGATGCAAGCATCACAGATGGTAAGTGCAAGGGACATCAGGGAAGTTGCAGGGTTAGGGGCCAGTTCTGAGGAGACAGGGATAGGCGTGGTTCCTAGCAGAAGACTGGGTTTTAAGGGAGGAGAACCCTTTGGCTTAGACAGCAGAGTCAAGGGCAGATGCCCCGAGCAAACCCAGACAGCTGGAAGTGAGTTGTCCCCCAGGGTCAGGATAGACTTCCATAGGGATCTAAAAGTACTCCTTCCCTCCCCAGCTCCAAGATCACAAAATCCCAGGCTTCCTTCCTGGAAGGGCAAACTTGAACAAGGCCCCACGAGGCCTTAGTAGGGTGGAGAAAATGGATAACAGTTGATGTCTGATACCCCCGTGGTGAGGTCTGAGGCAAAGCAGGAAATGTGCTTCATGGTCTAACACAGAAGGGTACATGGTTCTAGTCTCTAGATGAAACCTGAGAGAGTAAAGGTCTAATAGGAATCAGAGTAACAACTAGAATAGTCCTGAGTATGAGTATGGTACCTTGCATGAGGTCTTCACATAGATTGTCTTAACAGTGATAAGAGGGAACAGAAGGAAGTTGGAGAGATAAGTAACAAGCACAATGAATATCAAATATGTGCTAGACATTGTATACATGGCATCACACACTATATGTGTTCACAGTTCCATTCTTCCCATTATACAGAGAAGGATACTAAGGATCAAAGGGGTTAAGCAATTTGTCCAAGACTGGAAAGTCATGCAGTGGAATGGGACCAAGACCCAAACTCTGATTCTACGTCTCTGTGTACTTACCACACTCATAGAGAGAGGGCCATGCAAGTCAGCATCAGATAGGCTCTGGACACTAATTGCTTTATAAGAGGTCAGAGCACTGAGTGATTAAGACACCATTGTTACAAAGGTCAGGACAGAATTTGGGCCACAGACAGTAAGTGCTGGAGCTCAGAGAATGGTAGCCTGAAAGAGCAGATGAGAGGATATTTCAGGGTGGATGCAGGACATGAGCTGAGATCTTTGTGCACCCAAGTCCGGTTTCCATGGGGACCAAACTCCCTCCTCTGGGAGCTGTGACCCACCCTCTTACTAGCACTCACAATCCAAATTTCCATACCATGCAATCAGACTGCCCAAAAGCAAAATTGCAAGTGTACAGGAAGACATATTGGGTTTAAATTTAAAGCCTGTGTGCCCTGCCGGTCAACCGAGTGAAACGACGAGTAAGCTCCAAGTTTACTACCCCAGTCACCGGGTGTGGAGGGAGGCCGGGACATACATGTTCTACCAAAGTTCATGACAACATTTTTACCTTAGTTATAAAAGAGAATGCTTTTTTAGGTTGAACTTTCCTATTTGTAACCTCTTTGGTTTGAAAATGCAGGTCATCATTTCCTATCTGGGCTGCATTGACAAGAGAAAAGAATCAGATGGGAAAGAGTGAGTTGGTGTTCCCGGTGGCTTCATGACTGAGTTACCAAATATGGTTGGTCTGAGCCCATCCGATTTGGTATTTAAGTAGATTTGGGGATTGGTGGTGGCAGCAAGGGAAAAGAGAATAAATGGATCAAAGGACAGCTCCCATAAGGCACTGAGAAGGTGCAGTCAACTCGTGGCTTTGGATGGGCTGGAAAAGACATCTTCCTTGCCTCTGAATCTCCTGGAGAGCCCTGAGATAGTGCCAGTGCCAGGACCCTATCCACAGAGATTCCAGTTTTGTGATCTGAGATGGGGCTAGAAATTAATAGGGTTTTTTTCTCCTTTTTTTAAAAAATCAAAGTATAGTTGGTGCACAATATTATATAAGTTATGGTTGTACAATATAGTGATTCACAATTTTTAAAGTTATACTCCATTCACAGTTATTATAAAATATTGGCTATATTCCCTGTACTATATAATATATTCTTGTAGCTTATTTTATACCTAATAGTCTGTACCTCTTAATCCTTTAACCTTATACTGCCCCTCCCTACTTCCCTCTCCCCATAGGTAACTGCTAACTTGTTCTCTATATCTGTGAGTCTCTTTTTTGTTATATTCACTAGCTTGTTGTATGTTTTAGATTTTTAGATTCCACATATAAGTGATATCATACAATATTTGTCTTCCTCTGACTTATTTCACTTTAGCATAATATCCTCCAAATCCATCCATGTTGTTGCAAATAGCACAATATTTCATTTTTATAGTGAGTGGCATCCTATTGTGTGTGTGTGTATATATATGTATATATATATTTATCAGTTTCTTATACATATATATATATACCGAAGAAATATATATACATATATTTTATATATATATATATGTATACCGAAGTTGCTTTATCCATTTATCTGTTGATGGACACTTAGGTTGCTGCCACACCTTGGCAATTGTAAACAATGCTTCCATGAACATTGGAATGCATGTATCTTTTTGAATTAGTGTTTTGGGGTTTTCCAGTATATTCCCAGCAGAGAAACTGCTGTGTCATAAAGTAGTTCTATTTTTAATTTTTTGAGAAACCTCCATACTGTTTTCCACAGTGGCTGCACCAATTTACATTCCTACCGACAGCGTATGTGCTCAGTCACTCAGCCGTATCTGACTCTGTGTTACCCCGTGGACTGTAGCCTGCCAGGATCCTCTGTCCATGGGATTCTCCAGGTAAGAATACTGGAGTGGGTTACCATTTCATTCTCCAGGGAACAGTGTATGAGGGTTCCCTTTTCTCCACATCCTCACCAACTTTTGTTATTTGTGTTCTTTTTAATAATAACCATTTTGACAGGTGGGAGATGATATCTCACATGGTTTTGATTTGCATTTCCTGATGGTTAGTGATGTTGAACATCTTTTTCTGTGCCTGGAAATTAATGCTTCTTAAAGTCACTTCAAGTGCAGCCAGAGTTGAAAAACACTGATATAAATCTAACTCCATCCTCTCTGAAGCCCTGCCTCCTCTTTCCTTCCTCCCCAGTTTCTTGGGCATCAGCAGGAGGCAGTATGTGATAAAGCAGCCCTCAGGATCGCTGGGTGACCAACTGTCCCAGTTTTAAAACTGAAAGTCCAGCATCCTGGGAAACCCCTCAATGCCAGCAAACTTGGAGGCTGGTCACCCTGCTTCCAGGGTTGCTAGTCTCCCTGACCCTAACATCTCCCAACTCACCTACCCAGAGTAGTAACCGCCTTCCTCCTTGATCTTCCTGCTCATCCAAGGCCTCACAGACCGTCTTGAGGATCCTCGGGCCCACCAGGCCCCATTTGGCCTCCACGTCTAGTCCTGGATCCCTGGAGCTGCCCAGTTCTCCTGCTACCCCAGCCTCAGATGTCCCACACATTTGAGCAGGGACCGGGGTACACTGAGGCCATCTGCTTGGCAGTCCCTGGGTTGATTTGCCCCATATCTGAAACTGCACCACTGGTGCTAATGTGTTCCAGCCTGCAGTCCTGGGGCTCTAAATCCAGGAGCCATTTACTAAGCAATGTTCATATTTATTTGTGAAATTATATGGACTTTTATAGCACACTTACAAAGATGAATAAATCCCTGCTCGTGTAGCCCAATTTGTTGTTCTAACCTGACACTTTCGTGTCATAATCACCTTTCTTTCAGCTGGTTATGGCCAAGGCTGTTAGGGATTTATTAGAAGCATTTTATAATGTGCTTTACAAGATGTTGTTGGAGGCTGTGACTTTGTTTATGGAAGAGAGAGGGAGGTGTGGAGGAAAGGGGGGATGGAGAGAGGAGCCCGGGTAACTTGGTGCCTCTGGAAGCATCATCCAGGGGTGAATTTAATGGGAACTTTCCTTCCACCTCCATTCCCAGTCCCAGACACTTCTCGCCCACCATTTGAAAAACTTTGATCTCTCACTTCTTCAATATTATTGATTTTCAGAGATGGAAAAAAAAAGAAGACACAGACATCAAGGAGATTTTAATATAAGACTGGGGATGACGGGACCCTCCTTTATAGCCTCTGAAATATCTGAAAGCTTTACTAGAAGTGACCTTTCCACCTTCCAGCTTTCTCTACCAAAGAAGGGAAAGGAGAAAGCAGGTGGGAAATCACCTTTGCCATAGCTTTCCAAGCCCTATCTGAGGACTGCAAATGGCTCTCCTGGTGACCTGCTCATCCTTTTCTAGGGAGGCTTATGCTGAAGATGGTGGGGGAAGCTCAAATGGCCATCCCAGATCCACTTGATAAATTACCTACTGAGAGCCTTTAACTGAAGAGCTGAGATGCACAAGTCATGGTAGGCAGCTTCCAGGAGCTCACCTGGGAGCAAGAAAGGAGTGTTTGCCAGCTATATACAGCTCCACATGTCTGTGCTTTCATGCAGACATTTGAAAAATTCTCCAGGAGTGGGCCTTCCCTGGTGGTCCAGTGGTTAAGTGCTTCCACTGCAGGGGGCGTGGGTTCAATCCCTGGTTGGGGAAATAAGATCCCCTACTTTGGCCCATGGTAGGGCTAAAGTAAATAAATAAAAACTAGGACCTATCACAAAAGACATAAAAGCTAGGACCTATCACAGAGTAAATAAAAACTAGGACCAAACTCTGCTCTATGCTCTATAATGATCTATATGGGAAAAGAATTTAAAAAAAAAAAGACTAGATATGTGTGTGACTGATTCACCTAGCTGTACAGCAGAAAGTAACACAACATTGTAAATCAAGTATACTCCAATAGAATTAAAAAAAGAAGAAGAAGCTCCAAGCAGCTAAAGTGGGAATGACAGTTTCGTGGGTCATAAGAAATCAGAAGGGTTTCATACACCTTTGAGCTAGAAAAATAAAGCTTTCTATGGATGGACAGGCTTTCCATCAAAGACTGCCTCATGCAGATGACTGTACAAAGGCTTGGAGGTCATCACTCTCTCCCCACCTCACTGTTCAGTTCTGCCAGGTACCAGAGGCTTTACTAAGGCTGGAAGACCATGGCGAGCAAGGCAGGTAAGGGCGAGAATCCAGGGGCATTTCTCTGGGACCTGGAGTCAACCAGGCAAAGACCAGAGAAGATTACAGTGAGTCTAAAAGTCCATCTGATGAGCAGAAATGGGCTCATCATAGCAGCACAGTGGCTCAAAACAAGACTGAAGAGGTGACCAAGACCCAGGTAACTTTGGTAAAGTGTGCATACTTTATTCCAAGTAAAAAGGCAGGTGTCTCATTTTGCATTTTTCAAAGATCCTTGACCCAGTGTCAGTGAGCACCCAGAGCACCCAGACCTTTCTTTCTGATAACAATTCTCCAATCAAAGCATTCCAGGACTCCTGGAGAAATTGCTGATTCTTGGGCAGGGTCAGGGAGCATACAGAGGAGCCGATAGCATCTTGTAGATACAGGAAGTAAAAACTGCTCAAAAAACAAAGAGATGAGAACCTGTTAAACGGGCAAAGGAGTCGACCTGAAGGAGCTCCCAAAGTCCAAAGCTAGAACAACATGAGACCCAAATGAACAACATCGTGTTGGATTATAATGCAAAGTATGAAATAAACTCCCATGACTCCATACTGACATATATAAATGATGAATTAATAAGGGAATGAATGAATGAATGAGAAAAGACAAGTCTCCCATACAAAACCCCACATAATTGTGTAGATTATCTCACCCCCAAGAGATGCAATTCAATTCCCTCCTGCCCTGCCCCTTGAATGTGAGCTGTTCTTAGTGACTCCCTTCCAAAAAGTAGAATTCAGATAGTGAGGAGAAAAAAGCAAGAGTCCAGTGAACAAACCTGGCAAACACTGCTGCCTCAGGTGACCAGGGTCAGCGTCAATAGTGACACATTGCATTGCTAACATGTACCTTTGATGTGAGGTGATGGGAAGGGCACCTCACCCCTGCGGTCTTCCTCCCTAAAACTATGACTCCAGCCTATATTGTTGTTATTTAGTAGCTCAGTCATGCCCGACTCTTTGCAACCCCATGGACTGTAGCCTGCCAGGCTCCTCTGTCCATGGGATTTCCCAGGCAAAGCGTAAGTGGAATTTCCCACCAGTTGGGTCTGGGTTATCTGGGGCTATCGGGCCGCCAGAGCTGTGGGGTCATTTTGGGTGGGTTGCTCCAAGCTGTGCTCCCTCACTGTTGGAGAGATCGCCTTATAGGATGATGAAGATTAAATGCAATGACCCTGGTCATCAGAGCACAGTGCCTGGTATACTGATAAGCATCCATCATGTGCAGTGTTATCCAGGAGGCTGTTAGATAGCCACTCATTGCAGAGCACAGGAAAGGGGCGCAGCTAGAGACAGGGGACTTGGGGAAGCACGAGGTGCTCTCCATGGGGACCAGGAGGGTCATCAGAGGGGCAGAGCCGGGCCATCAGGAACCTTCCAGAGGACTCAGCTCAGGGGCTGCCACTTCCAGGAAGCCAGGTACATAAATGCCCCTTCTTGGTGTCTGCACTGCCAGGAGACATGAGCTTTCAGGACAATTCCAAAGCACTGACCTGTCCACTGATCTGATTTCCCCAGAGCCTGTAAGAGGGACAGGAATTTGCAGCAGCCGTGGGATTTCATAAGATAGTGAGATCCTTCCAATCAGATAGAAGAAGCTTCGTGTTTTTTCTGCAGGTCAGTGTTTTTTTAATAATTCTCTGCAGACCTAAGACACCCAAGAAAACTCTTCAAGGGCAAACGCGGGGCCTCATTCATTTCTGTGTACCAAAAACCTGAGGCTGGGTTGTGTTATTAGTTCAAAGGAAGGTGGAGAGAAGGGGAGAGGCAGGGAGAGAAGGGAAGAGGCAGGGAAGACAGAAGTGGGGAGGGAGAGGGAGAAAGGAAGAAAGGAAGGGAGAGAGGGAAGGAGATGGGAAGGGAATGAATGAATGAGGGGAAAGAGTGTCTGGGTTTTTCAATCCTGAAGGAAGTATTTCATGTCCCCCCAACTGTTAAAAATAAACTGCTGAGTGCCTGGTCCCTCCAGTTATTTTCATCAGAGGGGGAACCAAGATTTAAGTCCCCCGCCAGGCTACCAGGCCAGCCTTGTACCTATTCCAACCTCCAGACTCTCAGAAACCAGGACCCCCACAGAAGCCACAGGAAATTCCTCTCTGCTTCCGCACCTACATCAGCACCATCCCCCAAGGTCAGCCAGCAGCCATGGTCCTTCCCTCTGGGCCCTGGAAGGAGCCTGGAGCTTCCACGATCCACCACGGTTTATGCTTTTTGTGTATTTATATTTAGCTTATCGTTATTTATTATCATTATGGCAATTTTTAATTTCCTCATCCTCTCTTTGGAAATGATGCCATGGGAAAATAGTTTGACTTTAATCAAATGGCTAGGTCTGTGGAGAACCAGAACAAGTCACTGAACCCTGCAAAGACAGATCATCCCTCAGCCTGACTGAAGATTCCACCTCCTCCCATATCCCTGAGGCTGTCCCTGTGTGTGCTCAGTCGTGTCCAACTCTCTGCGACCCCATAGACTGTAGCCCGCTAGGCTCCACTGCCCATGGGATTTCCCATGGCGACCCAGGAGTGGGTCGCCATGCCCTCCTCCAGGGGATCTTCCCTACCCAGGGGATCGAACCCACGTCTCTTGCACAGCAGGCAGACTTTTTACCACTGAGCCATGGGGGAGGCTGTCCCTGGCTTTCCCCAGGCATTCTATCACAAGATATCTGGTCATGAGCAGGACTACATTTCAGGCTTTTCTAAAGAGCCCCACATCCATGTTCAGAGCCCTCCTTGCTCAAATCTCATGATAGAAAGGAAGCCAATGCTCTGAGCCCCATTTAACAGATGAGCAAACTGAGGCATCAGAGAGGGCTCTGCTTCCCAGGTTCATGCTTGAGAAACACTCTGTCCTCCTGCACTTTCACTCACTCTGGCTTCTCCTCCTTTCTTGTCTCCCCACCCAAAGCAGCTCCCAGGAACCTCCATTCCAACCCTGGGAGGTCCTAATCTGGTGGCCCCAAACCTCTTGAAAAATATACACAGAACCGGGTGTGTAAATAGGACTCTTCAAAGAGACTCGAAAGGGCTAAGAACTGTCATCCCATTCCCTACTTAGAAGTTGTGACATCAGCCCAAAGGGACAATCCCCATCAGTCATCCCCAAAGTGTGACCAGCACCACTAAGACTCCAGGCAGGGCTCCTTTGGGGCTCACAAAGCAGGACCTGCCCCGGGGGTAGCTGTATTAAAATGTACCTGTAGGATTTTTAAATTTTTTTTATTTATTTTTATTTTTATTTTTGGCTGAGCTGGGTCTTCATTGCTGCAAGCAGGCTTTCTCGAGTTGCAGCAAGCAGGTGCTGCTCTTTACTTGCGGTACACAGGCTACTCACTGCAGTGCCTCTTGTTGCAGAGCACAGGCTTTAGGTGCTGGGGCTAAGTAGTTGTGGTGCACGGGCTTAGTTGCTCCGAGGCATATGAAATTTTCCCGGACCAGGTATGGACCCAAGTCCTCTGCATTGATAGGCAGATTCTTAACCACTGGACCACCAGGGAAGTCTACCTGTGGGATTTTAACTTCTTGAGAAGACTGAGTGATGATGCAGAGAGCCTAATACCGTGGAAAGATTTCACTGTTACTCACAGTTTCCCCAGAAATGAGAGGCATGGCAAGCATGCAGGACCACTCAGGGAAGCACCAGGGTTGTTCAGCAGGGGAAAGCCCAGGACACAGTCCCAACTGTGTATTTCATGGAGGAGGCCAGGAGTGACTGCTGACGACTGGCTAGCTTGTATAATGTCAGCATGTGCTGAGCTATAGTGTGGTCTCTTGTTGTCTGGTACCTGGCCCTGGGCTGAGGACAGGGGAATATTGGCTCAGTGGGTGAAAGCTAGATAAAAGAGGTGTTTGTGGTATGAACTTGGGCTTGGTTGGTTTGTACATGAAAGGTGCATTCAGAGGCACGTTGTTCTATTATCTGTAGGAATCAGCCAGCCCTGGGAGGGGCGGTCTCCCCGCAGCCAGGGGGCGCCCAAGATGTCAAAGCATCAAGCTGCTGCTGCTGCTAAGTCACTTCAGTCATGTCCAACTCTGTGCAACCCCATGGACTATCGAAGGCCAAGCTGCTCTGTCCATGGAATTTTCCAGGCAAGAATGCCATTTCTTCCTCCAGGGAATCTTCCCCACCCAGGAATCAAACCCAGGTCTCCTGCATTGCAAGCAGATTCTTTATTGTCTGAGTCACCAGGGAAGATGTTATTACCATTTTACCTTGATTTCACCCAGATTTGTGTGGAAGAGGCAAAGGGGACACGCAGAGCAAGATATGGGGAGATGTATGCAATGGGTTCTGCCTTCCCCGTGGACCTTTCAAAAGCCAGAAGTCCCCAGTAACAGGTCACCCCCACCCCATCCACTCCGAGACACCATGTGTATTGGAGGACACACACAGTCTGAGTGGTGGGGCCAGAGCCTATCACCATCTCCCCTACAGAAGCCCCATGACGTCTAGGAGACACAGTGGTGAGCCAGCTCCTGGGTCTACCTCACTCCATCTGGCGCCACCCGCTCAGCCGCCCGGCTGTGCAGGGTGGGAACAGCCACACACATGCCAGGAGACAGCCAACCCACCTTCCCTAAGAGCTGCAGCCACTCACACTCTCTGTGGCTCCAGGGGTCCCAGAGGCCCTGCTGCCTGCATGCCTTCGTCTCCCCACTCCCAGGCACCTAATGCACACAATCCTCCCTTAACTCTTTCCTTCAGCCTCTGGTTTTGTTCAAACGCCCACTTCACTGTATTACTGATAAAACGAGGCTCCTTTCTTTATGCTGAGAAGGTGTAATGTGTGTGTGAATACTAAGTTGCTCAGTCGTGTTTGATTCTTTGTGACTCCATGGACTGTAGCCCGCCAGGCTCCTCTGTCCATGGGATTTTTCAGGCAAGAATACTGGAGCGGGTTGCCATTTTCTCCTCCAGGAGATCTTCCCAATCCAGGGGTAGAACCTGCATCTCTTACATCTCCTGCATTGGCGGACGAGTCCTTTACCACTAATGCCACCTTAGAAGCCCATGAGAAGGTGTAAACTTCAAAGTAAAGCAAACTAGGGTGCAAATCTCATCTCTACAGTACCTTAGCAGGTTAGTACATGTCTCTGAGCCTCAGCTTCCTCATCTATAAAATGGGAATCATAAGATCTTCCTTGTAGGATTTTTGGCAATCAAATGAGACAGCATGCAACAGCTGACCACAGAGCAGATACCTCAAAAGAAGGTGACGGCATCCTTTATGTTCCTAAGCCAGTTGAAGCACAGGTGCTGAGGGCCTTCAGAGTTGGGGGAGAATGTGGCCAGATTTCTGAGGGAAGCAGGAGCAAAAGGTGGGGATGGGAAGGCTGGGGGCCATATTCCCCTTCCCCGTTTGGCTGAAGATGTTCCCACTTCTGATCTCATCCAAGGAGACCTGCCCCCAGCAGGCTGGCCCACTCACATGCACAGGTTGGCCCTCCAACAATGCAGCTGGCCCAGACCCCAGAGGGAGCCCGAGACATTAGCTAGCCACACTGGCATCCAGACCATAAGTGCAACGTGTGTGTGTGCATCACAATCCAATGGGGTAATAATTAATCATCATCTTTGGCTGGCAGGTCGTACATCAGTAATGCAGAATGGATGATATAATTGCACGGTGTGCCTAATTATAGACTACAGTGAGGATAATAATAGGAGTAATTAACCTGGAAAACACTGAACACAAAGGCGATGTGTGGAGAGTCTGAAGGAGAGGGGCACTGCTGGCCTGTCACCAACAAGGAGCCTCTTGGCAGAGGATTGCAGTGGCTCTCATACAGGGATAACACTCTGCTCACAGTAGGTCCACGGAGAAGCTGTTCTGGCCTCCTGGCTGAAAATGCCAGCTGCTTGGGTGTCCCTGAGGTGGAGGCTGTCTCGTAAAGGATTCCATTGGAAGTGGCAGCTGAACTGGAGACCTGCTGATACATGAGCATCCCTTTGTGTCACCAGCATTTTTCTTAATGCCTCCACCAAGGCCAGGGCTTCCCAGGTGGCTCTAGTGGTAAGGAACCCGCCTGCCAATGCAGAAGATGTAAGAGACACAAGTTCAATCCCTGGGTTCAGAAGATCCTCTGGAGGAAGGCATGACAACCCACTCCAGTATTCTTACCTGGAGAATCCCATGGATAGCAGAGCCTGGCAGGCTACAGTCCACAGGGTCGTGAAGAGTCAGACACGACTGAAATGACTTAGCACACACGTACCACCAAGGCCAGAGACCTGGGGCCGTGCTCCATATCTTGGCGATGAAAGAGCCGGCTGCCTGGTGAATACAGTTAAATCCCTGTGCAGGCTCCAAAATGAAGCTCTCCCCCATCCCCTCATGGCAAGCGCTCTCCCTGGCCCCAGCTGGGTGGCGGATACTGTCATGATACCTGCTGCCATGACCTGCTCCTGGCTGGTCATACGGGACCCTTTCAAGTGCACAGCTTTCAGTGT
>NW_011494789.1:3471589-3513537 GCF_000754665.1 Bison bison bison
AGTGTGGCCATCCGGTACCCGCACTCTCTTCCAGTGTCTTCATCACTCTAGTGTCCCCAGCAACAGGCAGCAAAAGGAACCAGAAGTCCAGAGGGGCCCCATGCTGAATCGTCACCTGGCTTCCTCTCCTTTGGGGGCCCTCCCGCTAGTCCTCCTTAGCACCCTCCACAGGAAGCCTCCCTCTGGCCACAGGGCAGATTTCTCACAGCTGCTCTGAGTACAGCCCACTGCCCCAGCACACGTCCCAGGCCACTTCCGGTTTGTCAGCCACATTTCCTTGTTAGAGGCCATGCCCTAAGTGTAGAGACATCTCCTGCATCTTCTGTTTCTCAAAGAGTTTGGGGCACAGCATAGGTTTTCATTAAAACTTTATCTAATGAGTGAATGATTTACAAAATGCCCTTCCTGGATCCCCCACTACATACCAAACTTGGTCACTTTCATTTAATCCTCGCAACAACTCTCCAAGGTATGTATTATTATGCCCCTTCAGGAATTTATTATTAGGCCTTATCTAAGGAACCACAAAGCAGAGAAATTAATTTGTAGGAAACCTGGGTTCGATCCCTGGGTCAGGAAGATCCCTGGAGAAAGAACTGGCAACCCACTCCGGTATCCTTCCCTGGGAAGTCCCATGGACAGAAGATCCTGGCAGGCTACAGTCCAAGGGTTCACAAAGAGTCGGAAACAACTGAGTGACTAACACACACACACAAGGAACCATGAAGCAGAGGAATTAATTTGTTTAAAGTAATATAGCTGGAAAATAGCAAGGCTGGAATTTGAGCTGGGCTCAGACACAACTGAAGCGACTTAGCAACAGCAGCAGCAGCCCATTCCCTCAGCATCATTTTTCACTGCGCCCTGTTGTGGCAAAGATAGTTGAACTGGCCATTTGAGCTTCCATAGACTAGGGATATGGTGTCTGATGACAGCCACATCAGCAACAGACACTACTACACCCAAAACGTGCGAGCCCTGGAGAACATTAAAAAAGTGTTTGCAGGTGGCCTCTTTTCAACAAGTTCAAACAGCACCCCGGTGTTTGAGTTGAGACAGTGCTAGCTGCTATAACAGACAGACCCAAGCATCTTAGGGCCTTCACTCTTTTCTCTTAAAGTCCAGTTGGCAGGTTGGATGGGAACTCTGCACTGCCCAGTAATTTAGGGACTCAGGCTGACACAGGGCCTCCATCTTCAATGTGGGATCCTGATTGTTCAGGTAGCCAAAGAAAGAAAGGGAGAGATGGAAGGGGAGTGCCACATGGGAGGGCTTGGGGATCTGGGAGTGGAAAGACTTTGCCACAGGGCCCCTCTGCCAATGGGGACCCACAGCCTACTGAGCACCAGTGAATGAACACTGGGCTGCTCCTGGGGATACTTGGGCCCCCTCTCCCAGCATCTCTTGATTTCGAACCTACTGCCAATTGTACTTACTACTATTGACAATGCAACTAAATTAAAGATTATGCCAAGTAATAAACTGTAAGTATAAAAAGGACATTGGTGATTCTAAGTAGAACATTGAACACTTTTAGGGGGACTTGATGAGACATAGCATTGCAAGTATTATTAAATAAGATACAGTGAAACCCCTAACAGGGACTGGGGTTGGGGAACAGACTGGGAAGTGGTAGCAAGAATAATCACAAAAATCTAAAATTCTGCACTCATGTTGTTTTGCATGGGGCTTGGAGTTTTTGTTCCATTTTTTTAAAAAAAACCCAAATTAGACTTCTTAGTTGATATATCATAGATGTGGTTAATGCAAGAAAGATGAAGGGGAACTCCAGTTAGCAGACCCATATTCAAAGACTGGCCTTTGACCCTTCATCGAAGGACTGGCAAATAAATGCACATTTATATACTTCAAATTAAAATGCCTAAGATGCATACATATCATTTTATTTTCCTTTATTTTTTTCTTTCTTTCTTTTCTACACTGTTTCAGCAATCTTTTGGGGGTTTTTTTAGGGTACTTTTTTAAAAAACTTTTTGTTTTGTATTGAAGTACTCTTGCCTGGAAAATCCCACGAATGGAGGAGCCTGGTGGGCTACAGTCCATAGGGTCGCTAAGAGTCGGACATGACTGAGCGACTTCACTTTCACTTTTTACTTTCATGCATTGGAGAAGGAAATGGCAACCCACTCCAGTGTTCTTGCCTGGAGAATCCCAGGGACAGGGGAGCCTCGTGGACTGCCGTCTATGGGGTCGCACAGAGTCGGACACGACTGAAGCGACTTAGCCGCGGCAGCAGCAACATAACTGATTAACAATGTTGTGATAGTTTCTGGTGGACTGAAAAGGGACTCAGCCATACATATACATGTAACCATTCTTCCCCAAACTCCTCTCCCACCCAGACTGCCACATGACATTGAGCAGAGTTATCTACGCTACGCAGTAGGTCCTTGTTGGTTACCCATTTTAAAAATAGCAGTGTGTACATGTCCATCCCAAACTTCCCAACTATCCCTTCCCCCTATCCTTCCCCCCAACAATCATAAGCTTGCTCTCTAAGTCCCTGAGGCTGTTTCTGCTTCAGCAGTCTTTCTGGATTGACCTGCCAGTGCCTGTCACATGAGCACATGCTCTGTCCTTGAAAGGATAGGCTCCCATGGGAAAACATGGACCAGAGAAGCCCATCCTACCATCCTATCTCCAACATCTGTAATGTTCAGCAGTCAGGGAGCCCAGTAACCACGCTCCGAGGCTCAGCCAATGGTGACAACTAAGGGTCCACCTTGGGGCCCTCTTGACACATCACTTTCCTGTAGAAGCCACAAGTTTTCAAAGCACAGCATCCTTCTCAAACAGTTAATACACTAGTCCAAGGCCTTACCCCCCACTTAAGATCAGTGAATGCGCTTGGCATCCTGCCTGGTGTAGCCTCGGGGGCACACTCTGCTGCCTTCACTCTGCCTGCTGGCTCCAGGCCAGGCCCAGGCACGGAAGCACACACACCTGCTCTTCCATTTACTCAGTTGTTCCACAAGCTACTAGAATCAGGACTTAACCTGTGAAACGATGAAGACAGTCTCTGCCCACTGTCAAGTAGAGGAGACAGAAGAAGGCTATGAATACAATGTCCTCAGGGCTGGAATAGATGATAAGGGAACAGAGAGGAGAGAATAACTCAGGTATTGATTGGTTAATGCTAAGCTCATAGTTGTGATCCGTCACGTGTGTGCACTCAGGAACACAAACACACACATTGTTTATCTGACCTGTAGCAGCTGTCCACAGCCTACAGTGTGCTCAAGAGCAGAGAACTCTAATACTCCAAAAGAAAGTGAATTTGAGAGAATTACCTGGTGGTCCAGCAGTTAGGATACTGCACTTTCACTGGTGAGGGCCTGGGTTTAATCCCTGGTGAGGGAACTAAGATCCCATAAACCACAGAACATGGCCAAAGAAAATTTTTTAGGTGAACATGAAAACTCCATGGGTGGGTTTGCAAATGCCTCCCTCTGGTACTGCCTGCAGTTACTGGGAGGCAGGCAGAACTGTGTCCTCAAGGCCAAGAAGCAGTCCCTTCTTCCCTCTGGAGTGACTCCTCTGGAACATGTGCAGAGGAGAGCAGGGGAACTCCAGGAGTTCCAGCCAACACCTCCACACAGCCAGCTCCCCAAAGAACCCCACTCTGATCAGGGCCCTCCTCTGCGAGATACATGGCAGTGATTCTGTCGTCTGCAGGGCTGATGAAGTCTTCACCCCTTAGTTAGTGCAAACAGAGCTTCACGATTTGTCAGCTACTTCATCTCATCTCCCAGCATTTTGAACTCTAATTCCAATCCACTTTTACACACACATATGCTTCCCTGGGGGCTCAGACTTAGAATCTGCCTGCAATGCAGAAGACCTGGGTTTGATCCCTGGTTGGGAAGATCCCCTGGAAAAGGGAATGGCACCCACTCCAGTATTCTTGCCTGGAGAATCCCATAGACAGAGGAGCCTGGTGGGCTACAGTCCACAGGATCACAAAGAGTCAGACAGGACTGAACAACTTTCACTCTCGCTTTTCACAGATACCTTGACCTGACCCATGATCCTGTTATACAACTCCCCATGCCAGGTAGTTTTTCATTCCTTTGTTTTGTATCTTTGATTTGGTCCTGGCTAACTCTTACTCACTCTTGGAGATCCAACCCCAACACCACATCTTTTGGGGGGCATGCATTACTGTATTTTCTTTAATTTTCATTTTATACTGGGGCTGAGCGCCGAATAATTGATGCTTTTGAACTGTGATGTTGGAGAAGACTCCTGAGAGTCCCTTGGACTGCAAGGAGATCCAACCAGTCCATTCTGAAGGAGATCAGCCCTGGGGTTTCTTTGGCAGGAATGATGCTAACGCTGAAACTCCAGTACTTTGGCCACCTCATGTGAAGAGTTGACTCTTTGGAAAAGATTCTGATGCTGGGAGGGATTGGGGGCAGGAGGAGAAGGGGACGACAGAGGATGAGATGGCTGGATGGCATCACTGACTCCATGGACGTGAGTCTGAGTGAACTCCGGGAGTTGGTGATGGACAGGGAGGCCTGGAGTGCTGCGATTCATGGGGTCGCAAAGAGTCGGACACGACTGAGCAACTGAACTGAACTGAACTGAGGGTGGCCTCGTGGCAAAGAATCAGCCTGCCAATGCAGGAGACACGAGAGACGTGGGTTCAATCCCTGGGTAAGGAAGATCCCCTGGAGGAGGAAATGGCAACCCACTCCAGTATTCTTGCCTTCAGAATCCCATGGACAGAGGAGCCAGGCAGGCTACAGTCCACGGGGTCACAAAGGGGTCAGACACGACTGAATACTGAGCACATGCACGCACAGTTTATGAACAATGTTGCTTCATTTCAGGTGTACAGCCAAGTGAATATTTTATATATATATATAATATTTATTATATGTATTATATATATATATTCTTTTTCAGATTCTTTTCCCATTTAAGTTGTTACAGAGTATTGAACAGAGTTCCCTGTGCTATACAGTAGGTCCTTGTTGGTTATCTGTTTTAAATACAGCAGTGAGTACATGTCAGTCCCAAACTCCCGGTCTATTCCTCCACCTCTTCTGGCAGGGCTTCCTGAAGACGCAGCCCCTCCATGTGCTCCAATCAAATCCAGTGCCTATGCTCCCTTGTCACTCACCATATTGTATGAGCCTCTATTTATATACTGCTAGAGGACTCGGTCCCTCTGGTCCCCCAGCAACACATAGCCCACCCCCAGCTCATGATCAGGGCTTAATAAATATCTGTCATCTGAGGCAGACAGCCTAAGGTGACCTCCACGCCATGTTCTCCACGGCATGAAATCTGCTACATGGAAAGCCAGATTGTAATGAATACCACTGGGGAGCATCCCCTCTGGGTCAAGAGTGAAAGCAAGAGTTTGAGCACCCTCAACAAATGCATCCTGACCCACTGACCTGAATACACGGGTTGCTTGGTAGGCAGAGCTTAGAGAAAAGGATGGGGTCAGGTTACCACAGCCTGATGGTAAACTCTCACCAGGGCCTCTATCGTGTTGGTCTCTTCCCTTGCTTACTCACTTTCAGGCTTGAATTGCTTCCCAAGGAGCGAGAAGCACATGTGCTGTCCACCTGCCACAACCATTCAGTCCTCTATGCAAGTGTGTCTCATTGTATATTAATAAATCAGCACTCTGGCTTATCAGTATGAGTTCTGTGAGTTGAGTGAGTGGAAATCAATTTGCCCGGACCTGATGCCCCCTGGAGAAAGGAAGACACAGAGCTTCCAATCTCAGAACAGAGGACCAGGGCTGCCCACAGTTACCCGCAAGGCAAGCTGCCCAGCACTGACCAATTCCCACTTCTGTACTATTCCCATATCACATACCAACTCTGTGAATAATCTCAGAAGTCCTGACTCAAAGTCAGCCAATGCATCAGTCAAAAAGAGGATCATTCATCATGACCTGTTAAAAATAAAAGAGGGCCTAGGGATCATCTAGCAAAACCTTGGCATTTCACCACAAAGAACTGTAAGGGGATGTCTGCAATGAATCCCAATCCATCTGGGGAGTGAAAAGAACATAAGAGAAGTCTGCTTGCCGTCTATGGGGTCGCAGAGTCAGACACGACTGAAGCGACTTAGCAGCAGCAGCAGCAGCCTACGGCCAACTCATACGGACATATGGCAAAAACCATCGCAATGTGGTAAAGTAATTATCATGCAACTAAAATAAATAAATAGATTTTAAAAAGAAACTGAAAACCAAGATAGAAGTCTATTCATCTGAGGAGCTTACAGAGGAATGTGAAAGTTCTGTGTTATCACAGAGCCAAATAAGCAGGGGTTCAAATTCCAGTTTTGTCGCCCACTAGTTAGTTGTATGGCCTTGAGTAAGTTCAGGAACATCCTCCAAGCATCTATGTCTTTTTTGGTGGGGTGGGGGGAGGGTGTTTCTTGCCTTTAGGAATTTTAACTTTGTATTGTGATAAAATACACAACAGAAAAATGCACGTCATGAGAGCGCAGTTCACTGAATTTGGAGCATCTGTTTCTTTACCCGTAAAATGAAATGAATGGCTCTATGGCTCTATTTCCCAGAGCCATAGATAATTGAGATATTGTATGTTAATTGAGATATCAATTAATAGTTAATTGAGGTATCACACGCCTCATATACATAGAAGGTGCTCAATAACAGTTTCTTTACATGAACCAAAGAATACAATGAGGACATAATTAAGGGCTAAACTGTGATGTGCCCTCTAAGTACTGTTAAAAGTTCAAAAAAGAGGAAACAGCCATTTGCAGCTTTATCTAGAGCAAATAATGAATTTACAGAGAAGTTCTTACTGGTCCCCTCTGGAGTTATTTCACACCCATTAAAAAACACCCAAAGCTCCCCTGGGTCCTACAATCAAACTGTTCCATAGTTCACCCCCTCTCACCCTGTTATAGGTTGAATAGTATCCCCTCAAAATCCACATGCTGAAGTTCTAAACTCCCAGTATCTCAGAATGTGATCTTATTGTGGAATAAAGTCTTTCCATATAGAATGAAGATGAAGTCATACTGGAGTAATCCAATATTACCGGTGTCCTTTAAAAAGGCAAAAAATTGGACAAAGCCACTCACACAGGGAAAATGCCCTGGAAGGTCAGAGTTATACTGCCACAGGCTGAGAAATGACCTGCAGCTGGGAGAGAATGGAAGCTTGGAAGGGGTCCCTCCTCAGGGCCTTCAGAGGGAGCATGGCCCTACCAAAACCTCGTTCTCAGACCCCCAGCCTCCAAAACTGTGAGGCTAATTTCTGTTGGGTTAAGCCAATCAGGTTTTAGTACTTGGCTATGACAGCACTAAGAAATCGATGCCCAGGTCATGCGTACCATCACCATTGCCATCCGGCCATGAGGGGCCAATGGGGAACCTGAGGGGACTTACACTTACTCTCTCAGCTCAGGACTACAAACTAAGAAAGCTCCCAGCCCTCCAAGAGCTCTGGTCTTCTCTTCCCATCTGCCAGGAGGAGGGTAGGAAATAGCCTGCATTTCAGGTCCATGATTCCTGAAGAAAGATGCAAAGGTAGCCATGGCAACAGGTAGACAGAATGGCTCAGGTAGCAGAATGGCTCAGGTAGACAGCATCCAGGTCTCTAGTCCTGACCGGTTCTAAAACCCACTACAACCTCCCTTCCCATGGCTCTCCAGCCTCTGCTTAAGAACAAAGAAGTGTGGGAAGTGTATTAAGTTCAGGATTCCTTAAAAAAAAAAAAAAAAAAAAAACAAAGCTTTGATCAATGCAGTTATTCCTATAAGTAAACTAAATCCAACTCTTTATTCCTATAACTTCCATCCTTTAGCCTAATATCTCTGCCCTCTGGGGTCATATGGAAAAGAAAAGGAAAAATCCAACCCCACATTGTCTTGGCAATTCTTTCGGCACTTGAAGACTTTGACCATGTGCCTCCCCATCCTCTCTTTTCCTCGCAAAACATCTCTGTCTGCTCACCATCTCCTCCCTGTAAGACAGGTGCTGTGTGTTCACACATCCATGTGTCCGTGGAGTCCATGTGGGACTCCATGTGTCCTGATCACTGTTTCTTTCAGTTTGGGGCTTTACAGTTGGGTTTGTCAGGTCATATGACCCTCCCCATCTCTTTTTCCATCCAAGATGCTCCTCTGATGAAAGGCTACTACAAGCTGGGCCAGGGGATGGGTGTATCATGAGGATTAAGACATGGTGTCAACCAGACCGCAAGCTCTTAGCAAGCAGGGTGACCCCGACTATCCACACAAAAAGAACACTTAACTCAAACCGGCAATAAGTGCAAGTTAAAGAGAGAAGAAAATAAAGTACCTTCCAATATTGATGTCAGACTCCCAGAAAGCTCAGTTAAGCATAAGATGATTGTCCCCAAAAGAGGAAGAAAGAGAAATCCGAACTGACCTGAAAACAACCCCTGACCTCATTTTAAGGCTCCTTTATTTTTAATCCAATACCCAGGAACCCTTCTCAGGGTGTAAATTCCCTGAAAAGCCAAATCTTTCCAGGACATGAAACTGTTGGCTGCCCTTTTGAGGGCTGAGAGCAAAGAGCTCCAAAATTTATGCACTACATTAAGCGAGATGCCTGGTATCCAACTAGGTTAAATTGCTTTCTATATTTAAATTGCCTGCTAGCTGGTTAGATGTGGGAGCCACAGCTGTGAAATGGATAGTTCCAGCCAGTAAATAGAAAGGAATAAATCCTAATGGATTAATCTGTTATAATTAGACAATTCTGTATGACTTTGACATGGAGCCCAACTCTTCCGAGAAAGAGGAGAGGGGGAGGGGTGAACTTCAGGTGTGGGGACAGGAGGCAAGAGAAGAGCAAGAGGAAAGGGGGTGTCTGAGGAGCAGAGGAAGGTTGTCAACCATAAGCCAGGAACACCTAAGAGTTGAGATGGGTGGACAGAAGGTATGAATAAAGTCTCTCTCTCCACAAAAGAAATTCACACCAAAACCAGAGGGTTAAATTATAAGAAAGGAAATAAAATTTATTCTTGCACAACACAGGTTTGAACTTCACAGGTCCACTTACACGCCAATTTTTTTTTTCAATAAATATATTGTCCATCCTAGATTCCACAGCCGCTAGCGCTTCCCTGTCCAAGGGTGCTTCCACATCCGCGGGTTCAACCAACAGCAGATCACGTATCACTGTTTACACTCCAAGGTTGGTTGAATCTGCAGATACTGGAGGACCGACTTTGGGACTTGAGTATCCATGGATTTTGGTATCCATGGAGCACCCCCCACCTCAGCCAATTCCTCCAGGGACACTGAGGGGCCATTGTACACAGTAGTGAACTCCTTCCTCTCTTCTCCCTGTCCCTCCCTTTACCTATAAAATTCTTTCCTTCTGCTTCTCAAAGGGACAAAGCCTTTGGGGAAGCTTCCTTTGGTATCAGAAGAGTGATGAGATCTCTCAGGCGGTTGAGTTGGAGTACTTCTTTAGGTTCTTTTCCTCCTCCTCCAACTCTGCCTTCTTACCAAGACCAGGAACCCATGAAGAGAGTAAAGGCCCAGCACCGTCTCCAGGTGACCTAGGGTGAGGGTGAGGAGCAGAGATCCAGGGTGAGGCAGACTGGAGGATGGAGCTGGTAGTGGGACAAGGTTGCAGCTTTCAAGTCCTGGAAATCGCTCTGAGCCCTAGAGCAGGATGGTGAGGCTGTCCAGAGCATAGTGTTAGTCACTCAGTCATGTCCAACTCTTTGCGGCCCTATAGACTGTAGCCCACCAGGCTCCTCTGTCCATGGGATTCTCCAGGCAAGAATACTGGAATGGGTTGCCATTCCCTTCTCCAGGGGATCTTCCTGACCTGGGGATCAAACCCACCTCTCCTGCGTTGCAGGCAGATTCTTTACCATCTGAGCTACAGGAAGGCCCTGTCCATAGCATAACAATCTGTTTATTCAAGTCTAATCTAAGTTCAAGTCTTATCAAGCTGGAGTTCCAGGACAGTTTTGAACACCTAGAGGCTCCCTGGACCATCTCCAGTATCAGAACGGCTCTCTCATCCAACTCATTGTGCCTCCATTCCAATACAAGCCCTGGGCTCCAGCAAAACTGACCTTTTTATTTAAAGAGAGAGAGAGTAGTCAGGGAGCTAAAGGTGTGGCTGATGGAAAATGGGGGCCAAAGATAACATAGGCTCAGAGCTTCTGGCTCACTGGACAGCTTTTCTTAGCAACACACAGTAATACACACAACGTGCTTAGAGGACAACTCTGGGTCTGTCTGGAGGTTGAAAGGCAGAGAAACTAAGAAGACAGTCCAAAAGTTTAGATGATGAGCAGTGGGCTGGGTATAAGCTGAACTCTTGGTTGAGTGACTTACTAGGGGTACCAAGAGCCAGGAAATCGTACTTGGGCACGGTATTTGGCAATTGGATGCTGCATTTTGCCAGCTTCAAGGTGTGTAGCCTTAAATGTACAATACTGTCCTCCTGCATCAAAACAAATCAAGTATCTTCGCATCACCCATCTGCCCAGAGCTATGCAAAACTGTAAATCCAATGTCAGATAAATAATCAGAAATTAAGACAGTGGGAGTAAGACCTGAACAGCATGAAAAGATCTAGAAATGGAGGTGACCTGCTTCAGGTATCCTGTGTGAGCAACCCTGGGCCTCTGGGCAGTGTGCCTCAATAAAGGGGCCCCATTTGGGACCCCCAGTGGAGGGAATGGGGTCAAAGGTGAGGGTGGATGGTGACAAGCTGCATCCAGCGTCTCTCTCCTCTCTTTCACCTCTGTGCGTTGCTTCCATGTTCCCTTGGTGCCAGGAAGGCCACCTTAATCCCATACAATCAAAGCAATACTCTATTGGAATAAAACTTGAATAGGGACAGAAGATCAATGAATGGGAAAACTGAATATTGTAAAAGATATTCAGTTCTTCATGTGTTAATTTATAAACTTAGCATGACTATAATTAAAATTGCAAGAGGATTTATTCTTTTAAGCTTAACTAAGTGATTCCAGTGGTCATCTGGAAAAATAAGCATGCAATAATTTCCCAAGAACATCAGAAAAAGAGGAACTCCCAGTGGCAAGTATTAAAAGAGGGATCAAATGGCATGGAACTGATATAAGGATCAACACATTGTTTACAGAAAGTTCAAGAGTAAGTAAATATACACACATATATGAATTATTTTAAATATTAGATGACATCACTAATCTGTCAGCAAAGGTTAGCATTAACATTTGGTTAATTATTTATTTTTTTTAATTTATCATCGAAATTAATTCCAGACGGATGGATTGTGTAACTCATAAATCATAGTGAAAATAAATAAATAGAAAATGGAAGTAAAAATTTAATTTATCTTTGGGTAGAAAAGACTGTTTAAGCATAAATAGGATTGAGAAAACATTCTATGCACAAAACTAAAGCTTGTGCATGTCAAAATCCCTGTTATAAACAAACAGGTAAATGACACATTGAAATAAAATAAGGATATATTAATAATTAAGCAATCCTTTCTATATTATATAGAGCATTCATATTTAAAAATAAAAACACATCAGTTAAAACTAGGCAAAGGATTTAGATTTCTCCATAAAAATACAAATGGCCATGAAATGTTTTTAATAGTAATATCTAGTGCCATAAATTGATCATGCTCAACTAGTGCTGATAGGGAGTATAAATTGATTAAAACACAAAATAAAACAAAACACACACACAAATGTTCTGGAAAGAACTTGACAGTATGCATTAACAGAAGGAATCTTACTTCTAGGAATGTGTCCTAAATAATCAGAGATATAGGCAAAGACTTACAAACAGTGTTTTTTTATGGCAGTATTATAAGAACCAAAAATTGAAAATAATCCTCAAGACCACTAGACACTGGTTTTTAAAAAAGCTATAGTGTGTATAGTGTGTGCACAAAGTAGATGATTACAACCATTCAAGATCAATGGCATTGGAGAAGTCTCAAAATATAATCTTAAAATTTAAATATCAGAACACAGACTGGAAATGTAATAAGTATGGAGTTCTGTTTTTTAAAAATGTATTTTTGCATAGAAAAAAAAAAAAGACCAAAAGGAATTCTTTAACATGTTCTTTATGGTCATCTGAATGGTAGAATTGGGGTTATTTAATTTTTATCTTTATATCATTCTGTATTTTTCAAACGTTCTATACTGAATGTATTTCCTCTTGATAATTAGAAATTTAAAGCAATCAAGCTTATTTAGAAAAGATTAGTTCTCCAGTGTTCCAGAAAGAGAAAAAGGCAAGAGGTCAGAAAATGCTTCTGAAATCACTCTGAAGCTTCCTCCTGCGGCACTAAATGGAATACCCAGGCTTTAACTGGGACTGACAGCAGGATTATTTATAAGAATGGCCAGCCTGCCACTCACTCACCTGAGAGGAGCCCCTGCTGATTCCCTCCTGCCCTAAATAAATCAGACCTGCGAGCCAAGCCTCACTGCCTGCGCTTATCCATGTAAATTAGCTTGATTTGATGTTCATAATTGCTCTCCTCTACTGCCACATGCATGTGTGCATGCACACACAGAGAGACCCATGCACACACCTGCTGCCTCCTCTCAAGTGGCCGGCACCCACCGAGCTGTCATCATGCCCAGCTTTTCCAGTTCAAGCCCTCAGCCAGGCCCCCGCTCAGGCTATCTCACACATTCCATCACGGCATTACCAAGTTACTGCCCACTCCCATGCCCATCTGCCAATTCACATCCTACCTTGAATGCAAGTGCCTCTACAATTCCCAGCCAAAACCACGTGAGGACCTGCTCTGTGTCACCATTGTGCACCAGGGACAGAAACAGAGAGAGCAGGAGTCATTGCCCATAGATATCCAGTGTAGCAGACAGACAGAGAACGAGATCGTTTGAAGCTAATGAGCAGAGTGCTATAAAGCAGAGAGATGCTGGATGTTAAGTGACCATGGAGGACTTCCTGGAAGCGGTGGCACCTGAGCTGAGTCTAAAGTGTTAGTCGCTCAGTCACCCTTTGTGACCCCATGGACTGTAGCCCACCAGACTCCTCTGTCCATGGGATTCTCTAGGCAAGAATACTGGAGTGGGTTGCCATTTCCTTCTCCAGGGGATCTTCCAAACCTATGGATCAAACCCGGGTCTCCTGCATTACAAGCAGATTCTTTACCATCCAAGCCACCAGGGAAGCCCAGACTGTGTAAAAATCAAGCAGAGATAGTGGGAGAGAGTGGAGGAGAGTAAATGAAAGCCCAGAAGTGCAAAGCCGTGAAAGCAATAGGAAACCCCAAGCTGGAAGTTCAGCATTCAAGGAACTGAAAGAGGGAGGAAATGAAGGAAGAAGAAAAATAAGATGGGAACATCAAACAAAGACCAAGTCATAAAAAGCATCATGTTCCTTGCCAAGAGCTGAGTATGGTCTAGGACCTCCACACAGCTGTCTCCCTTTTGCCTGCCCCCACTAGTCTGCCCAAGAGCAGTTCTTGGACTTTAAGCAGCTAAGCATCAGGCATGCACCTCACCCAGCTGGCTCAAGAAAACAACTCTGGGGTCTGGCAGGATTCCCTGGTTCCCCGCTCTGTCTGCAGTCCTGACTTGTGACTCCCAGGGACCTCACTTGCTTCTGGATTACTGAAACCTGGCCTGGGTTCCCCAGCAGCCTCTAGGGGCTGCCAGGGGTGGCCCTCTGCTTGATCCAGGCCATTCCTCTTACGAACCCTCGCCAAACACACTTTCATCCCCACCCTCTTCCAAAACTGTTCTCGTCAGTGTCACCAATGAGCTCCATGTTGCTAAACCCAAGGCTCACTCTCCACCCTCATAAGCGAAACTCAGCCGGCCATGCCCTTCTCCCCTGCCCACTTCTTCATTAGCCCTCCAGGACACCACCCTCCTAGCTTCCCTTCCACCATTGCTGGATTCTCTCACCTAATCTGTTTTTCTGGCTCTTCCTCATCCAGAACTCAATACAGCTGTTTCACTTGGATGAATAATACTCATCTCAAACTTAATACATCCAAAGGTGCTCACATCTCTCCCCCATCCACCCTCAGAAACCCATTACCCCAACTTTCCACAACTCAACTGCTAGCAAATCCATTTTTCCCATCGGAGTGGAGTGTCAGTCGCTTAGTCGTGTATGACCCTTTGCAACCCCATGGACTGTAGCCTGCCAGGCTCCTCTGTCCATGGGATTTCCCGGGAAAGAATACTGGAGTGGGTTGCCATTTCATTCTCCAAGGGATCTTCCCTACCCAGAGATCAAACCTGGGTCTCCTGCATTGCAGGCAGATACTCTACCGTCTGAGCCACCAGGGAAGTAGCTGGATCAAAAACACTCTAGCAGAAATTATAGTAGAAGAGTTTCAAGTGTGAATTAGGCAAAGATTTCCTAAATGGTTTACAAAATGTACAAATCATAAAGGAAATACTGATTACATTACAAATAAGGACTTCTCAAAGAAAAAATTATTAAGAAAGTGAAAGGCAGTCAAGAGTGGAAAACAATATTTGCATTTTATATAATCAACGAAGGAATTGTGCCAGGAATACATAAAGAATTCCCAAAGCCAAGAAGAGAAAAAAAGACAGGCCACCCATTTTATTTAATGGGCAAAAGACTTGAACAGGCATTTTACAAAAAATAAACACATCCAAATGGTGAATAAACACATAAAACCCTGCTCAATCTTATTAGTCATCAGGGAAACGCAGATTAAAACCACAATGAGACATTACTGTACCCCAGGCGGAATGGCTAAAATGAAAAAAACAGACAATTTCAAATGTAAATAATGATGTGGAACTGGAGGAAATTGGTATGAACACTGTGTAAAACTGTTTGGCAGTATCTATTAAAACGAAGTGTATTTGCGTATCCTATGACCTAGAAATTTCACACTTTACATCCATCGAGGGAGAGTGAATTGTCACAATGTGCAGCATCATGAATTTATGTCATCATTTCAAGAGAGGACATCAGGCAAAAAGACCACAACCCTTATGATTGCGCTACAGAGTTTTAAAGCAGACAAAGACTAATCCTTGGTGTTCTAATGCAACTTCATGGTGACTTTTGGGAAGACCCACGAGGTGACTTCCGGGTACCTGCTCACAGTGGTCAATTTCTGGATCTGGATGGTGGTTAATCGAAAGTATTCACTGTGTCAGACTTTGTTGTTGTTGCTGTTCAGTCTCTGAGTCATGTCCGACTCTTTGCAAGTGAACTGTAGCACACCAGGCTTCCCTGTCTTTCACTGTCTCCTGGAGTTTGTTCACTCTGTCCATTGAGTCAGTGATGCCATCCAACCACCTCATCTTCTGTTGTCCCCTTCTCCTCATGCCCTCAATCTTTCCCAGCATCAGGGCCTTTTCCAATAAGTCAGCTCTTCACATCAGGTAGCCACAGGATTGGAGCTTCAGCTTCAGCATCAGTCCTTGCAATAAATATTCAGGATTGATTTCCTTTAGGATTGACTGGTTTGATCTCCTTGCTTTCCAAGGGACTCTGATGAGTCTTCTGCAGCACCTCAACTCAAAACCATCAATTCTTTGGCGCTCAACCATCTTCATGGTCCAGCTCTCACATTCATACATGACTACTGGAAAACCCATAGCTTTGACTAGATGGACCTTTGTCAGCAAAGTGATGTCTCTGCTTTTCAACACGCTGTCTAGGTTTGTCAGACTTTACTGTTCTCATTCTCCTTGGAAGTAAAGTCCAAGATGGGCTTTCTACGGGGCTCCGGGCATCACCAAGAGCATCCACCACATCCATCTACCTTTGCACTCATGGTCTGTGCCCCTGCCATAGGGTATCTTTGGGTATCTTTCAGGGTAGGGTATCTTTCAGCCCCATGGTTTATAGCAGTGGGTGGGGACAGCTTGGGAACCAACCCGAAATTCTCATTTGATCACATCATGAATCCAATCCACACTTTGTGATTCAAGACAGATCAGGAATCTGACCACTTCTCACCACCTAAATGGCTACAGGAAGGGCCTCCCCACCCGAATTACTGCCTTTGCCTCATTACAGAGCTCCCGGCTTCCATTCTTGCCATCTACAGTAGGTCACAACATACCGGGTAGAAGGAGGCCTTTAAAATATGGCTCAGATCACATCCCTCCTCTGCTCAAAGCTGTTCAATAGCTTTGCATTTTACTCAGGGAAATAGGCAAGTCCCTACAAGGCCCACAAGACCCTACAACATGATCCAGCCCTGTTTTGTCTCCACCATCCTCTCCTTCTTCCCCTCATCCACCCTGTTCCTCTGCTCCAGCCACAGGGCCTCTCTGATACTCCTGGAACCAAGCCCATGCCTACATCAGGGCCTGGGGCCTGGCTGTTCCTTGGCTTGCAAAGGCTTCTCCTCAGAGATTTGCAGAATGGAATCTCCCACTTCCTGCCTGAAATCTTGACTCAGCTATCACATCTCAGGGAGCCCCAACCTGGCTACCCACTCCTGTTTGCACCTCCAGTCCCTCTCGCCTCACTGTATTTCTTTTTTCTACAGCACTTCTCTTTTAATATACTACATAATTTACTTATTACATAGTTATTCATTAGGAGATCAGGATTAATATATACGCAGTACTATAAATAATTTACAAGGGCCTACTATATAGCTCAGGAAACTCTACTCTTATTCTTAATAACCTATATGGGAAAAGAGTCTGAAAAAGAATGGATACATATATGTGTATATTGTTGTTGTTTAGTTGCTAAATCGTGACCAACTCTTTGATCCTACAGACTGTAGCCTGCCAAATTCCTCTGCCCCTGGGATTTTTCAAGCAAGAATATTGGAGTGGGTTGCCATCTTCTTCTCCAGAGAATCTTCCTGACCCAGGGATTGAACCTGTGCCACATCTCCTGAATTGGCAGGTGGATCCTGGTGGCTCAGATGATAAAGAATCTGCCTGCAATGTGGGAGACCTGGGTTCAATCCCTGGGTTGGGAAGATCCCCTGAAGAAGGGAATGGCTACCCACTCCAGTATTCTTGCCTGAAAAATCCCATGTATCACAAACCTGCTGCTGCTGCTGCTAAGTCGCTTCAGTCGTGTCCGACTCTGTGCGACCCCTCAAACACAACTGAATGCCCGCACACACACATAACTGGTTCACTTTGCTGTACACCTGAAGCCTATACAACATCGTAAACCAACTACACTCCCGTAAACTTTTTTTAAAACATTTATTGATTATTGACATCTCCTCTCACCCCAACACACACACATGAACTGCATAAGGTGTTGGTCTACATCGTGCCCCTAGCACCTGGATCCACATGGAATTCCCCTGGCACATGGTGGACCTGATGCAGTATTTGTGGAATGAGTGAGCCTACCCTGTACCCTGCTCTTGGGATGATGTGCAGAGTCTGGCCCTCCCACACTGCTGCTCTGTTGGGGACCCTCTCTGTCCTCACATCCCACCCTATGGGCCACATGCCCCATCAGATGTTCTGTATATCAGCCATTCAGTCTGACTTCTTCCTTGGTTCTGGAAAGTGCTTTCTCCACATTACTTTATAGACCATCCCTACATTCAAGAATGGGCTTCCCTGTTGGTACAGATGGTAAAGAATATGCCCTTGCAATGCGGGAAACCCGGGTTTGATCCCCAGGTTTGGAATATCCCCTGGAAGAGGAAATGGCAACCCACTCCAGTGTTCTTTACTGGGAAATCTCATGTACAGAGGAGCCTGGCGGGCTACAATCCATGGGGTTGCAAAGAGACATGGCTGAGCAACTAACACTTTACATTCAAGGCTCTAGTTAAGCGTTGAGCATGTTTTAGGCAGCTTTCATACTCCCCAAAGGCCCAAACAGTGCCAGCCATGGAGTAGGTGCCCAATAAGTATTTCAAGAAGAAAGAACAAATGTCATTTAAAGCGAATTTAGAAGGCAGCTCGGGCAATAACTTTAACAGGGCTAATGAAAGTATATTGTGTTCACCCATTTCCCCTTCAACTAGCAAGCAGGTGATAGGTGGAAAGTAATGGTAATAAACTGCTGAAGTTCATCCTGGTTTTAAAAGTCCATCTAGTACTCACACCATGCTAGCCTGAGATAATCAATGGCTTGGAGCAGGGTTGAGAGGTCAACCCTGGCTCTCAGGGCAGATGGAGACAGCATCCCCCTTTGCCATGATGGATGGCAGCAACCTTCAGCTCCTAATTGTTCCCAAAGAATTCAGGTATGAGTCAAGCCCCAAATCACACACATGGGGGAGAGGAAGGACAGAAGCCAAGGCGAGAGGTTCAGTCAGCAAAATTGGAATCACTTGAGAAATGGAGGCGATAGAAGCCCCCATCTGAGCCTGCCCTATAAAAGCCCAAGTGATGTATTTTCTTCCGCCAGTTGACTTTTTTTAAGTGTCTCTCTCATAAGTCATTAATAACTAATTTCACAATCGCTGCATCATGTGACAGTCATAAAATATTGCCTGCACTTTTCCCAGCAAATTTTAGTATTGAGCCAATAATTGAATCCAAATTATCTATTAAGTTAATTCTTTAGTAGACAATATTTTACACTTGAAGTCATTTTTCACAAGTACTCCGGAATGAAGTAATTGTGAAATTAGCAATGACTTTCCCCCCCTCCTGAACAAGTAAAAATAAAATCGCTGGGTTCAGCCCGGAGGGTGTCAAGCTGTTATGAATTCTTTCCTTTCATGTGTTGCCTCTTCCTAGTTAGAACTAGCTCTGAGTCCTCAACACTCAGCAGGAAGACAACAGGACACGGCTTCTAGACCGTGAGCTTCTTAGACGCGGCTATCCTGAGACCACCTCAGGTGCGTCACCACATGACACCCTCTCAAGCCAGACTCTGGCTTTTAAGAAAACTCTGTTCTTTCTGTCTTTTAAGACTGGTACAGAGTGAACCTGGGGAATCCGGCCAACTGACTCCTCCCCTTTCTGAGGTCCAAGTTTCCACCCACAGGGATGGACACCCAGAGCCAAGTTTGTGCCAGTGACCCCGCCCTGAGCCTTCTCGACGTCTCATTGCTGACCACACAGATTATAGCAGAGTGGACACCTGACCCTGGCTGAGGCCAGCAGAGTCCTTCTTACAGGAGTTTGAACTTGAGTGAAAGAGGCACCAGTTAGTCTCTGTTGGCCCTTTAAATTAAGGATATGAATTTTTAATGGACTTTTCACTGGATTGCTATTTCACAGCTCCCAGATGGTCATGGATCTGGTGGGGTTGGAGGAAAAAATTGCAAGAGGGAGAAAGGGAGTGAAGAGAACACTCAGCATGAGGCCTGGAAGGGAAGGGGGACAGGAAGTGGCGCAGGACACCCCCACCACTCACCAGGGTACCCCACCCCCACCACCATGCCCTTCACACCCCCATCCTCCCACACACACAGCCCCACCTCACTCCAAACCTGATTCAAGTTCTGGGCCCTCTGAGAACCAAGCCATACATTCTGCCCCTGGGTTTCATGAAAATACCCAAAGACCCAAAGGTTAAAAATAGCTCTTGATCAGAACACTTCCTGAGGATTTAAGTGAAAGGGGGTGCTACACCCAAAAGAACCAGTAAAAATTTCTACAAAGTCCCATCAAGACTCCTGCTCAGACATCTCCACACCTTTCTCTTCTGCCGTCCACCAAATGCTTCCAGATTTGTGGCACCTATGGATGCCACACGACTTCTCCCCTCACCACCAAACACTCATGTTCAAATACAGTGACTCTTTCGTTAATCCCTCACACACAGTGCCACTTGGAGCCATTGGCAGGACATCAGAATCCTGCTGATAGACAAAACATGTTATGAGCTAAAAAGATTTGCTACTTAATGCTTTTGTTCCTGGCAAATCTATCATCAAGTCCCCACTTCTTGCAGTTTTTGTTATAATCAACCAAAAGGACTTTGGTCCAGAGAAAATTCCTAAAGCCTGCCCATGCCTCTGCCTTTGTTAGACATGCAGAAACAGCGTGAGATTTGAGGCCAGACAGACCTGGGTGCACACATCAGCTTCTTTAAAAATAAAACAATGAATATCAGGTTTCTCCATTCAGTTGCTGTAGGTGTTGCTGTAAGTTTAGGGTAAGCAGTCTCACAACCCCAGAGTCAGAGTTGTTGTTCAGTCGTTCAGTGATGTCCAACTCTTTGCAACCCCATGAACTGTAGCCCACCAGGCTTCCCTGTCTTTCAGTATCTCCCAGAGTTTGCTCAAATTCATGTCCATTGAGTCGGTGATGCCATCCAACCATCTCATCCTCTGTTGTTCCCTTCTTCTCCTGCCCTCAGTCTTTCCCAGCATCAGGGTCTTTTCCAATGAGTTGGCTCTTCGGATCAGGTGGCCAAGTGTTGAAGCTTCAGCTTCAGCATCAGTCCTTGAAATGAATATTCAGGATTGATTACCTTTAGGATTGACTGGTTTGATCTCTTGCTGTCCAAGGGACTTTCAGGAGTCAGAGAAGTCCCTTCGATTCCCACTTTCTTGTGAAATTTATTATACTGATGATTTGTTATAAATATGTGCTGAACTTTATCTTTTTATTGGCATTATCCTTACAAAAAAAGGTATTAAACTTATCAAATGTTTCTTGTGTCTCTTGAGTTAATGATATGATTTTTTTTTCCTCCTTTGGTCCATTAAGGCAGTGAATTGCTAGACCTTCTGCTGTTAAAACACCCCTGCATTTTTCACATAAACCCGACATGACTGCGGTGATTGTTTTTAATACACTACTGGATTCTGTTAGCTAATGTTTTATTTAATATTGTTTTCATCTATTTTTACAAGTGATAGATATCTATATTTTTTTCTCTTGCCCTTCCTTAGTTTAAGAGTAACAGTTAAACTACTTTCATTAAATAAATCAGATAGCTTTTTTTTTTTTCCTTTTTCTACTTTCTGGAACAGCTTCTGCAAAAGGGGGTTCTTACCTCTATAAATACTTTGTGGTGCTCAACTGTAGAGCAATATGGGCCCATAGCTTTGGAGGGAGAGGGGAGAAGTTAGCTGTAATTTTAATTTCTTTACTCATGACAGGTCTGTTCGACTTTTCTTTTTATTCTTTGTCAATTTTGGTATTTCTCATTTTCCCAGAAAGCTATCCAATTCATCCAATTGTTCAAATTTGTGAGTGTTTTATAATACTTGTTCATAATACTATTTTATTATTTTTTAAGTCTGTTGTGTCTGTCACTTTATTCTCACTTCCAGTTTTATTACATCTCTTTTTTTTCTTCTCAGTCTTGTCAGAGGTTTGCCTATTTTATTAATCTATTCAAAAGACCTACAATCAGGGGACTTCATGGCAGTCCAGTGGTTAAGACTCCACACTTCCACTGCAAGGGGTGCAAGTTCAACTCCTGGTAGGGGAAATAAGATCCCACATGCCTCGTGGTGCTGCCAAAAAAAAAAAAAAAAAATGACCTACAATCAGCTTTCCTAAGCTTCTGTGATTTTTAATTGTAATTTGCTATTTATTTATTTCTGCCTCTCAATCTATAATTTCCTTTTTTCTTAAGGTTTACTCTGTCATTACTTTTTCAGACTCTTGAGATAAGAACTTAGCACATTTGTTTCCTGCCTTCTCTGTCTTCTAACAAATAGATTTAAACTCTGTGTTTTGACCTAAGTGCTGCTTTATCTGCGTCCTACAAATTTTGCCATGTGGTTTCTTAATTCATTTAGTTCTAAATATTTGGCATTGCCTGTATTATTCCCTTCCATAATCTGAAGACTTTTTACTACTGCTGTTCTTTCAGTTTCCAGGCATACATGTTTTTGATTTTTTGTTGTTGTTTTTTACTGATTTCAAGTTCCACTATATTACAGTCAGAGAACATTATCTGAGTGATGTCAGTCCTTTGGAATTTATTGAGGCTGCCTTTGTTCACTGATTTAGGGTCCTTTTTATGAATGCTCTACACATAATCAAAAGAGTATACATTTTCTGTTAGGTTTTAAGTTATATATGTGTATAACTATACACAGAAATTTAAGCATGTTAAACAAGTCATTCAAATCTTCTCTATACTTCATAAATCTTGTCTGTTTGTTCTATCAAGTTATAAAAGAAGTACATTTAAAATATTCAGGTGAAATGGTTGATATATCTATTTCTCCCTATGTAGCTATCCCTATTTGTCATATGTGTGCTTATGTATAAGTACACATGTATATATTTGATGGTATATTGTTAGATGTGTGCATATTTTTCATGATTACAGTTTTATGATCTTTTATTCCTCTTACTGGAATGTTCCTCTTCTTTTGTTCCTTGTAAATTTTCTTTTGTTCCTATTTGCTTGTTCTATCTTCTTATACTGCTTTATTTCCATTCTCTTGTGTCTCTTGTAAAAAGCATATTCCTAAATCTTGTGTTTTTAATCTACTTCAAGAGTCTCTATATTTTGAATTATGAGTTTAATCCACTTATATCACTGTAAGTTGATGTTATATTAAAAATTAGGTTTGCTATTTTATTTCACATTTTCTGTACTCTTTCTTCCTTCTTTCCTTCTTCCCACTGGATATATAAAATTTCCTCTCCTGGTTTGAAAGCTCTACCCTCTATTTTAATGGTTCTGATGCTAATTTTCTCTAGTTATTCAGGCCAAAAATATTGATGTCATCCTTGAGGCCCCTCTTTCCTTCACCAACCCATCAGAATATCTTTTTAGTCCTACCTTCAAAATGCATTCAGAATCCAAACGCTTCTTTCTCACCACCTCCACCCTGACATCACCCTGCTCCACCAGCATCTCTCATCTGAACCAAAGACATCTCTTCCAACGGTTCTGCAGTTTTCTACCTTAGCTTCTAAACTCTATTCTCAACACAGAGCCAAACTGATCATTTTCAAATTTAAGAGAACTGGGACTTCCCAAATGGTCCAGTTGATAAGACTCCACATTTTCACTGAAAGAAGTGCAGGTTCGATCCCTGGTCAGGGAACTAAGATCCCATAGGCCATATGTCACGACCAAAATAATATAAAATAGGCTAAGGGGAAAAAAATAGGACAATGTTGGAGCTTTTAAAAAGTAAAATAAAATGTAACACATGTAGCTTCTCTCCTCAAACCCTCCATAGTCTTCTCTGTCACTCAAAGTAAAAGCTACGGGCCCACCCCTCTCAGGCACTCTCTGCTACCAATCTTTCTTTGGCTCTCTTCTGTCCAGATATACCAGTTATCTTCCTGTTCTTCATATACTCCAGGAGTGCTCCTACCCCAGGGCCTTGGCACTGGCTGTTCCCTGCTTATAAAACACCTTTCTCCACCTATCCACATGGCTAACTCCCTCACCTCCTTCAGGATTTGGCCTGAGTACCTTCTTCTCAAGGACACCTGCTCTGCCCAGCTTATTTAAATTGTAACCCTCCCCACCCTGGTACTTCCAATCTCCTTTGTGCACACATGCTAAGTCACTTTAGTTGTGTCCCACACTGTTGGACCCTATGGACTGCAGCCTGCCAGGCTCCTCTGTCTGTGGGATTCTCCAGGCAAGAATACTAGAGTGGATTGCCATGCCCTCCTCCAAGGGCTCTTCCTGACCCAGGGATCAAACCCGTGTCTCTTATGTCTACCTACATTGGCAAGTGGGTTCTTTACCACTAACACCATCTAAGAAGTCCCCAATCTCCTTTACACCAACCCATTTTTTGCATAGTACTTCAGTACAGTTCAGTTCAGTTCAGTCACTCAGTCGTGTCCAACTCTTTGCGACCCCGTGAACCACAGCACGCCAGGCCTCCCTGTCCATCACCAACTTACAAGCTTCTAACAGACCATTTTATGTGTTTGTTTACCACATGTATTGAATATTGTCTGTTTTCCCTTGCTCCATGAGAATAAGAATGCTGTGGCCACAAATCTGCTGTTCAGAGCTCTGCTGCCAGAAGTGCAACTGACTCACAGTCTCATCTCCACCCCATGGAATCCACCACCACATCAGTATTGAGGCCACATTTCCCAGAGCTGCTCCCAGCTAGCGGCCAAACACAGCAGGTACTAAGGCAACCCTAACCCACCAAAAGGCAGGACTCCTCTGAAGCCGAACTGGGTTCAAGGACTCCCCACTAGCCAGGCCAAACCACCCCTGAAACTGTGCTTCAGTCCTCAGCTCTTCCTCCCCCAAGCCTCCTTCGTTCCTCATCTCCCTCTGCAGGGGTCAGTTCTGCATCCCAGTATGAAGGTACCCCTTACCCTTCCTTGCTGCTTCCCCAGTAGACCTAACCCCACTGTGGCATCTTCTTAGTGGACCCAGACTCACGTGTCTGTTTGTCTCCTGATGGGTCCCAATGCAGGAGACACGAGTTCAATCCCTGGTGAGGGAACTAAGATTCCACGTGCAGCCAGGGCAACTAAGCCCAGGAGCCACAGCTGCTGAGCCTGGTCACCTCAACAAGAGAGAGATGGAGTTTTACACTACAACTAAGACCCAATGCAGCCAAAAATAAATAAATAAAAAATTTTAAGAAATTAATTTAAAAAAGAAAAAAGAATTTTTTCAAACAGCAGACAAAGAAGGAATGCAGGCTTTCAATCAAGCATGGGAATATAAGACTGGACACTGGAAAGAGACTTCTGGAATCAAAATTTTTCCACAAACCCTCCTCCCCTCACCCTCAAGTGAATGGAAATGAGCTCTCTTCCAATCCCATAAACCCAAGAGTGCCTTTCATGCCTACTATTGTTGCTGTTGTTCATTCACTCAGTCATGTCCAAGTCTTTGCGATTCCAAGGACTGCAGCAGGCTTCCCTGCTCTTCACCATCTCCCAGAGCTTGCTCAAACTCATGTCCATTGAGTCAATGACGCCACCCAACCATCTCATCCTCCGTTGTCCCCTTCTCCTGCCCCCTATCTTTCCCAGCATCAGGGTCTTTTCCAATGAATTGGCTCTTTGCATTCCATACCAAGGGCTTTTTTATACTCAGAGTAATGGAGCAACAAATGCTTAGCCAATTATGTGTGCTTTACAGCTGGGGAGGGGGCAGGGTAGGAAGGAGGGAAGGGAAGCATGATAAGGTCCCCCTGAAGCTTCAATGCCCCAAAAAGTGACCCTCCAGGCATTTAATCACTGAACTGCTCCACGAAGGAGCTGTGATCATGATCAGAAGTGGAACAAATGTCTGTGTCACTAACTGACCAAGGCACTACTCTCCTTGGAGGGCTGGAGTAGAACCTAAAAGCCCCTCCTCTTGTTCCTCCAGGCCAAGACCCCCGACCCCTCAGCTGGCATGTGTTTACAGCCAGCTCCACGGTCCCAGGGTGCATGGTGGCCTCCAGCACTTGCCAACCAGCCAGCTGCAGCGTGGTAAGCAGGTTACAGTGGAGGGTGGAGATTGGCCTCTGGCTGCCAGTAGCCTCCCTCATTTACTCTAGTGTGTTCTCACTTCCAGAAAAGAGTTGTGGAGGGGAACATGCCAGAGAATGCTTCCTAGGGTGAGGCTTACCAGCCAACCAGCTCCCTTCCAGGCAAGCACAGCCTGGCTGGATTTTCACTGGGGTTCTAGACACAAATTTCCCCCACCCCTACAGCATTCCTCACCTTAGACCCCTTCCCACTCCCACCAAGCCTCATTCATCCTAGCTGGGCCCTGTGTCTTGGCAGCCCCACTGCCAACCTGCTTTGTCTACCAGCAATAGCCACACCTTACCAACCTGCCACCAGCCTGCCACTTAGCTGGTGCAGGGTTCCCACGGGTGCCATGAACTCACCATCCACCTCTTCCTGTGATGAGGGTCAAATCTTTGTTTTCTAGATCTGCCCTCTGCCATGCCCAGGCTGCTCCTCCCGTCACCACTACTTCCCCTCACCACCCCAACCCTAATCTCACCCTGAGATTATCAGGCAACTGTGATCTTATCTGATCCTGTTGGGGAGCCCAGCCAACCCCTTCCCCCCGCCCCAGGGCTGTCCCTGCCTCTCTCTATGGACCTTATTGTGTAGCTCTAACTACCTAACAACTGCAGTGTAATTACATCCCCCCTTCCAAGCTGCCAGCCCAGCAGCTACCGGGAATTATGTGCTACTTAAGGGGAAAGCGTCGCTAATAGAAAACAGTAGATGAACAAGGGCTGTTGCAGGCACCTCGCTTCCTTTTCTTAATTTACAACAAACCTCTGTTTATTGAGCTGGTAACATATTTGAACACTGACTCATAAGAGGCCCTTCTCGCAGACACCGTATATCTGGCAAATAATTCCCCTTCCACTGAGGTGTGTGCAGAATTCAGCGCAGGTAATTTACAAGGCTAGGCAGAGAGAGGCGTGCAGGGGCCACTTAAGCTGTGGGCCAGATAGCACAGCAGTTGGGGTGCCCTGCAGGGTGGAGGATCCACCCAGGAGCAGGGACTCCACTCCTCAGGCCCCCACCACTCCCTGGTGGCAAAGGGAAATGGGAGAAGAGGGCATATCTGCCGTGCCTATGGGGCTGTCTCCCAGCTCATGTTTCTGGGCCTGTTCGCTCCTTCTTTCCTCTACCAACTCCATGAAGAAGGCCAGGCAGGTGTGATCATGCCCATTTTACAGATAGAAAAACAGAAGGCCAGAAAGCAAAAAGCGATAGTGGCTCAAGGTCTATAGCTTTCCGCTTATCATCTGTCCCATGCCCCCAGGAGAACAGTCATACCTCCTTTCTCCTGATCAGGGAGGGAGAAAAGAAGGGGCCAGTGGGCCCCCTCCAGTCCCTCCAGCTGGCAGGAGATGCAGCAGGGAGTCTGTGGCCGAGAGAGAGAGAGACGTGGCCATTAACAGTGAAGACGGGAAGACGAACGGCATGTGATTAGTGTTTTGAGTGCGTTATAACAGATAAGATTAGAAATCAGCTTCTTTCCACAGCTTTTGGCCTTCAAAGCCCTTGAAAAACAGCTGCTAACTAAACCTCTATGAGGGTAAAAGGACACCTTCTTCCCCAGCCCCAACCCCACTACACACACACACACAAACACACACACACACACCTCTTCAGAGGAGAAACTAAAGGCTCCCAAGGCTGTGCCATATTCAGGGGTGTGACTGTAGGGCTTGGGTTATCCCAAGGAGATGCTTTATTCATGGGTGCCCTCCAAAGCCAACCCCAGGCATCTCAAACCACAGCATACCAGGGAGGTAATAGAAAGAAGCAGAGAGAGTGTGGGGCCAGAGTTCAAAGTCTCTAAATACTGGGGGTCATGCTTGGACAGCCTGATATGCTAACACCCACCTCCAGCCATCCAGCAGGTTGGAACCAAGAAGGGGCTGGGCCTCTCTCTGCCCACATCCTCTCAGATCTCCCTCTGTGAGTCTGTTCCTGGCTCAAACTATCTCCAGCTAACTTCATTAGCTGGATTGGCTAAACCCTCTGAGCTTCAGTTTCCTCAATGATAGAATGAAATGTCTAACAATCACATGGACTTTTTTGAGGATTAGGTGAAAAATATGAGCCATTTGGCCCAGTGCCTGGCATACAGTAGGTGCTTAATAACCGTTCAACTACTTCTCCTGCCTCTTCACTCTTCCTTTCTTTGCTAAACGTGTGTGTGTGCTCAGTTGCTCAGTCGTGTCCAACTCTTCAACCCCATGGGCTGTAGCCTGCCAGGCTCCTCTGTCCATGGGATTCTCCAGGCAAGAGTACTGGAGTGGGTAGCCATTTCCTTCTCCAGGGAATCTTCCCGACCCAGGATTGAACCTGTGTCTCCTGCATCTCCTGCGTTGGCAGGCGGGTTGTTTATCCCTGAGCCACCTGAGAAGCCATTGCTAAAACGTAGTAGCTCATTATCTCCAGAAGGTTTCCCCACCCCACCTTGAGTTCCAGCTCTCCAGAAACAGATCCTAATGTTCAGAGGCAAGATTCACATGGGTGACTTCCTGAGAAGAAGGAACAAGTACCAGTGGGGCTTCACACCAAATCCCAGGAAGGTAACCTCAGCGGATACTTCCAGGTTCAGTGGCACACCTAAATTGTCTTGATGGGGAGACCGGACCTGAAACTTACACTCCTGTATCCCTGGTTACAGACAGAAACAGGGGGTGGTGGCAGTGCTTGGGCAGCTTCCGGACCCTAGGGTATCCTCCTCAGGGACCAGTGTAAATGGTCCAGTTGGACCCTTTACTTTCAGTTGGAAGTAAATCTCCCTGGAGCCAGGAACAGACTCACAGAGGGAGATGTGAGAGGATGTGGGCAGAAATAGCCCCAGCCCATTCTTGGTTCCAACCTGCCAGATGGCTGGAGACGTGTGTTACAGAGCATATCAGGATGTCCAAGCATGACCTCCACTATTCAGAGAATGCCTTGTCAAACGTCAGTACAACACCCACACAGACACTCTCTAATCCTTTCCCAGCAGCGTTTCCGAGAAGTAGACAGGGCACATAGTACCATCTTCTCTTACAAAGAAAGCGAGGTCCAGAGATGCGTGATGAATCAGCCCAGGTCACAAAGCTAATTAATAGCAATCTAAATCCAGGCTTCTGCACTCCCAGGGACGGCCTCCTTCCAAAAATAGTATTCAAGAGCACGCACGCACACACACCATATGTTGATCGTCTGTGTGAGATTTTTGTCTGTTTTGCAGAAGTAAGGTGCAGATTGATGATTTGGAGAAGAAAAAGAAACTGGAGCAGTTAGGGGCCACAAGAAAGGGTCCTTCCCTCCAGGACACACAATTCTCTGGTTAGGTTCACAAGTTTGTTCATGTAGAGTGGAAGTAATCCTGGAGAGAACGAATCCATTGGGTTGTTCTCTTCTCAACATCAGGACACCATGGGAAAATGAGCTTGGTAGTAAAGGAGAGAATATATAACCTTTGCTGTAGGCCACTGGGCTGCCCTGGTGGCTCAGATGGTAAAGAATTTGCCTGCAATGCGGGAGACCTGGGATCGATTCCTGAGTCGGCAAGATTTCCTAGAGAAGAGAATGGTTACCCACTCCAGTATTCTTGCCTGGATAATTCCATGGACAGAGGAGCCTAATGAACTGCAGTCCATGGGGTCTCAAAGAGTTGGACGTGGCTGAGTGACTAACACACACATACACACACACAAACACACACACACACGTAGACTGCATACAGAGCCTGTGGCATTCATCACTTTATTAATGATCTTTCTATCGAAGTATAGTTTGTTTACAATGTTGTGTTAGTTTCTGGTGTACAGCAAAGTGATTCATATAAATAGATGATAGACAGAGAGAATATATGTATGCTTTTTCAGATTTTTTCCACTGTAAGTTATAATAGGAGATTGACTATAGTTCCTGTGCTACACAGTAGGTCCTTGTGTGTGTCTGTTAATCCCAAACTCCTAATTTATCCCTTCCCCACTTTCCCCTTTGGTAACCATAAGTTTGCTTTCTATGTCTGTGGTTCTATTTCTGTTTTGTACATGAGTTCATTTGTATCATTCTTTTAGATCCCACATGTAAGTGATATGATACGATATCTGTCTTTCTCTGTCTGACTTCGTTCACTTAGGATATTCTCCAGGTTCACTCATGTTGCTGTGAATGGCATTATTTTATTCTTTTTTTATGGTAATAATCTTTTTCTCCACTTGACCATCAGCTCCTCAAAAGTAAGGCCACCTGCACTTTCCCACTCATGTCCCCCTGGCACACAGAGGCACTCAGTCAACATACTTGGAGAGAATAAATGAGCCCATGACATTTGAGAGGAAGGCTTCGGGGGTGGGGGTGGGGCAGTACTCAGGAAATCGGAGCTTGTGTTAAAAGGTATGAGAGGTCAAGAGAGGGTCAAAGAGAGAAAGGAGACCCTAAGAGCTTGGGAGAGGGAATCCAAGGAAAGCAGGAACCGTCCAAAAGCATCCTTCTTTGACTGCCACGAGATCCTCCCTGTGAGCCATTCCCTCCAAACAGCTCTCATACGTGCCAGTCCATTTGCGTTCTCAGAACCCTGAAAGCCCCAGAAAATAGAACTTTCCAAACAGCTCCCCTCTCTGTGGAGGCTCTCCAGACCTCCCTCCCTGCTCCCCAGGAGTTGGGGAAGCTGAACAAGGGAAAGGAAAAGATATGGACATGGTGAACCCTCTCCACTGTGGGGCCCCTGGAGAGCCACTGCTGGGCTCATCAGCCTGGATCCCTCTTCTAGTGCTTTGGCTCCAGGTGTGGGAAAACAGGCCAAGAGACAGTGAAGGGATGTCAGAAAATGGGGCCTGAACTCCTGCCCTAATTTAAAGAAAAACAGGGGAGGAGAGAAGTCTGTTTCCAGATGTGATTGTTTATTCTCCATCTGACCTGAGGGTACACAGTCTCAGTGAGAAGGGACCCACGGCTGTGATGGGGGCAGGTCTCCCCGCACATGTTCCTCTGTCCACCTGGGGACAATGGAGCATCCTCTTAGCCTGCCTGGTGCCCATCTGTGCACTGGGGGTGTGAACTAAACCTCCTGGCACCACCAAGTCCTGCAAAGGCTACTCTCTCCTCCAGGGCAAGGGGCCAAGAAATGCTGCCTCTCAAAAGGGGCTTCCCTTCACCCCAAATTCCCTGCAAAGAGGTGCCAGCACAAGACAGGTGCCAGGTAGGAATTTGAGTCCCAGCTGGGAAGTGCTCTGGGGATGACCTGGGGCAGCCCCCCTCATCCCACCTCATTTCACTGGGGTGGAAACTGAGGCTCACAGAGAAGGTCCCCCATCTCACAGTCATTTCCCTCCTACACAGAAAAGATGTGCAGCCAAGCGGGTGTAAGAGGCACAGGCAGATCCAGGGGTGCTGGGGAGACGGGTGGGGGGACCGCTGCTCCTGCCAGCACCTCCCACCTGGTACCCACCACGAGCCCAGTCTAATCTCTGGCGCACAATTCCTTGCTGTCAGCAGCATATCAAAAACTTCACTTTTTTCCAAGACACACTTTCATTAGTCTTTGGGGACTCCAGGGAGGTAACAGATTTTTTCCGTCTGATGCCAAAAATCCAAGCTGGAAAACAGTGGCCAGAAGAGGGTGGGATAAAGGGCCAGGCTTCGGAGGACCATGACTATCCCTGTGGACAACTGGCCAGCGTGGATCAGAGTCCGGCTCTCAACATCTTGCCCTTTTGGCTGTGGGACCTTAGAGAGCTCAGCAGAAAGGCTACTCAGCCAGAACCCTCCTGGGGCCTCCCGGCAGCATCGTCAGTGGGCCGGGGGACTTAAGGGGCCCACACTGGGCACAGGTTCTCCACACACACCTCTCCAACTTCCAGAGAGCATCTCAGAGCCTCAAAACTGTCACCTGAGGACGAAGACCATGTTCCCATTTCCCCAAACTTTCTAGCTTCTGCATGGTCATTATTGAGGCCCCTGCTTTCTGCTCCCCTATGAAGATTAGCAATCAGCCTCCATAAAGAAAAGGGCTTGTGTGCTTAGATCCAGAGTCAGCAAGGAGGTGAGGCAGCCAAGATGACCCACATATGCGACACACAGCCTATGGGGCGGGGAGAAGAGCCCAGAAGGAGAGAGGAAGTGAAGTCGGCATGGAGCTGAGAAATCTCCCCAGGGTCACTCACAGAACAAGGGTTCCCCCGCATTGTCTCCTCTGCAAAAGTGGAGGGAGAGAAAAGACCAGAGGGATTTTTTTAAAGCATTTCTATCAATTTATCTTGAATAAGGTTTAGTGGGTACAGAAGGGACCTCTCTGGATGAGTGGATCAGAGAATCCACTGGAGCTCCAAGAATTCCATGGAGCACTGGGCAGAGTGGGGTGTATTTTGAAAATGTATATCCCGGGTATACATAATTGTGCATGAGCGTGTGTCTGTGCTCAGTTGCTAATTCGTGTCTGACTGTTTGCAACCCCATGGACTGTAGCCCGTCAGGCTCCTCTGTCCATGGGATTTCCCAGGCAAGAATACTGGAGTGAGTTGCCATTTCCTCTTCCAGGGGATCTTCCTGATCCAGGGATCAAACCCATGTCTCCTGCATTGGCAGGAGGATTCTTTACCACTGCACCACCTTGGAAGCCTAGAGCATAATAATTTCATACTTTAAATTCTTTTTTTAATTTTTATTTTTTTACTCACACTCCTGTACAGCACATGGCATCTTAGTTCCCCAACCAGGGATCAAACCCGCCTGGAAGCATGGAGTCTTAACCATTGGATGGTCAAGGAAGTCCCCAATTTTCCTATTTTAAAAACAATAAGAAATGTCTGTCATTTTCATAATGTAAACTGTGGAAGAGTAAATACAACAACATGCTTTTGATTGCTGGACCTGGGCATCCAAGTGTCCCATGATCCTCTGTAGCATGCAAGGACCAGCCTTGGGGGGAACAGGGCAGGATCCCCAGGGGAAGGAGGGAGATGTTCCCACTAATCAGATTTGGACTTCGGTTTTCAAATTTGAGAACGATGGCACCACAGTCAGGACCTTCATGGGGACAGTTTCATCTGATTGGCTCCCTGTGGCCAAGGATGAGACTCAGCACTTTCCCAAATCTCCCCTCAAAGGATAACGCAAGATTGGTGGGGAACCACATGTTCCCAGGGCCCACCATAGACAGGGACCTAGGATCTGGATTAATTTTAACAAATAATCCATATGGTTCTTATGATCATGCAGGATCAGGACACTCAGGCTTCCAGGACAAGTCAGGTAAATGTATTTATCAAAGTGAAAGTGAAATTCACTCAGTCGTGCCCGAATCTTTGCAACCCCATGGACTATACAGTCCCTGAAATTTCCCAGGCCAGAATACTGGAGTGGGTAGCCGTTCCCTTCTTCAGGGGATCTTCTCAATCCAGGAATCAAACCCAGGTCTCCCACATTGCAGGCAGACTCGTTACCATCTGAGCCACCAGGGAAGCCTATATTCATCAAAAACCCAAGCTAAATAAAGAAAAGCCTGGCTCCATACCGCCCCTATTTTCCACCACAGAGAACCATTTGATTCCTTTCTTGTTTATCTTTCCAATGTTTTTTATGCAAAGAAAAAGTACAAATGAATATATATTTTTCTTCTTTCCTCCCATTCTTTCACACAGACATAATACTATTTACATGGTCAGTACCTAGTTTTGGTCACAGAACATATCCTGGAGATCTCTACATGTCCATACATGGAGATTGTCCTCTTTCTTTTTAACCACCGCACAGCTTTCCACTAGGTGGATGTACCATATTGAATTCATCCAGTCCCTTGTGGAAAAGACTGCTCTCATAGACAAATGCTGTAGTGAGTGATTTTGTACATAGGTGATTCCATACTTGCGCAGGTATATCTGTAGGAGAGATTTCCAGGAGTGGGATCGCTGTGATGTTGGTAGACATTCCCAGAGTTCCTTGCACAGAAATATTTCAGGTTATACTCTGCTGGCAATGGCAGTGATCAAGTACTTCCCCCACAACTTTGCCAACACTGTGTTTTGTCAAGATCTCTAATTTTTTGGTATTGATGACCTATTTGCAGGGCAGAAATAGAGATGCAGACGTAGAGCACAGTCCTGTGGACACAGCAGGGGAAGATGAGGGTGGATGAATAGGGACAGTAGCATTAACATATGTATACCCCCATGTATAAAATAAACAGCTAGTGGGGAGCTGCTGTACAGAGCGGGGAGCTCAGCTTGGTGCTCTGTGATGACCTAGAGTGGGCGGCAGTGGGGGCGAGGGAGGGAGGGCCAAGAGGGAGGGGATATATGTATACCTGTAGCTGATTTATTTCATCGAACAGCAGAAACTGACACATTTTAAAGCAATTATCATCCAATTAAAAGGAATAAATAAAGATCTTGGATTTTTGCCAAATCTGAGAGATGAGAAGTGGTATCTCTCAGTGTAGTTTTAATTTTCACCTCTCTCCCTATGAACAGGTTGTCCATCAATTCAAAGATTAAGGGACCATTTGCATTTCTTTTTTGTGAACTCAATGTGCGAGCCTCTATTGGCTTTTGGGTCTTCCTGATTTCTCATTGTATTTATCTTGGAGGGGTGAGCTCTTTGTGATATGTGTTGCAAACACTTTTCTCTCAGTTTGTCTTTTGCCTTTTGACTCTGCTTCTGGTGTTTGGGGCATGCATACATTTTTTATTTTTATATAGTCAAATATAGCCATTTTTTCTTTGGCTTTGAGACTTTGAATCATAGTTAGAAAAAGCCATCCTCTCCAAGGTGATCCCATGTTTCCTGAAAGCATTTTTATGTCTGCGTTTAACATTTAAATCTGCTCCACTTGGAGATTTTCCCAATGCATGGTGTGAAGTACAGAGCCAAATCTGTTTTTTCCCAAAAATGGCTAGTCTGTTGTCCCAGTATCCTTTATTTAAAATTCATCTCTATCATCTTGACTTGAGATGCCACCTGTATCATTTACTAATGTCTTATGTGCAGCCTGGGCTATCTCGGGACTGTTCTGTTCATTGGTCCACTTACCCCTTCCGATGCTACACAGATTTAATTACTGAAGCTGAAAGTAGTTTCAGATTGTCTGATAGGACTGGTCTCCTCTTAATGCTCTTTTTTTTTTTAAGTTACTTCTTGAGTGTTTTACTTATTTATTTTTCTATATAAACGTAATACCTTGTTTAGTTCCAGGGGAAACAAAATTTGTTGGCATAGTATTGGGATTGTATTAAGTGTATAAATGAATCTAGAAACTATTGATCTTTTCATATCAAATCTCCCCATCCAAGAACATGGAGGGGATCTGGGATGGGGAGAGAGAATGAGTTCTAACTGTGGGTTGTGTGATGGGCAATAAGTGTGGTGAGGGTTAAGTCTGATTTTATCACGTTCCCCCAGGCATTCCTGGGGTGATAGTGTTTGGAGCCAGAGTTCACTCCCATTGCTCCTGCGTGCTTCATAGCTTCAGTGATGTCTGACTTTTTGCAACCCTCTGGACTCTAGCCCACTAGGCTCCTTTGTCCATGGGATTCTCTAGGCAGGAATACTGGAGTGGGTTGCCATGCCCTTCTCCTGGGGAACTTCCCGAACCACAGATCGAACTGGCGTCTCATGTCTCCTGCATTGGCAGCAAGTTCTTTACCACTAGCGCCACCAAGGAAGCCCCCATTGTTCCTACTTCACTCCTGTTACCTGAGATTTTATAAGAGACATTGAAGAATTCTATCAGGACACACCAAACATGTGATCTAATTTCAATCATCTCCTGCACGTAGAATTAAGGATTATAATTGTCCGGTGTCAGGGACATCCCTGGTGGTCTAGCAGTTAAGACTCCACCCTTCTAGTGTGGGTTGGAGTCCTCGTTCGAGAAAGAGGATCCCGCATGCTATGTGGAGTAGCCAAAAAAAATTTTTTTAATTAAAATAAACAGAACTGCTAAAATAAAAAGAGTGTCACTGTGGGGAGTAAAAACACAGGAAGAAAAGTTTCAAGTGTAGTGGGTGCTTCCTACCTACTGAGACTGGGGAGGGGGCTTACAAGGAGGGACAGATCCCCAGATGCCCTGGAGCATGTGGTTGGGTTCAGCAGTTTGCAACGGTTTAACATGAGGACTGGGGTCCTAGGACACTGACACCAAAGAGGGTGTGCAAAATGGGTTTTAAGTTTTCAAATTTAGAGAGAAGGGTTTTAACGAACAGTAGAGATGGGCCTCAGCAAGACATTGAGATCCATGAAATGTCCCTTTCATGTCTTTCATGTAGGCCCATCCCCCCATTCATCTGAGCCTCCTGCAGACATATGAAGCTCCTGCTGGAGTTGGGCAGGTCATATTCCAGCCACCAAACAGCTCAAGATGTTCAGAGGCAGCAATGACTCTCTTCTCTCTGTGCCTTTGCACATGCTGTTTTTTTCTCCTGAGTTATCCCTTTCCCCTTGGCTACCTGTCATCTCTTGTCCATTCTTTCACATTTAACGCAAATATCCCACTGCCTCCATGAAGCCACCCTGACCCTTTGCTGTACACCAACAGTCACTGATGTTCAGCCACCCTCCTGGGAGTGCACCTCTACCTGCTACATCCTTCACTTACTATGCCCAATGATATGCTTCCAAGAAGTACCCCCCATTAGACCCTGAGTTGCTCCAGAGCAAGGACTTCCTTTGCATTTCAGTGCTCATGCTGGTGGTAGTTTAGTCACCCAGTCGTGTCTGACTCTTTGTGATCCCATGGACTGTAGCCCGCCAGGCTCTTCTGTCTATGGCATCTCCCAGGCAAGCACACTGGTAGAAATGGGTTGCCATTTCCTTCTCTAGGGTATCTTCCTGACCCATGGATCGAACCCAGGTCTCCTGCATTGCAGGCAGATTCTTTACCAACTGAGCCACCAGGGAAGTCCACATTTCATTGCTGGACACATAGAAAATCCAAAATCACTTCAAATGGCGAAGGCAGCCATGAAATTAAAAGACATTTGCTCCTTGAAAGAAAAGTTATGACCAATCTAGACAGCATATTAAAAAGCAATGACATTACTCTGCTAACAAAGGTCCGTCTAGTCAAAGTTATGATTTTTCCAGTAGTCGTGTATGGATGTGAGAGTTGGACTATAAAGAAAGCTGAGAGCTGAAGAATTGATGCTTTTGAACTGTGGTGTTGGAGAAGACTCTTGAGAGTCCCTTGGACTGCAAGGAGATCCAACCAGTCCATCCTAAAGGAAATCAGTCCTGAATATTCTTTGGAAGGACTGATGCTGAAGCTGAAACTCCAATACTTTGGCCACCTAATGTGAAGAACTGACTCATTGGAAAAGACCCTGATGCTGGCAAAGATTGAAGGCGGGAGGAGAAGGGAACGATAGAGGATGAGATGGTTGGATGGCATCACTGAGTCAATGGACATGAGTTTGAGTAGGCTCCGGGAGTTGTGATGGACAGGGAAGCCTGGCATGCTGCAGTCCATGGGCTCACAAAGTGTTGGACACGAATGAACAACTGAACTGAACTGAACAAAGCGATAAGCAGGAGGCCTGGGATTCAAATCCCAGCCTCTCTTAGCCTGGAGAATCCCAGGGACGGGGGAGCCTGGTGGGCTGCCGTCTATGGGGTCGCACAGAGTCAGACACGACTGAAGTGACTTAGCAGCAGCAGCAGCAGTAGCAGCAGCCTCAGTTTCCATGCCTATAAAATGGAGCAACATCTCAGAGGAGCCTGAGGGGTTCAGTCCATGGGGTCACAAAGAACTGGACACAACTGAGTGAATAACACACACACACACACATCATAGGATTGCTGTTAGGATTAAGGAAGATAACCCATGCAAAATGCCTGAAAGGCACGGAACTAATGCTGGCCACTACCACTGCCATTAATGAGATTTAAATTGATGAGGTTTGAAGCTTGAATTTAATATTAAAAAGAGGGAGGATCCAGGGCTGGGCTCAGAGTTGCATTTTCTGTAGCTCCTTCTACCCATTCCAGTAGATGTTCCTGCTCAAATAGAGGCCCAGACATAGAGAACAGGCTTATGGACAGGGCCGGGAAAGGAGAGGGTGGGCACACTGATAGAGTAGCGCTGACATATGTGCACTGCGGTGTGTGAAGTAGGTAACTAGCGGGAAGCTGCTGTGTAGCACAGGGAGCCCAGCTCAGTGCTCTGTGATGACCTGAAGGGGTGGGATCGGGGGAGGGGGGAGGGAGGCTCGAGAAGGGAGAGATTTTTGTCTACTTGTGGTTGACTCATGTTGTTGTACAGCAGAAACCAACGCAATATTGTAACGTGATTATCCTTCAATTAAAAATAAATTTTAAAAAATGTTCCTTCTCTAGCTGAGGTGAGAGCTTAGTAAGCCGGGCCCCACCAACGCAGACAGACTCAGGGTTTCCCAGACTAAGTGTCCTTTGAAGCAGCTGCCGCAGTGACAGAGTGGTGACAGAAAGTTCCTGAACTACCACAAAGTCTCCGAAGTCTGGGTTAGCGTCCCGGTGACAGGCAGGGCCCAGCAAGGCAGAAGCACAATTGCAGCTCCGTGGGTTTTCCAAGCCTTCGTCAGAAATGCTTGCTGAACAGCAAATCCCAACTTCACATACGGCCCCATTGGAAAAGCGCTGACAAAGGCCTGGTTATGTAACTGAGATGGCAAATCATTAACACAAATGCTCCCCAACAGAAGCGAAAGAAACACCCCCTAAGGCCCAAGTCATTCTCCAGAAGGAGATCACACAGAGAGTTGCTTGCCTGGCCCAAGTATGGATAAAGGATTTTCCTCCCTAGAAAAGACTTCATTGAAAACCTTCAGAGAACACCCTGCCAAACTCAAGGAGCCAGGCCAAGGCCTAGGGAGCTACCCAGGGCCAGAGCTGTGGAGTCTTTTTTCCTCCCTGGGAAGGCGTGGGGAGAGGCCAGGTGCCAGCAGGAGTTTACGGGCACCAGGCACTCGCACATGGAAAGGGGATGCCTGTGCTACTGGAGGGCCCACGGGGCACCTTTTTAGGCAACTCCTCCTTGGGCTCCCCATGGTCACCACACAGCCAACTCTGGATAAATGATGTTAAAAGAATATATTTCTCCTACATGTCAAGCTCTGGGTCCTCAGGGATTTCCAGAGGACCAAGAGAAGAAGTGAGTCACCAAGGCACAGGAGAGGGTGGTGGGCAGATCAGCTCCCCTAAGCAGACCCACCTGCCTCCTCGACTTAGTCGATTCCTCTGCCTGAGTCCAAGAGACATGTTTCTTTCGGCTAAGAGTTAACACCCACTCCCAGCCATGTGGAGTTAGTTCCCACATAGATTATAAATCGGTGAGGGCTTCATTAAAAGCTGCTAGATAAATAGGCTATGCCTTAAAGGCCCTTAAATGTGAATCTAATTTGATATTGCTCTTTGAGTTGGGAAAGTTCGTAAATGTCAGTCCATGTGTGTGTCCAAGTGGCTGCCCTGAATGGAGGCTCGTGTAGACATGATACACCTTCAGGGCAAAATTCAGAGCCTTCACGCCACACACCATCCCCTGCCTCCACCCAGCCACACAATTCAGGCTGTCTGAGCTTCTGACTTTGAACCCAGCCCCAGAGAAGAATCAAGGCCTTCAGAGTGACCCCAGCTCTCCCCCTGATGCCATCCTCCTATATAAGCCACAAGAAGGTGGCCTCACCAAAGGCCAGGCCCTGTCAGCTTCCGCAGGCTGGACTGGCTGGGACTCAGTTTCTGATCTTCTTTAGAGCAAACTTCAGACACGCTGCCAGCTGCTCAACACAGCCTCTGGCGCCTTCCCTCCAGGCACGGGGCAAAGAGCACTGAACGGGGCTCCCAGGCTACAGGGCCTCTCCCAGCCCCACTACTCACTGGCTGAGGGAGCCCCACTCCATCACTTAACCCCTCTGGCCCTCAAGCTTCTCTCAGGGAATCCAGATGAAAACCACTGCCAGCCTGCTTCACACAGTCCCGCGAGGAGGAAATGAGATCAGGCTGTGAAATAGCACTTTGGAAACACAGAACTCCACGCCTATACCTCGGGTAATTACTGTAGCTTCAGGAGGGTGCCCCGAAGCCACGTGCTTGGAGGGCCCATAACCCCGGGCCAGACTCAGTCTGTTCCCTGCAAGGGTCTCTCCTACGGCCAGGTAGAACAACATAATGACTGGGAAGGTATCCTTGCCTGAGGTGAGGAGGCTGGCCACCCAGCACCTGCCTAGACCCCAATTTCTTCCACTATAAAATGAGGGCCAGATTGCCTCACCTCAAAGGCCTCCCCCAGTTCTCTGTGCTACAAGACATATGGAAGTAGACTGATATTTGTCTGGACACTTTTTCCAATGGTTGTTGTTATCATTTAATCGCAAAGTCGTGCTTGACTCTTTGCAACCCCATGAACTGCAGCACACCAGGCTTCCCTGTCCTTCACTATCTCTCGGAGTTTCCAATGGTGTCAGTTTATTCCAGGATTTGCAGAGCCAATGAACCCAGCACTAGGTCAGGGAGTCAAGATGACCCAAGAGGGGCTAAAAGTCAAGGTAGAACACAGGACATATGGAGCACATCATTCATGGCACCAGAGACTCTACTCCACTTATAAAAGTTTGCTGAGCGCTTCCGTGGGGTCAAGGACTCTGTACACACTTTGCTTACATGGTCTTTTTGCATCTTCCAGGACCTCACAAGGGAAATTCTATGACCTCCATTTATATGAATAAGACAATGAAAGATTAGAGGCAAAGCTACTTGCCCAAGTTCACACAGCTATGAAAGGACAGACCAGAAAACCCATGTCCTGCTTCACTCAAAAATCTATAGTCCTGAGCACAAAACCAGGTGCTTGCTGGCTCCAGTTGGCAAAGAAGGCTTTGAGGAAGAGAAATGAATAGTTATTTATATGTTCATTGATTTATGTTCCCCACCCCACATAATGCCAAGAAGCTTTTAAAGTTGTGTTTATAATAAAAGGTGTGTAATAATTGTAAAAGATCAAAGCCCAGAGAGTAGAAAGGAAAGGTGATGATACCTGACATTTGAATTATAATGTTCTGTTTAATCATTTGTTCATTCATTCATTCATCTATCCATTCAATAAGCACTTATTGACTATCTTATAAGGTACAGATCCTGTGTGGGATGTACTGAGCTGAAAGAGACCCTCCCTGACCTCAAGAAACTCTGTGTGTGTGTGTGTGTGTGTGTGTGTGTGTGTTGAGAGAAAGGAAATGAGACAGTCAGCCTTACAGTGTTCTCTGGAAGGAAAGCATGAACACCAGGAGCATGGGAGTCAGCTTCTTTCCCAGACTTGGGGAGTCAGAGGTTTCCTTGAAGGATGTGTTGGAGATGTTGGCAAGTCCAAACATTTCAGACATCGTAACTCCTAAGCATGAAATTTAATTGAGTTTTCTGGCAACCAAAGCAGAAAGGGGAACTATGATCTATTCCACAGAAGTCTAACATCAGGGAGGCTTCACTTCCCTGTGCTCAAGTCTGAGGTCATCTATATCCACGTTCTAGGGACATGGTCTATAAATGGCAGTGTCTTCCAGAATGGGTGTGCAGACAGTGCAAGCCTCCGTCAAGTGGCTGTGGCTTGTAGTAATTCCCCAAGACAGCCTAGGACACTGGACCACCCACTAGTGCATACACTGGAACAGGAGATCTAACTAATGCAGTTGCCCTATGTGGCTTTCCAGTTCTCAAACTTGGTGTAGCCATTGAGCAGAAGAGTGTAGGAGTGGGCAGTAAGGAAAACAGGAAGTGAGAAGGGAACATGTTTTTGTTTTTTTGAGAGCCTGTTATGTACCAGGCCCTGCACTAGGTGCTTCATCCAATACTTGAAAGTCAGTTCTTCAAAGTGAGTGTCACTTAATCCCGTTTATAGGTGATGAGTTGAGTCACACAGAGGTTAGTGTCTCCCCAAGGTTACATTGTGGCTTTCCTGTTGGCTCAGATGGTAAAGAAGCTGCCTGCAATGCCAGAGATGCGGGTTTAATCCCTGGGTCGGGAAGATCCCCTGAAGAAGGGAATGGCTACCCACTCCAGCATTCTTGCCTGGAGAATTCTATAGACGGAGGAGCCTGGCAGGCTACAGTCCATGGGGTTGCAGAGTCGGACATGACTGGGTGACTAACAAAGTCACACTGCTGGAGTTCACTGCTGAAGGCCTACAAATTGAGCTGGCCCTGCTTAAGACAGCCATTTTCTTGAGTTGATCACCCACAGCTCTCAGCCACTGTTCATTCTAGATTGCCTGATCACCTGGTCCAAAGCACTCACCTGATGGAAGAAGAAACTGGGGCTGACAGATGCAAGTGACCCAGACCAGGAGGGGACCACCGTCTTGCTTGCCTGACTCCCCAGCAGATAACCTTCTCCCTTATACCTTTTCTCTCCCAGCCTTGCCCATCCTGGCAGAGCTGCCAGCCAAGAGCCCCCACTAACCACTACTTCTCAGTAGTAAGGTGCTTGTTAGGACACTGCCGCCCTTTGCCTGCCCTCCGTCTCAAAGACATGGCCACTTTTTGTAGCCCAGAGGGCCACACATAAAATTCCTCAAAGAAGACATCCAGGACCCTATATAAAGGGAGATGATGTCCAAAAATCCCATCCATCTTTTATCAAGAGACAATCCACCAATCGTGGGGAAGCCAAGAGCAATGAGAGGAGGAAACCCTTCCACCCACCTCCC
>NW_011494789.1:3513637-3524930 GCF_000754665.1 Bison bison bison
CCCCTGCAGATGTTTCTCTCTTCCCATGCACTCTGACTCCAATTTCTCTCTGAGTTCATATGCAAACAGCTAATGACATGTTAAAAAGCCAAATGAGGGACTTAAAGAAATTCTTCACTAGTTGCAAATTATCGCAGGAAGAATGCCTTCACAGGAGCCATGGAGGGAAATGGCACCTGGCAGGAGGGTAGGCAGACAGGCAGCAGGACCCACCAGCTGAATGAACTTCCCTCCAACAGCTGCCAGGACTGATCATGGTTCCTACGGTCACTTGAGATCACAAGAAGCTGCACGGATGCAGGGCCAGGCCAAAGAGGCTGTGTTCATACGGGTTGGTCGTTTCTCCGTCCTCTTCTTCGATTAGCTAGTCAGTCAGCTTCTCATGAAGAAACTAAGGGTTTGGGTTCAGAGAACTGTGTAAGAGTAAACAATTAGACCCAACATCTGTGTTATGTCAACAAGTAACTTCTACCTGTGTGCATATATATATATATATATGGATATAATAAGGGATATATATACAGGGAAATAATAAGGGATATATATGTGTGTGTGTGTATATATATATATATATATGGCTTCCCTAGTGACTCAGAAAATAAAGAATCTGCCTGCAGTGCAGGAGACTCAGATTCAATCCCTGGGTCAGGAAGATCCCCTGGAGAAAGGAATGGCTAACCACTCCAGTATGCTTGCCTGGAAAATTCCATGGACAGAGAACCCCAGGCTACAGTTCGCAGGGCTGCAAAGAACTGGACATGACTGAGAGACGAACACACATATATATACTCATGTATGCATACCCTGGGGGCCCCTCACTGCAGAACAGGAGCACCAGAAAAAGAAAACTATATGATCCCTTAGTCCTGAAACCAGCAGAGCTGATCCATGGAACTCCACTAAGCATTCTTTTAAGTATAAAATCATTCTCTCTCTCTCTCAGAAGTCACTCAGTCATGTCCGACTCTTTGCGACCCCATGGACTGTTGCCCACCAGGCTCCTCCCTCCATGGAATTCTCCAGGCGAGAATACTGGAGTGGGTTGCCATTTCCTTCTCCAGGGGATCTTCCCAATCCAGGGATCAAACCCGGGTCTCCCGCATTGCAGGCAGATGCTTTAACCTCTGAGCCAAATTAGCAAATATTAAAAGCTTATTATTAGCAAATAATAAAAGCTTGAATTTGGCCATTCCTGGTCTGTCTCATGTGTCTTCAAAAGTCAGCATCTTTGTGACATGTGACCAGAAGGAGATGGAAGAACTTTGGCCTCTGACCCCTGACTCCAACCTCCGACCGCTACTCCTCACTCTCCATCACTGATGGCTGAGAGGACAATTATCCTATGAAGACCACTCACCCAAATGGAGTGAGCAAGTTACTTTGTGAAAAGCAACTTTTCACCAAGTTGTGTTTGTCCATCAGAGCACTTTGGAATCTTCCCATTTCATCATCCTCCTGAGATTGTATCTATTTCCTCCCAATTACCGGAGGCAGCTGTTGATCTCAGTTCTAATGGTCTGGTGATTTTCAACAAGCTCCTTGTCCACCTGCTGATGGCCTTTCTCAATCACAAACCTGAACAGGACTGGGTTTTCCCCTTATATTATTAGTCGCTCCCACTTAGTAAATAACCTCCCTGTTCCCCTCCTCTCCCTCTCTAACCAGGCTCCTCCTTAACCCTTCCATGTACAGGCAAGCACGTGCACGTGGTAGTTTTTTGCTTACTAACTTCCCAGCTTATTTACCAAAACATCCGGCTACAGTGAAGAGCAAGCATGCACTCTTGGTGCAAATTCAGAAAGAGACTTCTGAAAGTCTGGCTTTTTTGCACTGGAATTGTCATTTTTTTTTTAACTAGGAATGTGAACCTGGCTAAACCAGGACATTTGGTTATTCAAAGAGAGAGGATGCAAAAAATCCAGATGACAGTCAGCTTGATGATAAGCTTCTCGCAAAGGAACTCAGCTGAACTTGTTTAAACAGATGTCCGAGTCTCCATCCACTTCCAAGAAGCTCTCCCCCCACAGGGTTCCCTTCAACCCCATCATCAGTTCCAACCAGGCTGAGATCCACAGGGCTTCGATGGCTAAGCCAAAAGTTCTCTTTGTTCGACCCACCAGAAGAGAGTTTAATAAGCAAATTAACTTTTTTTTTTTACAAGCAATACCATATTTTAATTTTACGTGCATAGAAACCGAATGTCATACGCAAGTGGTCAGAAAGAAGCTGAAGAGAACATGTAGACAAGTAATGTTTCTCCGCATGAAAATGAGTATCTACCCTTTTAGGTGTTGCTGTGTGGATTAAATGACATAATACACGTAAAGCGCTTATCAGAGCAGCTAGTCTCACAGTTCGTACTACATACTCCAGGACCTCTCTTCCTAGAGGAGAATCTGCTTTTCTGATCCCGAAAATTAACCAACCCAGGAGGTGGGTAGGAAAGAATGCAAGGGGTAGGGGAAAAATAGGTCCCAGCTACCCCTCCTTGAACACTTGACAAACAGGCGCTTAGTTTTTACCCAAACAGGACGGCTTCGGCGACACCAACCTAACCCTCAGAAGATCGGCGGAGCAGTGACAGCATGGGTATGACCCAGGGGCTCGGATCACTGCACCAGAAATCCCAACACGTGGCTCCCTCTCACCGCCTCCCCTAATTTCCTTCTGCCCCTAGTGCTACAGGCTCAGCAACTTCAGTTTTCTAGAGTCAACTGGCACTGTCGCCGACTGTCAAGATAGCTGCCCATCCCAAGAACCTTACCCACCCCAGGCCTGGAAAATATACCTGACCAGGAAGCCCACGACTGGTGCGGGAACGGACTCGAGCACAGACTCGGAGCCGTGCGGACCGCAAATTAACTCTTAAATGAGATCTTAGGGTATGTAACCACCTAATAAATGCTTTCAAATTGTGGTGCTGGAGAAGACTCTTGAGAATCCCTTGGACAGAAAGGAGATGAAACCAGTCAATCCTAAAGAAAATCAACCTTAAATATGCATTGGAAGGACTGATGCTGAAGCTGAAGCTCCAATCCTTTGGCCACCTGATGTGAAGATCCTACTCACCTGAAAAGACCCTGATGCTGGGAAAGACTGAGGGCAGGAGGAAAAGGGGGCAACAAAGGATGAGATGGTTAGATATGGTCATGAATCTGAGCTAACTCCAGGAGACAGGGAAGGACAGGGAAGCCTGGCATGCTACTGTCACGGGGTCACAAAGCACTGGACACAACTTAGCAACCGAACAACAACAGTAGTATAGTCCGTCTGAAGGTGGTAAGTGCTTTGGAAAAGTTGGGAAGTCCTCAAGTAGGGGGCAGGGAAGGTACCCTGGATGGGGAGGCTCTCTTCAATTTGCTGACATCTGAGTGGAGACCTGAAGGAAGGAAATGGGGGAGAGAGAACAACCCCTGCAAGGACCCTGAGGTGGGAGCCAGCCAGGTGTGGTCAAAGAACAGCATGAGGCCAGTCTCTGAAGCAGAGTGGGCAGGGAAGAGCAATTGGAGGGGAGGTGGGAAAGGCAGCCAGGACACACCTTGTCAGCCTCCCAGGCCATTACAAGGGCCTCACCTACTTTACACATCATCAGATCAGATCAGATCAGTCGCTCAGTCGTGTCCGACTCTTTGCGACCCCATGAATCGCAGCACGCCAGGCCTCCCTGTCCATCACCAACTCCTGGAGTTCACTCAGACTTATGTCCATCGAGTCAGTGATGCCATCCAGCCATCTCATCCTCTGTCATCCCCTTCTCCTGTTGCCCCCAATCCCTCCCAGCATCAGAGTCTTTACCAATGAGTCAACTCTTCGCATGAGGTGGCCAAAGTCCTGGAGTTTCAGCTTTAGCATCATTCCTTCTAAAGAAATCCCAGGGCTGATCTCCTTTAGAATGGACTGGTTGGATCTCCTTGTAGTCCAAGGGACTCTCAAGAGTCTTCTCCAACACCACAGTTCAAAAGCATCCATTCTTCAGCGCTCAGCCTTCTTCACAGTCCAACTCTCACATCCATACATGACCACAGGAAAAACCATAGCCTTGACTATACAGGCCTTTGTTGGCAAAGTAATGTCTCTGCTTTTGAATATGCTATCTAGGTTGGTCATAACTTTCCTTCCAAGGAGTAAGCGTCTTTTAATTTCGTGGCTGCAGTCACCATCTGCAGTGATTTTGGAGCCCAGAAAAATAAAGTCTGACACTGTTTCCACTACATCATACTACATTTGTTAAGCAGGACTCTATAGTTTAGATTTTTTTATTCATTTAGATGAGTCTCCCTTAATTCCCCAATTCAGACAGTGAAAAATCTGCCTGCAGTGCAGGAGATCCCAAGTCCATCCCTGAATCAGGAACATCCCCTGGAGAAGGGAATGGCTGCCCACTCCAGTATTCTTGCCTAGAGAATTCCATGGACAGACAATAAGGTCGCAAAGAGTCAGACACGACTGAGTGACTAAGACTTTCACTAACTCCCTAATTAATCCAAATGAGAGGAATTTGGTCCCAGATTGATGGAGGGATGTAAGAAAATGCATAATGAAATCTGAAGAGGCCAAACCTGGGAAGGGGAATGGCAGTACCTAGACAAACCACAGGAGCGGAGGAGGCTGCTGAACATACTGACGTCAACCTCATAGTTTCTGCTCTCAACTCCACTCCCCATGGAAGGGAGAGGACCCTAAGCAGGGACTGGACCAGACAGTGAAAAGAAAGTGAAGTAGTTCAGTCGTGTCTGACTCTTTGCGACCCCATGGACTGTTGCTCACCAGCTCCTCCATCCATGGGATTTCCCATGCAAAAGTAATGGAGTGGTTTGCCATTTCCTTCTCCAGGGGATCTTCCCAACCTGGAGATCAAACGCAGATCTCCCACATTGCAGGCAGACACTTCACCATCTGAGCCATGCAGATGTGATGATAACAACAGGGCGGCCAGTTCAGGGACCTTGCGTGGATATGGTCCCTTGCGATCCTGCTCAATTGCATCCGGCCACTGAGAGGAAGAGCAGCCTGACCTGAAGCAGAGGACTCTGGGAGAGAAGGCATCACTTCTCCAGGGTCTGCAAATGCTAAACAAAAACACCCTCACCAGAAGGTGACACTGGAGAAAGCCAGCCAGGCAGAAGGCTCAAAAGAAGGAGGACAAAAGCAGAGCTCCTGGGAGAGAATGATCATGATTCCAAGCATGTGCCCAGTGGAGTTCCTAACAGGACATGGCCACAGGGAATCAGCTAACCTTGGACACAGCCAGAGCCCAGAGCTCACATCGGTGGTCAAAACTCCTCACCTGCCTATCAAAGGTAGAGGAGTTGCCTCAACAGTAAGGAAAGGAGTTTCAAGGCCACAGCCCCGGCCTGACAAAGAGGGTGGAGAGAGAAGGGGAGCAGATTTTCCAGGGAAGCAGCCTCCAGGGTTGGAAATTAGAGGTCCTCCAAATGATGAACAGAACCCGAGGGGATCCCCGGGAACACCCATCTCCCACTGGAAATCAGTCACATGACCAGTTACACTTGTTCTGGGGGAGGGGACACTCGCAGTCCTCCCACTGTTCTGAGATGTAGAGTCTGGAGTCCACATGGAGATGCCCAGGACAGGACCAGACTGAGCTGTGCCCCCGATGCCTGGAGAAGAAGGCCCAGCCTGCTCTCTGAGCGGGGTCCCTTTCCCCAGACAGACTCAGGACAGATGATGGGGTGGAGGGGACGAAGTCCCACCAGCCAGCCGATGCCAAAGAGTGATGAGGCCCACAGCACTAGCTCAGTCCCACCCTCCCCGGCAGCAGAGAGGGACCCAACAACTCTGTCTGCTCCCCCAGACTGCCCTATCTTTTTCACAGATACCCTAGGGCTGGACAGAGAGACGCATGGGTTTGGATGAGTTTGAGGGGCTATTGGAGGGGTCATCACCGTCCCCTGGGATGACAGCATCTGTGGACCATTTCCAATCATCAAGAAAGTCAGGTCTCCGTGCTTTGGGAGAAAACATGATTTCAGCAGCCCCCCAGGTAGAAATGCTACAAATACACTTTTGGGGGGCAGGCCTTTTTGTCCTTCATGTCACTGTGGCCTTGAGCTCACCCAGCTTTCTAACACAGGGAGAATTAAGAGTGATTTCAGGTTTCTGGGGCCCCAGAAAATAAAAGGCCTTTCATCTTGCACTGAGGATAAAAATGAAGGATGGACTGGGCCAGCAGTGTCATCCTACAAGGGTTTGTTTGGCCAACAAGGCTGGACTCTGGCTTGAAATGAAGGAGAGTGAGAGCTACGGCCTTTATTTAAATTGTCAACTTCCCGAGCATGGGTGGGCAGGGGATGAGGGGAGAGAGGTCAGCCCACCAAGCAGGCTTGGAAAAAAATTAAGGGGGAGGTTTTCCTGAAAGCCTGTCTTCCGGCTGCAAGAGCTTCAGCACTTGAATCATGCCAGCCCTGGTGACTCCGCAAACTCCTCCTGCAGAGATGTTAGATGAGGATTACTCACTTCCGCCCAGTGGGTGGTCCCAGTGGAGGAGGCTCTGTCACCTCTGACAGCCCAGCAGGACCCAGGTCAAAGTGGTGACTCAAGAGTGCCCTCCCCAGGAAGGGAGGCCAGGGCCGGCTCCATGGGTGTTCCCCCATGGGTGTGGACTGTCATCTGAAAAGAGGGAATGAGGCAAAGCTTGAGGGGCACTACCATCAGCCATCCCTAGAATGAGCCCCAGGCAGCAGTCTGCAGTTCTGCATAAGATGCTTGGTGAAAAACTGGGGCAACCAAGCACAGTGGCAGTGCTTATTGAAAGAGAGATGAATTCCATCTCCTTCCAAGTTATTCAGTGCCAGGCTGGTGAGTTCAGAAGTAGCTGGCAGTCATAGAGTCACAGCATCCTGTTGTGGACGGGAACCTCAGAGAGCAGTGCCTCTGACCCTTCCATCTGTAGATGAGGAAAGTGGGGCCCAGCTGGGTTAAGGGACTTGCTGATCGCTATGCAGGGGCTCTCAGGGCCCTGCTGCCCTGCTGGGCCTTCTCTGCATTCTCGAGTGACCTTCTCCCCTCCCATCCATGGAGCAATAGCTTCCCTCGCTCTGGACCCCAGGTCCTGCTCCACCTCAGATGCCTTCCTGCAAACCAGGGAGTGGTGATGCCCCCTCCTCAGGGTCCAGTGGGATGCTTGGGTGCATGAATTGAGAGCAGCTGAAGTTCAAACCCATAGACAAGACACAACCTCAGAATAGTCCATGCAGCTGCCACGCTCCAGACCACACCTGCGGGTGTATGACCTGCAGCCTACCTGGATGATTCCTCATAGCCCCTGCCTGAGGTAGGGCCTCTCCCCTAAGCATCCTCTTCTGCAGCTCACCTGCCTCCACCTCCCCATCACAATGGCAACCTGCCCTGTCTTCCATCCACCTGGGGGTGATTAAAGCCCCATCATCCACTTCACTCCCTGCCACTGAAGCCCTGTGGTCAGACAACCTGGGATTGACAGCTTGGGCTCAGAGGTCATCTAGAACACGGTGGGCAAACAGCAACCCAGGGGTCAGTTCCAGCCTGGACCTGTTTCAGTGAATCCAGTTTGACTGGAGCACAGTCAGCTCCATCACTTACATATTGCTACTGGCTGTTTTCAAGCTACAATACAATGGCTGAGTTGGTAGTTGCAACAGAAATGGCATAGCCCAAGAAGCCTATTACATTAATTACTTGGCCCTTGATAGAAAAAGTTTGCTGATCCCCAATCTAGAGCAACCTTTCTGAAGCTCAGGGAAGCTCAGTGTCTTAGCTAGGTGAGCCAGAGTTAGAATCCAGGTCCCTGCACACCCTCTCCAGGAACACCCAGACTTCTGGAGGATAGAATATGGACTTGAATTTGTCCTCAGACTCCCTCCACATTGACAGCCCTTTTTTCCTACAGGGAAATCACAGGGCAGATGGTTCTGCTCACAAAGCATCAAGGTGCTTTGACTCTGAACCCATTCCCAAAAGCTAGAGTTGAAAGTCTGGGGCTCCCACTCTGCAGTGAGTTCCCAAGAATCCCTGGGAGCAAAGCCTCTCTGGTCTGGCCTCGGGCCCCACCAGGGACCCCATGCCAGCCTGCCTCCTTCAGTTTCCAAGGCACTGTCCTGGCAGAGTATTCCATTCAACCCCAACCTCTTAGGAGGCAGGGCTGCTGGCCGCCTTACACAGATGAGAAACTGAGGCTTAGATTGAACATGGCCACCCAGTTAGTGAGCAGCACATTTGGAACTCAATTCAAGGTCTGCCTCAACGTATCCTCTTTCTGATCCTTGAGCTGCGTGGCCTCTTGAAGGCCTGGTGGAGAGAGCCGGGCCCAGCTAGAGCCTGGGGATCAAGTCCTCAGAAGGCCTCGCAAGAGCAAGGTTGGGTTTCCTGGGAAACCTGTGCTCCAAACAGGGCCTGGGGTGCAGAGAACTAAGGTAACAGTTTTGTCTCTAATCTCTGAACAAGCAAGGGCCCAGCCATGAGGCTCACACACTAGGGGCACCCCGGGCCAGGGCATGGCCCCCTGGATGTCAAGTTCTCTGAGCCTCTGAACCAGCCTCCTTGGATTCCCCACCACCACTTTGGGTCTCTGCTGGGCCTTTAGCCTGGCTGAGTGGTCCTAGCTGCATTGACAGGAGGGCGGCGGGAGCAAGAGCCAGGTCAGAAGCTGAGGTCTGGGTTCTTAGCAGAACCAAAATCATCCCAGGTTGGAAGCTTCCCCCAGGGGAAGAAGCATCTTTACAGGGTTTCAGGCTGTACAACACACTAGACCCTAGAAAACAGAATAAAATAGGCTTCTAAATGGATGCATGCCCCAGATCAGGAATCCCCATGAAACTAGTGACCCAAAACAACAACAAAAAAATCCTTATTTTATAGACTTTGCTGACTCTGGAGTAAAGGCACAGTGGGCCTATACATCATGTGTTTGACTCCCCAAAAGAACCCTAGAGTAATTCTGACTCTCTGGTGGTGGCCCCTACCAATCTTGCTTTGATCTTTCCTGCTTCTCTTCCCATCTCTGCCCCCCAAGCTTAATCTCAATGTCTAGGCTCAAATGTCTTAATGTTACTAAGATCCATTCAAATCATTAAACTAATTAGCATTAAGATACTAAAACTTTATTCTTCACAGTTTTATTTACATATTTTAGAGGGTCATGGAGAACAGGAATTGTCTCAGCCAAAGGAATGAATGTTTAATGGTAAAATTTTAGCTATGGGATACCTGAATGGGGAGATGTTTTAAGTCATAGTAAAGCTCTCCAGCCTCTATTCCTCCTTCATAAAGGCACCTCTATTTCCTTTGGGGAAATCATCTCTCCCCATGATGCAAGGCAAGGGCTTATCTCCCATTAAGGATGCCAGAGTGAAGAACAGGGAAGCCTGGGATACTGCAGTCCATGGAGTTGCAAAGAGTTGGACCTGACTTAGCGACTGAACAATGTGACACCCAAGGGGGGTGGGGGGGCAGGAGATAGGCGCAGGGCCCCAGTTCAGCCAGTTGGATGATGGTTGTTGTCATTCATCACAAAGGGGTCAGCACTCTGACCTTGTAGATTCTGCTTTCTGTCCTTTCAAATGTCTTTTGGTTCCTGCCCAAAATTTCTTGGGTCCCCCACCCCCCACCCACTCTGTGGGCCACCTTCCCCAAAGGCTTCTAAGTAAACCAGTCTTTGCTGTTTGCAAAGAACATGGATCCCAACTGAAGGCCCATTCCACCTTGCTCTACCCACAGGAAGGCTAGAGGTGGCTGGGGAAGAGGGCAGGCTGGCTCACCGCCCCTCCATCAGAGGCTGGGACCCAGGAGGCCAGGTTCCTGCCTTCACAACCACGTGAAAAAAACAGGAGTCCCCACAGGAAGACCAACTGTGCCACCTCACAGGGCCAAGCAGGCATCCTTAAAACAAAAACATCCACGAGAAGTGATATCAGGCTGTCTGCCATCGTCCATCCCCACGGCTACTTCCATTCTCTTCCAGTTTGGGGCCAGCAGGCATTGGCCTGTTCGGGACGGGAGGGAGGAGATGACAGGTGAATGAACCAGTAGGCTCAGCACAACCAGGAACTCAGACCCAGGGAAAGTAAAATTGTCTCCATGCAGAGCCCCAGTACCTGCCCCGAGGACACACAATGGACAGACACACGTGTGTACACGTGGACACTCACATTCTCCCAGGGCTCCCCAGGAGAGCAACGGAGACGTTGGCACTGGGCCAAGAACAAACCAGGGGAGGCAGCACATCCAGAGTGAAGCAGAAGGCAGATTGCTTCCTAGTACGTTTATTGGAGCCTTGGCTACGCGTGATACCAATCAGGAACTCCCCTCCACGACCCCGTCAGCCCGACTGGGGCAGAAACACAGGGAGCCCACCTCCTTTTCTTCCCCCGTTATAGACAACATTATTAAAAAAAATAAATTTTACAATAATACATTTTCGCTCATCTGTTACAGTATTATTTCCATAGGTTCTTAAAAAAAGGAAAGGAGAGGGAACCACACGATATATGTACACGGATGTGTATATACATATATGTTGAGAAAGGAGCTGCGTTATGTACATACAGTGGGCAGTGGGCATTTGTCTCAGAAATGAGAAGAGAGAAGGTGGGCGAGTGAGGCAGGGAGGAGAGTGATGGAGGGAGTCGCAGAGACCAGAGCGTGGTGCCGGGAGACGGCCCATGGTGGTCTCCTCAGTCTCAGGCCCGGCCCCTCCCTCCAAAGGGAGACCCACCAAAGGGACCCACAAGAAACCAAGGGAGTGGACAAGGAATCATTTCTCTCTGATTTCAAAGGAGGTTCTTTGCCACCAAGGAGGAAGAAGCCACCTTGAGGTGTTCCCAAGTTTTGCTCCCAACCCCCAGCAGGGTCTCCCAGGCAGGTTGGGCTCCACAAGCCCCGCCAGAGCTGCCCAGCCCTCCCCCCCATGCTACAGTGGGGATCAAGGGGAGAGCACCACACCCGTCCACAGGTCAGATCCAGCCCTCAGAGCAGGGAGGCGAAATAAACTCCATCCTGGAAGCCAAGTAGAGGTGCTGACGGTGCCCAACTGGACCCCCAGGGGCCAGCCTTGCTGCCCTGATGCCTGACGCCCCCCGCCAGTCCCCAGCAGGTCCCCTTACTGGGGAGCTTGAGAAGAACAGCAGCCATCCTGGCCCCGCCCATGTCTCTGGGCAGTAGGGGTGTCGTCTGGTCTCATGTCAGCAGGGTCCAGAGAGGAAAACCCCCAGAGAAAAGTGAAGGGTATCTCTAGACCTGCCATGTGCCTTCCTCGACGTGGGGTTTCCCCGGCCAGGGGGCCTCTGGGCCAGCTCTC
>NW_011494789.1:3525030-3527884 GCF_000754665.1 Bison bison bison
TTTTTTTTTGCAAAGTGTGTGTGTGTGTGTGTGTGTGTGTGTGTGTGTCTGTGTGTGTTTCCATTTTGTCAGGCGGGTGTTCTCATCCGTGTAGCTTTCAGAAATCTCCCGATGGGATCCCCAGAGCCTACAAGGCCAGCTTCAGCATCAGGAAGGATGCAGCAGTCAAGGCAGCCGACGGTCTGGCTCTGCGGGGGCCTGAGTTAGGTTTGATCACCCTTTTACTCCCTGGGATGATATTGGTTGTGAGCTGTGGCCAAGCAGAAGAGAGAGAGAAGCAGAGAAAAAGACAAATGAGTCAGTAGGGCTGGGCTTCCCTGGCGGCTCAGATAGTAAAGAATCTGTCTGCAATGAGGGAGACCCAGGTTCAATCCCTGGATGAGGAAGATCCCCTGGAGAAGGGTTAGGGTTAGGGTCCCCGCAGAAGACCCTGAATGGGAAGGAAATGGCAACCCACGGCAGTATTCTTGCAAGGGAAATCCCATGGACAGAGGAGCCAGGCGGGTTACAGCCCAAGGGGTCACCAAAAGTCGGACACGAGTGAAGGAACTTAGCAGCACATAGATATAGTCCTGTGCTGGGTCTCCCTCAAGGAAGGGCCCAGGTCCTTTTCCATCTCTCCACCTCTGCGGAGTGTCCCAGAACCAGCACAGAGCAGGCCGCTGGGTGCACATGTCTATAGAGTCAGGAGGGCTTGCCAGGATCTCGCCTCAGAGCAGCCTGAGCATCTCCCCCAAGAGACAAGGAAAGGCCCTGGCAGTAACTTCTGCACCCACCCATCCTCACCCCGCACAGAGTGAGCGCCCACCCCGGTTCAGGCAGCCTGGCAGCTGAGCTAGCCCAGCCTGTGTTATGGAATCTGGGGGCTCCAAGTCCAAGCCTTGCCTAGAAAACAACTCCCCTCCCCGCTCAGCCCCTGCACCCACCCCCACTCTGCCCCTCACTCACCTCTGTGAAGCACATGCTTAACTCTTTGGAGTTATTGGCCTTCAGCCCCTGATCCTGTGGGAAAGAAGGCACTAGTAAGGGTGGGTCACATGGCTGGGTCTCTGGCCAGGCTTTGTCCCCAGATTCAGATGGGATCCCACGTTTCACAGCCGTGCCATCCACTGCTGGCATTGCAGGGTACACAGAAAGAGCACTGGCAACACAGGGACCTGTGCCCTCCTCTGATACCCACAATGATTAAGTCCTGTCTCCTCTGGGCTCCTGAAGAAGAGAGCTCTAACTCTGCCCTCCAACTGACAGCATCATAGAGTGATAAGGTGCTCCCAGGTTTGACTACCACATTCAGAGCTCCACTTGATGAGGCAAGGACCATACTTTTCTTCCTTGCATAACAGCTGCTCAATAAACATTACACAGTAAGTACCCTACATACAAACAAGTTCCATTCTGAGAACACGTTTCTAAATCCAATTTGTTCATTAAGTCCAACAATGTTTGCCTAGGTACCCAACAAACTCGGCTATGCGGTTGTTGTTATTCTTCAGTTGCAAAGTTGTGACTGAGTCTTTGCAATCCCATGGACTGTAGCACACAGACTCCTTTGTCCTTCACTGTCTCCCAGAGTTTTCTTAGATTCATGTTCATTGAGTCAGTGACGCTATCTAACCATCTCATCCCTTCTCCTTTTGCCTTCCATCTTTCCCAGCATTAGGGTCTTTTCCAATGAGTCGGTCATACAGTACTGTACTGTAATAGGTTTATACTTTTCATACAAATAATACATAAAAACAAGCAAACACAAAATAAACATTTTTAATCTCACAGTTCAGCACCTTGAAAAGTACAGTAATATAGTACAAGAGCTGGCATACAGGGGCAGGGACTGAGCAAATAGGCAAGAAGAGTTACTGCCTGCAGAAGGGTGAGGAGATGGGAGATGGTAGAAATGAAGGATCAGCAGCAATAGGAGATGGACAGCAAGCTGCAATTTCACTTACACCTTACATGACTAGACATATGAACACACATTCACATTTTTGAAAGTTTGATACCTGAAGGTTCGTATGTAGGGGACTTACTGTACTCATTAACATTTGTTAACTGTCATTCATTAACAAGTCTGTGAATGAATAGATGAGAATGAATGAATGAATGCTGCAGATCAGAACTGACACCTGAGTGCCAGCTCCAGAAAGATCATGAGTCCTCTCACTGGGCTCATGGGGAAGACAGCTGTGATTGATTAGTGATGTCTGCCACTGGGGCCGGTTAGGCAGACATCTGGCCATGGTGTCAGGTGTTAGCCATTCCTCTGAAACAGATGTCTGGTACCTGGGAGCTCTGTGGTCCAGGTGAGGAATAAGAACCAGAGGGTGTGCATGAAATCAGCCTTTTGTTGCCATTATCGTAATAGTGATCCATGGGAACCAGCTGGGGGGTGTGATGATTCTATCCTGGCCATTGGCTCTGGCCACCAGAAGCAACTGGAAAGCCCAAGAAATTATGCCTAAATCACTGCTTCTGGCCAGAAGTACTAATAATACCTTAAACATTACAGGGCATCTGGTCAGCTAAACAAGGCCCCAGCTGTCACACAAAGGCCCCAGCCAAGAGCAGAGTCACTACTGATGGAAAAGATGTGATCATGGTGACAATGAGCACAGCCGAGGTGGAACCAGGGACAAGACCTAGGAAGATCCTGTTTAAGACCACAGCACCAGGAGCAGCAAGTGCTAAGATCTAGCCCGGCCAAGCCACCAACCAGGGACTCTGCAGAAGGGTGTCTGCCCAAAGGTTCTACAGGATCCAGGGACTGGATTCTACTGCCCAGGATCAAGTGTCCAAGGAGATTCGAGCATCGGGCAAGGAAGAAAGGGAGGGAAGGAGCAGAGAGGGAGGGAGGCCT
>NW_011494789.1:3527984-3561955 GCF_000754665.1 Bison bison bison
GGGAGGGAGGGAGAGAGTAGAAGGGGGAAGAGGGAGCTGACAGCCACGGACGGGGGGGAGCAGAGGAGGAGGAGAGGGAGCAGGGGAGGGGGAGGAAAAAGAGGGGAAGGGGAAGGAATACGAGAGGGCCCTTCACCCCCTCCTCAGACCCATGTCATTGTGAGAAAGGGATGCCATCTCCCAGGGCCAGGGCCAAAGGACTCCGACCCAGTGTGTGGTCTCTGGTGGGGCCACAGGGACTTGGTCGGGGAAGGACTGGCCCCATAAAGATCAGGACAGGACCCTCCTCAGGCTCTATCAGTGACCCACCTGGGATCCATCACCCACAGAACTTGCCCAAACCCTTCTGAGCCAATGGCACTTCTGCCAGGCAGGCTTCAGGGTTGACTTGGCCCACAGTGAGTGTGTGCTGAGAGGCCCAGTGACACGCTGGGCTTCCTCTGGCTGTCCTCAAGAACTGCCTTCATGTGCTGCAAAATCCAGCTGATAGATGCTGTCCTCAGAGACCCATCCCAGCCTTTCTCTTTTAGACTGCAGGGTCCTAAACCTTGGTGTCCCTGCTATGGATGAGCCCTGTTATCCAAGGAAGGAAGGGCCCCAGAGACCACAGCCCAAGGCTCCAGTTGGTTCAGCCACTGACCCCAGGTGAATGCCTTCATCTACTGGCACCTCAGCTTCTTCGTCTATAAGATAGTGATCTACAGTCAAGCAAACCTCACTGACCCACCGTGAAGATACATGAGACCACGCATATGGCACAGCAAAGCCAAGTATGTGTATGTGTGTGCTCAGTCACTCAGTCGTGTCCGACTCTTTGTGACCCCATAGACTGTACCCTGCCAGGCTCCTCTGTTCATAGGATCTTCCCAGCAGGAATACTGGAGTGGGCTGCCACTTCCTCTGCATAGACAAATTAAAGGCCCCTTAACCCCCAAGCATGACTCAGAGCCAAGCGGAGCCTGCATCCAGCACACTCCCAGGACTGGGGCTTCAAGGTGAGACTGGGTTTAGCTGGTGGACTGTGGCTACCCCAGCTCTGGAAGCAAAGCCAGGGAGAAGCCCCAGCCCCATGGAGATCGCACCCTGCCACCTGACTTCCAGAAAACCCAGAGCAGATAGTGAAGGCGTGAAGGTTCCAGTAGCCTCCCCCAAGGGCAAGCCCAAGACACCCCCCCCATCCTCAGTCCTAGGCACACAGAACAGTGCAGGTGTTTGCTGGTCAGCCGACCTTTTCTGCCAGTGGTGGATGGAGGAGATGTAGAGCTAAAGAGGTTCCACTACCCAATGGCCAAGGCTTAGGCTCAAATTCACCGCCTCCCTCATCATTAACTCTCCCACTGTTCCCCACAGGAGGTTCCAAAGATGAATGAGTCACAGCCCTGTTCACAGCCCGATGAGAGAAATAAACACCCACACAGTCAACTCCATACCAGTTCAGCTAAGACTGGGGGGGAAGGGAGAGGCTGTGTCCTCCCCAAGCCCCCTCATCACGCTGCAGGCTGTCCTCTGAGCCCACACCCCACCAAGGCCACCTTTGATGTCCATCTCAGCCGATAATCTTGGCAACAGGGAGGGAAGAGGATGGCAGCAGAGATAAGGTTCATCCTTCTAGAAATTTCTCCCACAGAGCCCTTTGCCCAGGAAGTTGGAAGGAAATTATTGCCTTCCTCATCTTTCTAGCCACCTCTGTCCACACTCCCAAAGCCACATCTGGCAGTCCCAGGGTCTTGTGGGTCCAGCCCAGGTGCAAGGGACCAAATGTAGTGTTGTCTCTATGGGAAGGGCTTCCCTGGTGGCTTGGATGGTAAAGAATCCACCTGCAATGCAGGAGACCGGGGTTTGATCCCTGAGTCAGGAAGATCCCCCAGAGGAGGGCACTCCAGTATTCTTGCCTAGAGAATTCCATGGACAGAGGAGCCTGGCAGGCTACAGTCCATGGAATCTGAGCAGTCACCACCACCACCTCTATGGGAAAACTTCTGGCTGGAAGTGGCCGATCCTGTCTCCTGCTTCTGCTCCTGCCTCCACCCTCCCCACCCCACCCCCTGCCTCCAATCTCAGTGCCCCTGGCCTCAGTGCCTCCCCTACACATGCCCAGGAACTCCTCATCCTCCCCTCCCCGCTACCTCCCTAATACAAGCCCTCCTTTCTTATTGATGACTATCGACTATCGCTGACTGTCGCAAAGATCTGCTAACAGTTCCCCAGTCTCCTTCGCTTGACAATCAATCTCCACCTGCTGTCAGATTATCTTCCCAAATCACACTTCGCATCATGACATCCCAGTTCAAAAGCTTTCAGCAACCTCTTCACAATCACCACTTCATCCTGCAAATCAGGTTTGACTCGCCACCCCCTCCTTCCCATATCAGAACTCTGTGTTCTCACAAACTCATGATCTGTGTTCCTTTAGGTCAGGGGGCTTCCATGATAGCTCAGTTGGTAAAGAATCTGCCTGCAATCCAGGAGACCCCAGTTTGATTCCTAGGTTGGGAAGATCCACTGGAAAAGGGATAGGCTATTCACTCCGGTATTCTTGGGCTTCCCTTGTGGCTCAGGTGGTAAAGAATCCACCTGCAATGCAGGAGACCTGGGTTCAATCCCTGGGTTGGGAAGATCCCCTGGAGAAGGGAAAGGCTACCCACTCTAGTATTCTGACCTGGAGAATTCCATGGATTATATAGTCCATGGGTTCGAAAAGAGTCAGACATGACTGAGCAAATTTCACTTTCACTTTCAAAGGTCAGGGGGAGATGTTTCTACAAAGGGTCAGAGAATTACGATTTTAAGCTCTGCCGGCCATCACGTCCAGCCCAACACAACTCTGCCTACAGCACATGGACCACATGTGACAACCGGGTGGGGCCATGTTCCGTAAAACCTGATTTATCCAAACAGGCAGCAGGCCAGATTCGGCAGCAGAGCCCCTCCTCAGCTGCTCTGCACTGTCCTGAGTCCCTGCCTTGGCTCCCTTCTCTCCCACTCCTCCCCATTCCATGTGTCTGCATCCCTACATCATCCATCAATTCTCCCTATTCCTCCTGGCCCAGAAGCAAGGTCCACCTGCTCCATGAGTCCTGTGCTTCCAAAGCAGCTTCCTCCTCTGGATCCCATAATGCCTTATTTGTCCCTTGGTGTGCCCATCACTTCCTGCCCCATAATTCTCTGAGCCAGCATGCACTCTGACCCTCCCACTAGTATGAGGACCAAGGTACAGGCCTCACAGGCTGGTCAGCCTCAGTGTCTGCAACAGAGTGACATGTGGTGAATTTATATTCAATAAATGAGTGAAGGCACTGATGGATGAATAAATGAATGACTACAAGAAAGAGATGAAAAGAAGAAATATGTTAGCCTCTCAAAGCTTTGAATTGGGCCGAGTCTGTAAACAAGAAATATACTGTCTACAGCCATACCACCCTGAATCTGCCTGATCTTGTCTGATCTCAGAAGCTAAGCAGGGTTGGGCCTGGTTAGTACTTGGATGGGTGAAATATATGCATAATAGGCATATAGAAACACTGATGGGCCTCTGGGGCCCATGCTCTGATGGCCATAGGCCTGTGTGCCCAGTAAGAGAATCATCCGGAGAATAGGGAGGAGGAGGGAGAGATGGAGGTGGGACTCTTGGCAAGCCCATCAACTCATTTTTAATTCCCCCAAATTTCATGGGCAGTAGCAAGAGTAAGAGCAGAAACTGGCTGATAGAGACAAGGAATGCAAAGGAGAAATTCCGTTACTAAGGTCCTGCAGCCCTGGGGAAGATGAGACTCCAGGTGACCTGATGGGGCCCTGCAAACTGGCCCAGAGCCACCCACGGGGAATGCTAAGGACACTAGAAACAAACCAAGTCCAGGGACAGTGGGAACCCCCTGCCAGTGTGCCCCGCCCACACTGTGCCACCCTGGCGCAGCTCCATCACATCACAGCAGACAGGACAGCCTGCTACCCAATCCTCCTGCACCCTTGACGGAAAGACTTCCCCTTCATACCTCACAGCACACAGAAGGCACCAATGAGAGGGAGGGAAGCTGAATCGAGTTGCCTGCAACAAAACAGACCATTTTCTAGAACAGAGAGCTGGAAGTTCCCACAAATCGAATGCTCAGGACCCTGGGCTCTTTTTGTCAACCTGTGTGGGGTATCCGCTTGATGCCAGGTGCTAGGCACTTGATTGTAAGGGCTACCAAGGGGGTGATTTTTCCAGTAGTCATTTATGGATGTGAGAGTTGGATCATAAAGAAGACTGAGCATTGAAGAATTGATGCTTTCAAACTGTGGTGTTGGAGAAGACTCTTGAGAGTCCCTTGGACAGCAAGGAGATGAAACCAGTCAATCCTAAAGGAGATCAACCATGAATATTCATTCAAAGGACTGATGCAGAAGCTGACGCTCCAATACTTTGGCTACCTGGTATAAAGAGCCAACTTACTGGAAAAGACTGATGCTGGGAAAGATTGAGGACAGGAGGAGAAGGAGGGTGACAGAGGATGAGATGGTTGGATGGCATCAATGGACGTGAGTTTGAGCAAGCTCCGGGAGATGGTGAAGGACAGGGAAGCCTGGTTAGCTGCAGCCCATGGTCGCAAAGAGTTGGATACAACTTAGTGACTCAACAATAACAAAAGGGGCGATGCAGCTCCTGTCCTCCAGGGATGCTCGTCTGGTTGGGGGAGCAGAACACATCCTGATGGGGGCCAGAGGGTGTCAAACAGGAGCCCTAAGCAAGGAGAAAGCAGCTTGGCCAGAGCTGAGTCAGGAGACCACCCAAGGGACAGCATCCAAGGAGGATTCAAAGGCAGAGAGCTGAAGAGAGGGGAGGGAGACACCCTCCACTCAGAGGGACTGACAAGTTCAAGGGCCAGCATCTTGCTCAGCCTGGACCTTGGGCCTACACCAGGGGGTACACCATGGGCTTCAGAAACAAAGGGCCCTGGATGAGGGCACGAGGTAGAACAGCCTCCTATGGATTCTCCGCTGTAGGGACCATTGGGTAGAAGAGACGGAATTCACACTGGGGATGTGTGTGTGTGAGAGAGAGAGAGCAGGGACAGAAGGAGATACCATTCTGCAGATCCTGCTGCACTCTCTCCAAGCTCCAGAGAGCACCAGGCTGGCAGGGCCACCCGGAGAGGGGACCACAGCCAGGAGTGGAAACATACAAGAGCCAGACTCTAGACAGTATCAAGGACCCCAGACAGAGGGCCAGCTCGGGGTCTGCCTAGCTGCCAGCTCCTCTCTGGCACCTAAAACCCCCCACATTTCTGCTCAGCTGCCTGCCATGGGGACAAGAGTTCCTCTGTCCCCAGACCCTGCCCCCACTGTGGGAAAGTCCTCTGGGGGAGCAGATACAGAGAAGGTGACAGCACAGTGCAGCCAGAAGAAAACTGTCCGGAAGGCAGAGGCTGGGACAAGTCACTGTCCTCACTGGGCTTCCACCCTTTGAGGTTTGGGAAGCAGCTCTGAGAGCCCTTCACTCCTGACATCCAATCACTCATGCAGGGTCACCAGCTGGCTGCCATCTCGAGTCAGTGAAGAGGGTCCCTAAGGCTTCCCCCAGGATCCACCTGTGGAGGAGGAGGAGGAGGACAGTTAAATAACCTCACCTCTCTCTCCAGGGGTGTCTGGGATGCACAGCTTTCCTCTCCCTCCCTCCCCGGCTCAGCTCCCCATCTCTGCCCTCAATCAGAGACTCCCTTATGTCGCCATGGGTTGCAGTCATTCCCAAGGGCCACCACAGAGCCCCTCCAAGCTAGAAGAGCTGAGGAAGGACAGACCACCCACACCAGCCTCTAGCCAAGCTGAGGGCAGAGATGCAGCCTTATTCGTTCAGCACTTCCAGCACTTCCAGTAGTAACAGTAGTCTTTAAAAGACTAAAGCAGAATCAGAGGGACTTCCTGGCAGTCCAGTGGTTAAGACTCCACACTTCCACTGCAGTGGGTGTGAGTTCAATCCTTGGTGGGGCAAGATCCCACATGCCAAAAAATTTAAAAACAAGAAAAAAGCACTTCCCTTTCGGTTTCTGAGAGAAGAAATGGGGGTATAGGGATGGTGATGGATGGGTCCCTCTCCTGGGAAGGCCACCCATGCTGTCCTTCCCAGAGTGACTTAGTCAATAGACCTAAGGGGGTCTACGGGAGACAGGTCTGGAGGATCCCCCAGCCAGACAGCTCCCCCCCAGCCGGGATTCAAAACAGCTAACATATAGGTAAGGTTCCTCATGCACATCGTCTTCCATAGAGATCATGCATTAACCGCCCTGTAATCAAACCGAGTGTAAGATGAGACCCCAGACAGTGAGCCTGCAGCCCCAAGCTGGAGCTGAAAGAAACCAGCCAATGTTTCAGCAAAGTACTGGAGGGAAACAGGGGTAGAAAATGGAGTCAGAGTCACCAGGCGTGTAGAGGACTGCGGCAGACATGAGATCCCAGCTGTGAACTTTTCCATGCCCGCGGCGACTCTCTGAGAAGCTTAAGGAGGGTCCACGGCCCCCTGAGTGGGCATCTCCCAGGTTAGCCAGCCCCGAGGGGCTGGAGAGGAAGGCTGGCAGTGCCCAGAGGGACCTGGGGACCAGACCAGAGCCTGGTCACCTGACAGGTGGCACAGCCCCACCAGCCGAGTTGCCCGTTGCTCTAGCATGAAATTGAGCTGGTGACCGTCTGTGGAGCGGCTCCTGAGCCCTGCCAGCAGCCGCTGAAGCATGTTCAGGGTAATTAGGAGCTGCCCAAGGGTGACGTGCACACCGCAGCCCCAATCAGGAGGGGTGACCTAATGGAGGGGAGCGGGGCGTGGAGGGGCCATGCTGGGCAGGCCTGAGGGCACTTGGAGGTCGGGTGTCCACGAGGAAGGGAAGAGGGAGTGGGCTTCCCAACCAGGACGGGCACCAGCAGGGGATGCCCAAGGGGCCTGGATGCCACTTCCGGGCCCCATCCCTGCTCAGGTCTCATCTCAGGACTCCAAAAGCCCGCTGTTCTTTACCTCTGGGGGTACTGAGATTAGTGTTAGTGTTAGTCACTCAGTTGTGACCAACTCTTTGCAACACTATGGACTACAGCCCACCAGGCTCCTCTGTCTATGGGATTTCCCAGGCAAGAACACTGGAGTGGGTTGCCATTTCTTCCTCCGGGGGATCTTCCCAACCCAGGGATCAAACCTGGGGCTCCTGCATTGCAGGCAGATTCTTTACCACTGAGCCACCAAGGAAGCCCTACTGAGGTTATATGGACCATCAAAAATTGCATATATTTGAAAATTCCCTGATGGTCCAGTGGTTACGACTCTGCACTTCCACTGCAGGAGGCCCAGGTTCAATCCCTAGTCAGGGAATTAAGATCTCACAACGCTCGAGGCATAGCCAAAAAATGTTGTATATATTTAAGATGCACAACCCAATACACATAAGTACTGTGAAATACTCACCATGAGTCAGTCATCACATCCATCACTTCACACCTCTACCGTTACCTTGTTTGTTTGTTTGATTTCTTTTTTGTGCTGAGCACACCTAAGGTCTGCACATCTAAAGTCTTAGCAAGTTTCAAGTACCCAGTACAATACGTCAACTACAGTCACATGGCTGCAGCCAGCTCTCCAGGACTTATTACTCATCTTGCAAGAATGAAACTTCATAGAGCGTGCCTACTGGTGATCCCACCAGCCCACCCCACTCAGACTGCATCTTCATTGCCCTACACAGCCAGGCTTGTTCTTGCTGCCCCCACAGCCATGCTCACACTGAGCCCCATTGACTGGACTCCAGACCCCACCCCTCCTTGGGAATTCCAGCCCCAACTCCTGCCTGAAACATCCCTTATGCCCCACCATCCATGCCCTCGCTAATCCCTCCCTCCTCTGCTTCCCCTGATATTCTGCACCAGATCCTCTTTTAAACTCTTTCTTCTAGGGTGTGAGTGTGTGCACAAGTATATATAAGTGTGTGTGAGAGAGTATGTGGGGGGGGGCGGTGGGGGTGTTCCAATCAGATCAACATCCTAGGCAAAGACTCTACTATAGCAAATGGTATGATGGCACAAGGGAAGCTCAGCAGAGACAAAGGCTGAGTGGGGAGTCCTGTGATGTGTCTCCACAGTGCCATCCACGTGGTCCCCTCTTGTGGCACGGACCACACCCCATGTCTGGTGCTTGTTGAACTGTCTGACCCTCAACAATACCCCCAAGGACCACAAAACACAGGACTTTGTCAGCCTCATTCACCAATATCTCCTTAGCATCTCACATAAGATCTCGACCAAAACGTGTGCATCACACCATTGGATGGATGGACGGATGGATAAAAAAATGAACATCATGGGTTGTGGAGTCAGAGGTAGGTTTGAAATCTTATTCCACCACTATTGAACCAGCTGTGTGACCCTGAGGGTGTGGCCTAACACCCCTGGGCTAGCTTTCTGTATGTAAAACAAGGATGCCAGCATCTCATTGTGTGAGAATTCAATGAAATAGGTAGAGTCCGCTAGCTAGTCTACAGTACCTGGTCATCAGTAGATGGCAAGTGAACGCTAACCATCTCATTTCTCTGGCACCCCTGTGGTATGTAGTACAATCCTGAGATAGAACAGGTGTCTAATACTTGTAAGGTGATGTCCAGCGAGTGAATCATGGAAAATTAACTCCCACCAGCTCTTTCTGCCTCTTGCATCTTGACCCAAAGGGAGGAGGTTGTGTGCCCCATCCCTGGTCCCCCGTCTGTAACCTCCCACCCTGCCCCTGACATTAGATTCTTCTCTCAGCCCTCCACCTGCCCCAGCTCCATATCCACAGTGCCCGAGCTATAGCCCCTCACCTGGACAGATGTGCAGGTACTGATGACACTGGTCCCCAGGCTGGTGCTATCACTGAGGTCATCTGGCAACGAAGGCGTTTTGTCTACCCGAGGGGCCTGTGTGGCCTGGAATGGGGGGCTTTTAGGGGACAGGTTCACATCTGTACCATTGCCAAAGGCCTGGATGGCATTCCCTATGGGGAAAGAGAGCAGGGAGACACAGAGAAATCAGGGGCCCCTCCATCACTCTGCCCCTCAGCTGAAGGTATCCCAACAGCTACCTTCCCTGTGATGGCCTGGAGCTGGGGGCAGGGTGGAACTTGTCTGAACTAACTTGGCTGAAGCTCCCTTTCAGATACCTAGCAAGGTCTCATACCCAGAGAAGAAAAGAGCAGGAGGGAAGCTGGAATAAAAGGAGATGTACTGGATGAGGAATGAAGAGGAAGAGAGAAGTGGGAGCATGGGGAGCCAGGTGGGGAGGAGCAGGCCGTGCCCAGGGCGTGAGCTGTCTTCTCTGCAGCATTCGGTGCTGCAGGCCATGCCCCCCACTGCATGCCAATGGTCCCCAATGCAGCCCCCCTCCCCAGGTGGCCTCACCCACCCTCAGTCAGTCAGTTAGACTGATTCACTCAGGACTAACTACTGAGACCTCTTGGACAAAATTGTGTCCCCAGTACCCAACCGTATACACAAGACCTACAGGAAGCTCCACCTCCAAGCCCCAGAGGCACCTCAAGCTCCTCAGGTCGCCGCCTGGCTAGGCGCCACTCCCTCCACTGGAACACTGGCCCCCCGCCACATTTTCAGCACTGAAGGTCTGCCATCTCTTCTCCACTAAGTCACCCAAGGCCGAAACCTCGGTCAGCCAGGACACTTCCCTAACCACCCTCTTGCCGGCCATGAGCTGACCTCTGAGAGGCCTCTCCTCCCCATCCCACCCCAACACTGCTCTGGGTCAGTGGGCACCATCCTCTGCCCGGGGCACCTGCTACATCCTCTAGTGGACTCGGTTTTGGGTCACCTGTGAGAACCATATCCCTACCCTCATCCCCTCCACACGAGAAGCAGAGAGCGAGCCTTCTGAAATCAGATCTGACCACGGCACCACCTGTCAACACCCCTTCACCAACCCACATACCACCTCTGCCACCTGCAGGACCCTAAGATCCAAACGCCTTCAAGTCTGCTTGCCCCCCTCCACGAGGAGGACTCTCTCCACCTGTCCAGGTAACCCCAGGCATCCTCGCACTCTGTGGCAAGGATAAGTGGTCCACAGGTTCCCAAAACCCACCTCTGCCTAGAGCAGACCAGCAGGCCCTTGCTGCCACTTCAGCTGACCAGTGCCCAGCAACCCCCACTGTGGGTCAGCTTCCAAGAAGCCTTCAGGGACCCTTACCTCCAGGATGTCTTGGGCATCCCCACCTTGTGCTCCGGCAGAACCCTCTGCAGACCTCCACCCTAGCACAGCGCCCCCTGTACTATGATGGTCATGATGCTCTAATGGTGCCCCCCTTCAGAGGGTGAGCTGCTCAATGACAAGCCCTGTGACTTCCATCTCTAAACTCCCGGTGCTGTCAGAAAGGCAGGATGGACAGATGGACAGAAGGAAGAAAAGAGGAAGGGACAGGGGGAGGAGATCTTTCAATGGGTGGGAGGTGGGTGTCAGACTAGGAAGACCGGGCAGATGGAGCTTGTGGCTGACTTCTCTCTCTGGCCTTCAGATTAGTAGGAGTTTGATGACTTAAGACTCCAATTCCCAGGGGAAATCAATCCTTAAAGGGAGAAGTTAAAGAAGCCGAGAAACTCATCGCAGGGCAGTCCCCAAGGGAACCTGGTGAAACCATCGGGATAACAGACTAGAAACCTTCAGCCTTAATGTGACAAAGATTGAGGCCTCCAGGGGCCTCCGGACAGCTCCGGGGAGCATCTCCAGGAGTGCAAAACCCACGGTCTGCGTAGTCAACCCCCCTACTGGAGAAGCTCCACAGGGACCACCAGCCACTGCAGGGGGAAGGAGGGCAGGACCCGGCACAGTTCCAGGGCCCCCAGGACAGGAGGGGCGGGAGGGCTCCTGACGGGGTGGATGCGGGCGGACTCACGGAGGCATGGGTTCTCTGTGAAATCCTTCAGAAACTTCTCACACTCTTCCTCCATGTTTCCACTCCCACGACAGCTGCACCAGGGGGACACCACGATGCCCGTGGGGCTGGAGTCCACGTAGTTGGGTGTTATATCAAACCCTGGGCAGGGAGACAGGGAGGCCGAGGAGAGAGGAACAGTAAGCCTTCCCTCCTGGCCCCCAGACCCCAGGCACATCATAGAGGAGGCTTGGGACCCGTCCCCCACCCCTCCACCTGACCCCTAAACACATATACACCACAGCTCACAACCCAAACCACGAGGGTCGGCAGGGGGGTCATGGCATAGAGGACAGCAGAGGGGATACTCAGGAGCCCCCACCCAGAGCACGGGCCCTGGCTCTCTCCTATACCAACAGTCAGGGAGACTAAGGCTCTCTCCCGGGTTTATGTCCCAGTGCCAGCATTGACCAGCAGGGTGAACATGTGCAAGTCACTCAGTTTCCCTAAGCCTCAGTTTTCCCATCTGTAAACTGGAGCCCTAACCCCCACCCAGAAAGCTCTGTTTTGAGATTTACATAAGACAGTCCATGTAAACTGCCCAGTGCAGAGCCTAGAATGTCATACAATGAACATCACCCTTCTTATTTTGGAAGCTGCCTAAGATTCTTGGGGCTCCTCCCTTGTGATAAAACCCCAGCTCCCATCACAGCTCCTATCTGAAACCAGGCAAAGGAGGAACTGGACTTCAGTCCCTAACTGGGCCAGGGGCAGCCGGGAGCCACTGAGATCCCAGGCTGGGGTGGCTTACCGATCATGCCAGCGTAGGAGCCCAGACACGCTTGGTAATTGTCGGTGGGGCAGCTGGTGAGCGTCTGGTAGGAGGCACGGCAGTTGGCATGGAAGTCCGCCAGCCGGGACCTGGGGTCAGGAGAAGACCATGGAGAAAGCAGGTTAACCTGGCTGACCTCCCGTCTCCTCCAGGGCACAGCAGCTCCTTCAGAGCCTCCCAGGGCAGGAGGAAGCCAGGAAGGACAGAGAGGAGGAAGATGGGGGGAAACAAGTTTTGGGGGTTTCAGGCTAGGAACTCCTTGAGGACAGGACTTCCTGGAAATTGAGGCATCCAGTTTTGTTGTTGTTCAGTCACTCAGTCGTGTCCAAATCTTTGTGACCCCATGGACTGCAGCACACGAGGCTTCCCAGTTCTTCCCTATCTCCCAGAATTTGCTCAAACTCATGTCCATGGACTCAGTGATGCCATCCAACCATCTCGTCCTCTGTCACCCCCTTCTCCTCCTTCCAGTCACCCAGTTTAGGCAAAACCCATTCTGAACAGATCTCTCACTTGGAGGAACACAGAGAGAACCCAGGTGGGTTTGCTGACAATGTCTGGGACTCAGACAGGAAGGCCGGGCTCTGCTTCCTGCTTGGTCACACTCCTGGTGACCTTTCCCAAGTCCTTCAACACATTGTTACTGCCACCCTACAATCCCTGCCCAAGGACTTCCCTGGGGGGTCAGTGGTTAAGAGTCCACCTTGTAATGCAGAGGATGTGGCTTTGACCCCTGGTCCAGGAACTAAGATCTTATAATGCCATGGAGCAACTAGCCCGAGAGCCACAAGGAGAGAGAGTTCATGTGCCACAACTCAGGATCTGCATGATGCAACAAAGATCCAAAGCAGACAAAAAAATAAATAAATAACCTCTGCCCAGCCACCTCATAGGGCTTCCCTGGAGGCTCAGAGAGTAAAGAATCTGCCTGTAACGCAGGAGATCCAGGTTTGATTCCTGGGTTGGAAAGATCCCCTGGAGAAGGAAATGGCAACCCACTCCAGTATTCATGCCTGGAGAATCCCAGGGACAGAGGAGCCTGGTGGGCTACAGTCCACAGGGTCTCTAAGAGTCAGACACGACTGAGCAACTAACACTTTCAGCAGGATCCTTCTAGGGGTCAGTGGGACCAACTCGCAGGGAGATTAAAAAAAAAAAAGAGTCCCCCTAGGATAAGACATCCCTCGGGCATTCCTGACCCTTCTCTTCTACATCAAATCAGAGCAGAGCCTCCAGGGCTGTCCCTCCACTAGCTCTTCAACCCTGCAAGGCACAATCAGCATTTTCTTCCCCTGGTGACGTAACCTGTCATCACCTGCTCCTCTCTGTGAGCATGGATAAAACTGCTTTGTACCCACCTGCACACAGCTCTGTGTTCCCAGAACGACCGTGAGCTGCCGGAAGGCAGCCGCTGTCTGAGCCTGTCTGTCCCCAGCCCCTAGCACCTTGTGTGGAGTTCACAGGAGGCCCAGGGCACCCAAGTCTAACCTGCACAGGTATTTCTATTCCTTCTTCCTCCTGCCCTACTGCCCCGGCCCCAGGGCTGTTGCCATCAGCCTGGGCTGGGACCACTGCCTGCCTCCCTACTACTCAGGCTGTAGTGTATGAGAACGCTACAGTGGCCACAGGAAGGACCATCCGCCACCCTGCCCATGCTCTGACCACACCACAATATTTCTCACAAAGCCACCTCAAAGATCACCCCCAATTCAGCTCCCCTGCTCCTCCACTGGAACTCTGTCCACATTAGGAAGGAGAAGAGAGAGAGAAAAATGAGAAGTTGAGAGAGACCAGGAACAGGACAGCCTAAAAGGAACACCCTCAATGGAGGCGTCCACTTAGGTCCTCCCACGGGACAAATCCGGATTTGCCAGGAGGCACCACAGTCCCAGGAAAGGGGGTACAGGAGAAGGAAGAAGCAGCTCTCCAGAGCAATTTGATGCCAAAGAAGCCTCATGTGTCCCTGAACTCCTGCAGCCTGCAGAGACAGCAAGGGGCCGGAGATGGAAGGTGAGCTCCAAGCTGAGAGCCAGGGGGTGGGGTCTCACTTCAGCTCCGCTCCTAACTCACTGCAAGACCTCAGATGAGTCCTTGCTTCTTGCGGACTCATTTTCCTTATTTATCCAATAAATAGAAACTGTTTTCACAGTCGGGGAAGATGACAACGTTCTGGAGATGGATGGTGGTGTGGTTGCATGACAATGGGAGTGCACCCAATGCCACTGAGCTGTGCACTCAAATATGGTGAAAATGGCCAATTTTATGCTGTGTATAACTGACCACAATCAAAACGTGACTTAAGCAGAGGTCCATTCATACCCACTTCTTATGACCAAGTCCTCACAAAAATTCTGAGATATGCCAAGCAGTTGTTAGCACCCATCCCCCTTTACAGAGGAAGAAGCTGAGCCTCAGAGGAGCTGAGTAACTTGCCCAGGACCCCAGAGCTTCTAAACAGCAGAGCCAGAACTCCAGCCCAGAACTCCAACGACAGGGGCAGCCCCTTTTGGCAGGCCTCCCACCCCCATCCCACTCCTCTACAAAAGTATCTTGTCCTCCACAGGAAAAGAGAAGCAAATTTGCATTGTCTCCACCCTACCTCCTGCCCATAAATCACACACTGTATCTGCTCACCCAGTCCCCCAAACAGGGAAAAACAGTACTTCCAACCAAGCTTCCAGCCACTGCAGAATAAGACTTGGTCTTGAATGGTCAGATCAGCGTCTGTTCTGCTACATGAGCCCAGCAAATGAATGAAGGTCAATGAGAGGTGGTCTCTGCCCACACCCCAGACCTCCAGAGACCTGCCAGGGAGCCAGGAAGGGACACAGACTTAAGCAAGGAGGATCTGGAGCCAACAAACCAAAATCTCTAAGCAGCTATCATAGGTTGAATTGTGTCAGCCAAGGAGCCACATGGCTTCCCTGGTGGCTCAGATGGTAAAGAATCTGCCTGCAATGTGGGAGACCTGAGTTTGATCCCTGGGTCGGGAAGATCCCCTGGAGGAAGGCATGGCAACCCACTCTAATACTCTTGCCTGGAGAATCCCCATGGACAGAGAAGCCTGGTAAGCCACAGTCCATGGGGTCATAACAAGTCGGACAAGACTGAGAGACTAACACACACACGAGGAGCCAGATGCTCATCCCTGGTGCCTGTAAACCTGACCTTATTCAGACATAAGCTCTTTGCAGATACAGCAAGATGACGTCACAGTGGATTAGGGTGAGCCCTCAGTCCAATGTCTGGTGTCCTTATAAGCAGAAGAGAAGAGACACAGACATACGGTGAGAATGCATGTGAAGATCCAGGCAGCACTTGGACTGATGCACCTATAAGTCTGGGCTTCCCAGGTGGTGCTGGGGTAAAGAATCTGGCTGTCAATGCTGGAGATCCGGGTTTGATCCTTGGGTCAGGAAGATCCCCTGGCGGAGGAAAGGACAACCCACTCCAGTATTCTCACCTGGTAAAACCCATGGACAGAGGCGCTTGGCGAGCTACATAGTCCATGGGGATGCAAAGAGCTGAACACGACTAAGCTACTAAACATCCACACACCCTTGCAAGTCCAGGGACGCCAAGGAGTGCCGACAACACCAGAAGCTAAGAGAAAGGCATCGAACAGATTCTCCCTTCAAGCTTGCACAGGGAGCACGGTCCTGCCAACACCTGGATTTTGGACTTCTGTCCCCTAGAACTGTGAAAAATCAGTTTCTGGGTCTTTTTAACTGCATTACAATTCCTTTACAGTGCTGTATTAGTTTCTGCTGTACAACAACATGAATCAGTCATATGCATACATATATCCCCTCCCTCTTGGACCTTCCTCCCACCCACCCCTCTAGGTCATCACAGAGCCCCGAGCTGAGCTCCCTGTGCTGCACAGCAGCTTCCCACTAGCTGTCTCTTTTACACATGATAGTGTATCTATCGGAGAAGGCAATGGCACCCCACTCCAGTACTCTTGCCTGGGAAATCCCACGGACGGAGGAGCCTGGTGGGCTGCAGTCCATGGGGTCGCAAAGAGTCAGACACGACTGAGTGACTTCACTTTCACTTTCATGCATTGGAGAAGGAAACGGCAACCCACTCCAGCGTTCTTGCCTAGAGAATCCCAGGAACGGGGGAGCCTGGTTGGCTGCCGTCTATGGGGTCGCACAGGGTTGGACACGACTGAAGTGACTTAGCAGCAGTGTATCTATGCCAATTCCAACTCCCAATTCATCCCACCCTCCCTCTCTCCCTATGTCCACATGTCCATTCTCTATATCTGCATCTCTATTCTAATCTATACAAACAGCTTCCCCTGTACCATTTTTTCTAGATTCCATGTGTATTTGTTAATATATGATATTTGTTTTTCTGACTTACTTCACCCTGTTTGACAGACCTATATCTTTTCAGTTTCTGTTTTAAGCCACCCAGTCTGTGGCACTCTGTTAAGGCAGCCACAGGGCACTAACACAGCACCTTCAAAGACTTCACTGTTTGCTCTGGCTGAAGGTCTCCCTCTAGAAGGAGCCAAGAGGATGTGGTCAGGCCCCAGCAACAAGGAGCACTGCAGCTGGGCAGCAGGAAGCCACGGCTGAACTCCTGCAGGGCACAGGGCTGTGAGATTACCAGCAGAGATGCTAGCTACCATCTCCTCCCCACCAAAGAGAAGTTAAAACAAGATCTCTTAACCAAAATACAGAAGTCCATTCTAATGCCATTTGATCACATGGAGAGCCCAACCCCCTCCTACATCTCCTCAAGGGCTCACTGTCAGTTCTGCCCCTGAAGCCCTTTCGCCCACCAGGCACATGGACTTCTCCCACCTCTGTGCTCAATTGCATACAGACTTACTGATATGGCCGTGTCTGCTCCCCGCAACTGGAACATACATTCCCAGAGTGGAAGACTCTACTGACTTCTTCATCTATATCCTCCAAATGCCTTTGGACTAGTGGGAGATATCCACTGGTCTTTTTTCCAAATACGTATTGAGGCCCAGCCATGTGACTGACAGACCAGTGATGGGAATGGCACACATGTCAGTGAAATGTCAGAAAGGACATCAATGGGGTTGGGGCTGAGTGCCCACCAGGCCTGGGCCAGGCCTCCACAGAGGTCAGTGCCAGCCCAGTGTCCTGGAGGAGCATGATGCCTGCTGCAGCAGACCTGAGCGACCTCCCCATCCTACATGCAGGCCTCACGTCCCTTCTGCAAGGGTGGGTCTCCAATCACTGACATGGAACATTGAGGTGCTTAGCAGCCTCACGTCCACGATGCCCCTCAAAATATCACCAGACCCCAGGCTAGAGACAGCGGGAACATGTGAAAATGAGAAATTGATGCCCACAGGGACAGACAAGGTCATCCAGAGAGAGGGGGTAGGTGAAGGAAGGAAGCCAGGACTCAGAAGGGGAAAGAGTTCCGATGCTCAGTGAGAAGGGGACGACAGATCCAGCTGCTGCAAGAGGAGGAACAGCTGTCACACGGCTGTGCACAGTCCACTGCTTGCCCGACATGTGACCTTGGGCAGGCCTGTCGTGTCTCTGGGCCAGCATCCCCAGTTATTCAACGGGGTGGGCTGTGCCGGCCTAGCTCCCTCGTCGGGTCTGTTAGAGAGCTGGGCACACAGAGGAGGCACCGTCCTTACCTTTTTTCTCTTGTCCAGACATCTTGTCCCCAGCACTGTGCCTGCCACTGGCAAACAGGAAATAGCTTTTCCTGTGTTTGATGTAGAAGAAATACCTGTTCGCCTTGTTGTGGTAGGTCTGGGCCCCACACAAGGTGAGTGTATCAAGGAGAGATGACAGCTCCCACCGTCTCTCCATCCGGCTCCGGAGTCCCCCTGATGGACCCAGATGAACAATGGCCTCCCTGCCCCACTTCACTGTCCACGCCACACTGAGGACACAGGAGCAGCAGGGGGCCCTTAGCCAGATCCAGGGTGACCAACGAGGAAGGGCCACCTCGCTCCTCCGAGGCTGTGGCCTATTTCCTTCACAGCAGCCCTACGGTTGTCTTCAGAGCACAGGGAAGGTAGAGAGAGGAGCAGAGGGGAACGGTGGAGGGAAAGGCAGCGGCTAGGCCTTCTGTCACTCTATTTCTTCAGCCTCAGCATCCTTGTCAAACCAGAGTGACCACTTAGGAGGACACCATGTCCAGGTCTCCAGGAGGCCTTTGATTGTTCAGCTTCCCTCTGTCCCTCAAGACACAGCCAAATCCACATAGCCCACTCCCTTGTCCAAGCAGCCGGCTCCATCCACGGCATTAGAGACCAGTGGTGTCAATTTCCTCCAAGCCGGCGACACTCTCAGCTCCAACCATAAGTGAATCAGCCAGGTCCCAGTAATTACAGTCTCCAAGGCAAATGTTATCCTTTCATCATGCATGGCAAGCCAGCTGGGGATCTTGGGCCAGCTGCCACTCTTTTCTACAGATGGTGTGAGTTCCCCAGTCTCTTGGACTCCATTCTCACTTCCAGCAACAGACTTTTCCTCGCCCAGCCCCATTGCTTCCCAGATGTTTGCCTTGAAGAGGCCCCATAGGATAGATGGCATAAGAGAAAGCATGAGAGAAAGAGAAGACAGACAGACAAAGGGAAAAAACAGAGAGCCAGCAGAAGAACCATCAGTGAACACAAGCCAAGTCCACTCTCAGTGAGATGGAGCAAAGACTGCCAAACGCGTTCAGGGTAGCAGGTGGATCTATCTGAAACACACAGACCTCTTTGGGTTGGTTTCATCAGCCACTGTAGCCTATTCAATCACAGGAAAGCAGCAGGAGAGGAAGAGAGACACTTGACCCCCGATTTCATTAAACAGCCACCAGATTAAATGTAGGACATCCAATTAATTTGAATTTCAGATCATTGATAATTTTTTTTTAGTATAAGTACATTCCATGCAATATCTGGGATATACTTATACCAGTTTCTTTCTTTTTTTTTTCTCTCTTTTTTCCAGTTTCTCCAGCATTCAAGTTTAACTGGGTAGCCTGTATCTTTGTTAGATCTGGCAACCCTATCTGATGGGCTGATGTGCTCCTGCAAAGGGAAAACAAGGCAAAGCTGGAAGTGCCATGGTCAACCCAGACAAGCCAAACCATCCAGACCTGGCCGGCAGGAGAGGGTGGACTTCCTATAGCTCAGTAGTTCTCAAAGTGTGGTCCACAGACCCACAGCACCAAGTGTAAAAGTGGGAATTTGTTAGAAATGCAGATTTTCCAGATGTCACCCCAGATATAACAGATATGAAATCCAAAGGCAGGGGCCAGAAATCTGTACTTTACCCAGCCCTCCAGGTGACTCTAATGCAGGAAAAGTTTAGGGATGCAACAAATGGTACAGGCTTCAGAGCTGGGCTTGCGGGGACCCTTCAGGCCCACTCCCTGGTCTCAGCTTTAAATACGGACATGTTATCACCCAGTCAATGGAAAAAAGTAATGCTTCAGGCTGTAGCCCAAGAAGGTTCACAGTTAGATGGCTAGGTGTATGCACGTTTGTACACACACAAACACACACACACACATACCTATCCCCATACAGAACAGTCACACTTGGGTACACTTCCCAAGTGGTGCTAATGGTAAAGAACTTGCTTGCCAATGCAGGTAACGCAAAAGACATGGGTTCAATCCCTGGGTCAGGAAGATCCCCTGGAGGTGAAAATGGCAACTAAGTCCAGTATTCTTGCCTGGAGAATCCCCATGGACAGAGGAGCCTGGCGGGCTATGGGGTCACAAAAGAGCTGGACATGACTAAGTACACACACACATCTCAATTCTTTGCTTTGACCTTGTCAAGAAAGCACAGGTACCTGTTATGAACAAATCTCTCCCTTGGTCCAGGTTGCAAACACCTTCTCTTGCACAAAGGCTTTCTCCAATCTGTCTGGCTTAGAATAATACTATGGTAAATTGCACCCCAGAACCCCAAAGCGTTCCAATGCTGGCCAATACATAGCTTTAGCGTCTGAAAGTGAAAGTGTTACTCACTCAGTCATGTCTAACTCTTTGCGGATCATAGCCCGCCAGACTCCTCTGTCCATGGAACTCTCCAGGCAAGAATACTAGAGTGGATAGCCATTCTCCTCTCCAGAAGATCTTCCTGACCCAGGGATCAAACCTGGGTCTCCTGGATTGCAGGTGGATTCTTAACTTCTTAGCCACCTGAAGATCTTGTTAACTTTGCCAAAGTCCCATTTATCAGGTTAGATCTGTTACATTGCTGCCACAGAAATCAATGGGTTTCTACTAGTTTAGAATCACAGGAGGAGGACAGGAAGCTAATATTTACTGAGGGCCTCCACTCTGCCAGGCATGGGTGTCGCATTTGACTTTCTGAACAATCCCACGAAGTAGACTATTTCACAGCAAAGACACAACAACTCCAAGAGGCAGGTCACATGGTCACACACCCTATAGTCAGCACAGCAGGGCCAGGTGCCTACCAATGAGAACGAGGTCTTTCTGCAGCTTTGCAGCCATGACCCACCACTGCTAACGATGCTTCTGGGGGCAGCCACCAGCGCTGCCGCGTGCTAATGAGCAGGGCACTTGAATATTTCATGGAGGGGAAAAAGGATTCCCAAGAAATACAAATTACTCACGATGGGCTTCAGAGCTGATTTAGGGGAACGTAGAGGAAATGGCTTTAATAGACCCAAGTGCTTCTGGAATGGCTTTCTGAGGTTCCCTCCAGCGATGCAGGGCATGGTTAAGCAGGCTCAATGTTACGTGACACCAAGACAGACAGAAATGGATTTCCCCCATGGGCCTGCTTTCTGACACCTCCGGGGTTCACTGTGGACAGCCTGAGCCCCGTTCTTTCCTGCCTTCTCTCGGAGGCTGCTGCAACTTCTCATGAAATTACAAATCCACTTGGTTTCCTTCCCTCCTGCTTATTCTTTAAGTATACGTGGATATTTACTCTTTCTGTCCAGAATAGCTGCTCCCCTTAGGGAGAGCAATTCCTCCTCTGGCCAGGTAGTTCTTACAGGCTGTCAACCATATGCTCCACCTTCTGGGGCTACAGGTGCACAGATGACCCAGGCTGCCCCTGCTACACAGGTCTCTCTTCCTGGCCACACTGACCATCTAGGATAAGGAAGCAACACAAGCTAAGCCAAGCACAGCCCTGCCCTGAGGTTTTCCTAAAGAGCAAGGAACAACTTTCTTTTATTTCTAGTGATTAAAGCACCAGAGATGTGAGCCCAGAAAAACTGGGACCACAGATCTAGCCTCACAGTCACAATAAAGATAACATGCAGCTAGCCTGCCAAGAGAAGCAAAAGTTAGAGACAAGGAGAAACAGAGGGAGACCTATTTGCACTTGAGTCCTGGAATACACCCTTGCCCCTTCTATATTTTACTGAAAGTCAATAGATTACTTTTCCATTTTTCTCAGGGTAGTTGGGTTTCTGCCACTTAAAACAGAAAATTTTCTGACTACTACTTAGCTTCACTCTCTGATTTTATCTGATCTTCTTTGCCCAAGTTCAAAGCAACCACAAAAGGCACACACTGAAAGGGACACATACCAAAAACCCACAAAGGGTCTATCTAACCCATGTGAGACAGCCAGGATCACAAGAACACTTCAGTGCAAGTAACCTGGAAAATGGATGATGGTACTATTCATGAAGGAAGACAGACCTGGCCTTGGATTCTTCACTCAGCTTAACTAGAGAGGAACGGTTCCAATGGATAAGCCACAGAAAGCCACATCGCTACTGAAAATGACAAGGATGCTGTTGTTGCTGTTCAGTCAACAAGTCATGTCCGACTCTCTGTGACCCCATGGACTGCAGCACGCCAGGCTCCTCTGTACCCCACTATCTCCCAGAGTTTGCTCAAATTCATGTCTGTTGAGTCGGTGATGCTGTCTAACCATCTCATCCTCTGCTGCCCCTTTCTCCTTTTGCCTTCAATCTTTCCCAGCATCACAGTCTTTCCCAGTGAATCGGCTCTTTGCATCAGGTGGTCAAAGTACTGGAGCTTCAGCATCAGTCCTTCCAATGAATATTCAGGGTTGATTTCCTTTAGGATTGACTGGTCTGATCTCCATGCTGTCCAAGGGACTCTCAAGCATGTAGATTATACCAATATATGAACATTCAAACATGAAATAACGTTAAGGGATAAAAAGCAGGAGACGATATACTTATGCACCGTAGGTAGAACAGGGGAAAATGGTCAGTGAACTGACACAATCCAGAAATAAATTTCAAAAGATGCTAATAGAATCCACTGTTCATTATATGCTCTTTTAATAAAGTTGGTTTAAGATAGTCACTATTTCTTTACATTTAATTGAATGAGGCCTCAGGAATCCTGGGTTATTATAAACAATGATTTCTTGAAGTCTCTGGTTAGAGAAAATGTTACTGGTCCCAGAAGCACCAGAAACTGACCCTTGATCACAAGAGAAAGAGGCTGAGAGAGCAAAGCTGCCATCTCAGAGTCCTGGCCCCTCACTCCAGGGCAGCCCTGAGTCCTAGGAGCTGGCAGGTGGGAGAAGAGTCTGATACCAGGCTGGGAAATGCAGACTGAACCCTTCTGTATGTGACTAAGACCTCAGGGCAGGCTGCTGCCAAAAGCAGGATTTGTTCTCCTCCCCCAGGAAGTCCTGAATTCTATGAGAACCCCACCTATACACAGAAGCAGGCCCAGCCCTGAGGTCCAGTTTATGGCATCATGTCATGCTGGCTGGGTCTGAACCCTGGCTCAGCTACTCGCTAGCTGTGTGGCCTTGACTCTGTCATTAAACCTCTTCTAGGCCTCCATTTCCTCGTCTGCAGAAGAGAAGGGATCACAGTACTTACCTCCAAGTTCGGGAAGATCCCTTGTAGGAGGGCATGGCAACCCACTCCAGTATTCTTGCCTGGAGAATTCCATGGATAGAGGAGCCTGGTCGGCTACAGTCCATGGGATTGCAAAGAGTTGGACACAACTGAGCAATTAACACTTTCACTTTCACTTTTCATGCTCAGGATGGGCTTCCCAGGTGGCACTAGTGGTAAAGAACACATCTTCCAATGCAAGAGACACAAGAGACATGGGTTCAGTCCCTGGGTTGGGAATATCCCCTGGAGAAGAGAATGGCTACCCACCCCAGTATTCTTGTCTGGAGAATCCCACAGACAGAGGAGCCTGGTGGACTACAGTCCATGGGGTTGCAAAAGAGTCAGATACGACTAAAGCGACTTAGCATGCACACGCACACCCATGATGCTTCTCCATCCTCTCTCTTCAGGCCAAAGGAACAAAATCTCTCTGATCTATTAACAAGCATCTCCTTCATTTATGCGGTCACACAAAGTGCTTCCACTAACATCACCAGGCTTTACCCTGAAGCTAGCATTATTACCGCTGCTTTACAGATAAGGAAATAGAGTCAGAAAGAGATTAATCAGCTCACTTAACATCACAGCAGCAAGGCAGAAGTTGCTGTTGTTGTTTAGTTGCTCAGTCGTGTCTGACTCTTTGTGACCCCACGGACTGTAGCCCACCAGGCTCCTCTGTCCATGGGATTCTCCAGGCAAGAATACTGCAGTGGGTTACCATTTCCTCCTTCAAGAGATCTTCCTGACTCAGTGATCGAACCTGGGTCTCCTGCATTGCAGGCAGATTCTTTGCCCCTGGGGAAGCCCAAAACACTTAGCTTCAAATCTTAGCTCCAAAGCCAGTGGGTCTTCCCCTCCACCCCGCTGCCCCCACCCTGACCAGGCCTTCTCTTTTCTCAACCCAGTGTTTCGTCCCCTCATTCGGAAGCTACAGAAAGAGGGAGGTTTATTTCTCTTCCGGTGTCATCTCAGGGAATCAGCCACCCCCCTTTTCCATGGATTCTGAAACTCACCCAGGATCCTCTCTCTCCTCCAGGTGAGCCATGAGGGCATCAATAGCAAATGACCTAGAGGGACTTCCCTAGTGGTGCAGTGGATAAGAATCCGCATGCTAATGCAAGGACTACGTTAGAAGATTCCACCAAGCAACTAAGCTTGTGTACCGCAACTTCTGAGCCCTCATGCCCAGAGCCCATGCTCTGCAACAAGAGAAGCCACCACAACCAGAAGCCCATGTATTGTAACAAACTGTAGCCCCTGCTTGTAACAACTAGAAAAAGGCCTGTGCAAAGTAATGAAGACCCAGCGCAGCGCAAAGTAATGAAGACCCAGCGCAGCCAAAAAGTAAATAATAATAAAAAGCAAAAAAACCTGGAGGGGACTTCCCTTGTGGTGCAGTGGCTCCGACTCCATGCCCCCAATGCAGGGGGCCCAGGTTCAAACTCTGGTCTGGGAACCTGATCCCATATGCCGCAACTAAGAGGTCTCCTGCCACAACTAAAGATCTTGCATGTCGCACAGAGTATCAAAGATCCTGCATGCCACAACTTAGACCCAGCAGAGCCAAATAAATAAAATATAAAAAAAGAAAGAAAGAAAAGAAAATGACCTGGAGATATCTGTGGTTGGAGCCACTGGACCTCAGGTGATCAGAAGCCATCAGTTAGAACCAGGCCACCATCAAAAGATTAGCACACCAACCAGAGTGGCCAACAGAAGCCTGCTTTAGGAGAAGACAGAGAGAGTCTGGATGGGGCAGAAGCCAACCTGAGCCCACGTGGATCTCCCACCCGGGGCCCAGAGATGGGAGCCAAGGCCATATCCTTCCTCTAGACACCATCATTGGATACAGTCCTTCCTGTTCTCTAAAAACACAGACAGATAGGCAGATGTCCTTTTATCCAGTTCCCGTCCCCACAATCCCTTCACCTGTGTTCCAAACCTATTATTACCTGGTAAGAGGAGAAAAGAATTAAACGTATGCATCATTTGATTTTAATTGAAGGACTGTTCTATTTCATTGAACTGCTAAGTAAGCTGAACAAGAGATTGTGTTTACATAAGCAAACCCTGAGTCACTATAGACTTGCTGTCACATTAAGTCAATACTTATGAAGGCTCTCTATTTAATTATTCAGTGAGGATTGACTTATTATTGTGTTAAGAGTGTGGTTAGCCTTGAGCTAGGTAGCCAGTCAGCTGAAAGGTTTCTTTGGACTTTCTCTGAATGCTGATATGGTTCGTGCTGGTGGTAGGAGGCTGGCTTCTCCCCTCTCTCCCTCCCTATGGCCACCCTCTCTCCTGCTCCAGAGCAGAAAGCTCCAGGTTCACCTCCCTCAAGTCCATTAAGTCAGGGGTAAGAGGCGATCCTGCAGTGGCCAGGGAGCAGGCAAGGTCCCAGTGGCCAGTGGCCAGTGGTCAGGCCCTCGTGTGATCTTCCTAAGCCTGGGGATTACTCCTAAGACCCTGACACATTAGGGCTCGTGAGCTAAGTTGGGGCTTCCCTGGTGGCTCAGTGGGTAAAGAATCTGCCAGCAATGCAGGAATCACAGGAGATGCGGGTTTGATCCCTGGGTCAGGAACATCCCCCGGAAGAAGCCATGGCAATCCACTCCAGTATGCTTGCCTGGAGAATCCCATGGACAGAGGAGCCTGGCAGGCAACAGTCCATAAGGTCGCAAAGAGTCAGACAAGACTGAAGCAAATTATCAGGCATGTATGAGCTAAGTTGAACACTCTCAGCCTTCATCCTTCCCATTTTAAGCTGAAGACCTCCCACTAAAAAGACCCAGATCCCTCCCCAGCTTTATGAATTCCAGCATTTCCCCCTCCCTCCCACCTCCACAGAGTGTTTCTTGACCTTCGCCATCCATTCAAACCCTATGATTCCAGGGCATGTTTGTTACAGAGACTCAGATAGGTTCTGACATCAAATTATAGTTCCTGAAATGTAACATACAGACGAAAATCCAGCCTAAACTGCAGACCGGTGTGAGGGGCACAGTGATGGAAAGCAAAATGCCAGGCACCAAATGACCTGGGTTCAAGTCCCAGCTCTGCAAATCACAAAGGGTACAAGCTTGGGCGTGTTACCCCACAGTGAGCATCCTCATCCAGAAATAAAGGTCTAGTCATTTCTGGGAAGAGTCACTAAGGTTCCCATACAGCACCAAGAACTGTGCCCAGCCTGCGGGTCTCAGCTTTTTGTGGGACTTACTCTGACTCTGGTGACTATGGCCCCACTCATGACCCCTGAGAGAGGACTTCCTAGGACTCAAGAGCCCAGCATTTGCCACCCTAACTCCACCCATAATTGGGACTGTGATGACCTCTCCAATTCACCTCTCCTCCTCTTCCTCTCCCTTGCCCAAACCCTCGCAGAGAAAGCAAATGGCACATATTCCCCAACCATGATGGTTCACAGATCCTTATCCTATGGTCTCTTCCTGTTGGGAATGCCTTCCTCCAACCACATGCTCCTTAACTCCTCTTCCAGTTCACCCTTCCAAACCCAGTTCAGGAGGTGGGGCTCTTCCAGAAAACCTTCCATAAGGCTTTGCCCCAACTCTGAACCTGTTTCACAAACTCCAATTATTACATTTGCACCCCCAATCATACCATAATTTGTATTTTTTGTATCAGTTTCTCAAATTAAACTATGAATTCTTTCAGAACAGCAAACACTTTATTCATGTTTGAATCCTCCGTGCCTGGAGTAATGCTTGACACTGAATAGAGACTCAATAGCTATTGGATGGAAGGAGGAAAGGAGAAAGAGAGGAAAGAATGGACGGATGATGGATGAGTAGATGGATAGATGGATGAGTGGGTGGTGGGTGGGGGGATGGATGGATGAGTGAATGGATGGATGAATGAATGGATGGATGAATGAGTGGGTGGGGAGGATGGATGGATGAATGAGGGGGGTGCATGGGTTGGGAGATGGATGGATGAATGAGTGGGTGGATGGGTGGGTGGATGGATGAATGAGTGGGGGGGGGAATGGATGGATGAATGGATGGAAGGATGGATGGATGGTTGGATGGATGAGGGGGCAGATGAATGGATATTTGAGTGGATGGGTGGATGAGCGGATAAATGAATGGGGACTGTATCTGAAGGCACAGACTTTCATCTAAGCATGAAGAGTCAAGAACTCTGAAACACCTCCCCTTGAAAAATAAAGTTACAAGCAGCTGGCAGCAGGGCAAATGCATCAGCTTCACATTAACTTCCGCACTAAGATAGGTCAGCCCCCCAGAACGCCCTTGGGTGGGTCTGTCTCCCTCCGCTCCTCAGGTCCTGCCCACTGGTTGTCAGGAGCTTGGAAAAGTATCTTTGCCTTCTCTGGCAACAGCCATTCACTAAAGGAGGCCCCTGTGGTCTGCAGGAATTAACACATATCCTTAAGCATCACTCTTAACACGAACAAGTGCCTTGAGGACCCACAGAGGAAAATTCAATGAGTCCCTGTGGAGAAAGGCTGGGTAAACTGTCCATTCTCACACAAGCAGAACAGCAAAGGAAATCAGTGTCAGGAAGAGTATGTGGGTCAAAACGCCCACTGCCTACAAGCTATAAACCCTGGCAACATCACAGTATACCTGTTAGTGCCTCAATGGCTCCGATACCTACACAGAAGAGTGTGGCAGTGAAATCACACATGCAAAAGTGAACAGTGAAATCATAAAAGCAAAAGTACTTCTGAAAGACAGAACTCACTCTGTACAGGTTTATTCTTTTTCTCTCTGGGAATGATGAAGACAGAGTAAGAGCAGGAGCCAGAACAGGGACAGAAGGCTGATGTGACAGAGGGAGAGTAGCCTGCACCCTGCAGCCCAGCCTGAGCAAGACGCAGAAAGGACCGGGAGTTCGGGTCTGCTCTCCCACAGGACTGGGAGAACTCACCTTCCCCCTTCGGACACAGAGGCCGCAGTGGGCCATGGGCCCTCAGTCACTTCCCCACCACCACCAGCATCCTCTTTCCAAACCTTCTAGAGCCCACTGCAGAGACAAGTATTTTTGCGATCAGGCAAATCTCTGGGCAGCTATGCCACCACTAGGAGTCTTTCTCATTATATAGACTAATGAGAACGCTGTGCTTCCCGGGAGGAATTCATCAAGGCAACATCTATTATAAACGACATTTTTCCTGAACTAACAAAGGATGTGAGGCTGGGGAAACTAGTTAAAAGGAAATGTTTAGCTGATTCCAGAAACCATTCAGAAATTAATGACCCACCCCCTTGCTGGCCAGCACTCCCCTCTGTGCTCTGCCTCCCACTTGGACCCCCTGCCCTAGCCACCCACCTCCCGCCACTGGAGCCAGCAGGTAGGGGAAGGAGAGAGGTGCCTGCTCCCAGGAATACACTGCCCGAGGAGGAGAGCCAAATCTTAGGCACTGGCATCACTGAAGCATATAAGACCAGATTATTTGTGGTCCCAGCTTGCTGATGCAAGATGAAAAATACAGCAAACTCCGGCTGCTGAACTCAGCTTTTTTTCCCCCTTCTCTTCTTTCTCCTTCGCTGAGGTTAGTGTTTTACAAAAAATGGCCTGAAAAAATAAAATCTATAAACTGAGGGGTTCCAACCTGTCAGCTTGAGGTCAGGCGCACAAAATGAAGGCAGTATTCGGAGAGGAGAGAACTGAATTCGGGTCTTCTGTCTCACCTGCAAGCAGGATGCTCACTTACACGTGTCCTCACTTGCACACCCACATGAAGGCCATGACAGACGCCACGCACACAGGTCACAAGCATCCCCAGGCAGAAAGTTCTCATTCTTCCAACTTGTAAGCCCTGAATCTTGAGCAGGTCCTTCCTGCTTCTAGCTCCAGTTCCACAACAGATGTCAGCTCCATGACTGACATCACAGGACCAGGAGCCATGACCCTTCCACATGGTGGTACAGGTACCAATGTTGACTACAGGGAGCTGCAGGCATCCTGTGAGGAGTGGGCTGGGTGGAAATCAGAGGGAACATGGCAAATGACTCAGGGAAGGTAGGTGGTTATGGAGTCCCACTGCATTAGCCACCAGCCCTCTGAAAACTACTATAAATCAATGAAACATTAGAACCCTGGAGCTTCTGAGATTTGAACCAGAGCCTATGGCTTCATCTGAGAAGACCAAGTGTGAAGGCAGTCCATCCCCAAGTGGCAGAAAAGAGATGGTGACTTCTATGTGAAGACAACACCAGGAAAGGAGCAAGAAGACTCTAAGTGAGCTCATCAAGGGTTTGAATGCATTTAAGTTGGGAAAGATGGAAGGCAGGATGAGAAGGGGATGACAGAGGATGAGATAAGCTGGACATCATCTCTGACTCAATAGAGGTGAGTTTGAGCAAACTCTGGGAGATGATGAAGGACAAGGAAGCCTGGCATGTTGCAGTCCATGGGGTCACAAAGAGTCAGACACAACTCAGCGACTGAACAACAACAATTTCAGAATAAGCAGATTCTGGGGCTCAGAAAAATTCCCCACTGCTTCAACTGAGTCTCTCACACATACTCTGCAGGGCTCTATCAAGGCCGAGGTTCAAGTAGGGAACAGGACACAGGAGTACAAGGTACAAAGGGAAGAAAAGACCATGAATGGAAACTGAGACACAGGGAGGGGCAGACCCAGAAGAGACAGAAAGTCACCATGGCAACTGTACAAGAGAAAGAGAAGTGGACCCAGCAGTGGAAAAATATAAATGAGTGGGTTCTTGAGGCAGAGACTGGAGTAACATCCCCGAGTTTGGATGCAAAGAACCCTGGAAAGATGCCTTTCCAGGGCACATGGGCAAACTTAGGCAAAAGGAAGTCCCTGAGGAGCCAGCTGCAGACTGAATGTTTGTGTTCCCACAAAATTTATATATTGAAACAATCCTCAGTATGATGGTTTTAGGAGGTGGGGACTTCGGGAGGTGATTAGGTCATGAGGGTCATTCATGCTCATGAATATCATACAAGTTCTTTTTTTTTTTTAATTTAAAAAGATATTATTGAAGTATAGTTGATTTACAATGCTGTGTTAATTTCTTCCATACAATAGTAGTTGAGTTTTTAACATGATAGTGCATTTGCAGTAGCATACAAGAATATTAATCGTATACACTGGTTAATGGGTTTACCCTGTCAGCTCAGAGGTAAAGAATCCACTTGCACTGCAGCAGATGCAGTCTCAATCCCTGGGTGGAGATCCCCTGGAGGAGGGCATGGCAACCCACTCCAGTGTTCTTGCCTGGGAAATCCCATGGACAGAGGAGCCTGGCGGGCTACAGTCCATGCGGTTGCAAAGGAGTTGGACACGACTTAGTGACTAAGCAACATTGGTTAGTGGTAACACTGGCAATTACCAGGAACAAAATAATTATTATACATGTTCTTATGAAAGAGATCCAGAGAGCTTGTCCCTTCCACCATGTGAGGACACAGTGAGAAGACAGCCAAATATGAACTAGCAAGTGGACCTAACCAGACACCAATGCCTGTGCCTTGATCTTGGGCTTCCCAGCCTCTAGAACTGTGAGAAATCAATGTTTGTTGTTTATAAGCACTACCCCCCATCCAGTATATGGTATTTCTGTTATAGCAGCTCAAATGAGCTAAGACAGGGTTCACCATCAAGCCTTCATTCTCTCCAGTGAGTTCAGGGGCAGGGCTCCCCAGGCCCACTTGGAAAGTTCTAAGCCCCCAGGGGAATTCTAAAATTAAGGTAGTGTCCTCACCCTATCAACCCCAGCTGCTCATTCTGTCCTCTTCCCATTAGGCTAGAAAGTGGCTTGACCATAACACCACTGGACATCCAGCACTTCCTGTAAAACAAACGCCAGTTCCTGAAGGCTGCCCCTGTGGCAGGCTCTTGCTGGGCAAGAACATTACCTTCCTGTGCAAGAATCTGAAGGACTGCTCTCTGGGACCTGGGCTCAAACATTATCCTCCTTGCTCCCAGGGTGGAGGGAGGAGGCAGCATTTCAGTGTGTCAATGAAGGTGGACCCCCCACGGCAGCTGGCACACAGCAGGGCTGACTTGACAGACATGGCCCTGGTACAGGAGTCAAACAGGGCAGGAGAAATGGATGCTGATGGGCACGGTGGGCAGAAAGCTGCAAACCATGACCCAGACCCACCAGGACACAAGAGGAACCATGTGTCACCAGGGTCTGCTCAAGGAGAGCCACCAGAGGACACCCCAAGAGGCACAAAGCCTGAAGATATCAGTTCATCAGGGTGATGATGTCTGAGCCCCAGTCCCCAGGGGGCAGAGTCCTTCAGATTCCTGCACAGGCAGGAGAGCCTGACAGCATCCTCCCATAGATGGTCTTCATGGGGCCTGGCAATTCATGGTGGCCCTTCCTGCTGCCCCTTGGCCTAGATGTCCTTAAAGGTAACCTGAATTTCATCTGGGTATTTCTGGGAGTGATACTGGGGTTCAAAAGAAAAAGTAGAATCTACCACCGCATTGGAAATGGGGTACAGTGGGTTTTAATATATGTGAATGAATGTGGCAATGAGGAAGGTAGACCAGTTGTACAGCTGACAGGGGAGCTATCCCTTGACTACCCAGCTTCATTCCTCTGCAGTGGGAGGTCTACAAATAGTAGGTGGACAGGCTGTTAGAAGATCTTAGGCAGAACCCTCTCAAACCAGGAGGCAAACTGGGAATGGCAATTAGAAATCAGGTGGCTGGTGATCTGTTGGCAAAGGATCGGTAAGGGGTGAAGGCTGCCATTTTAATGAAGGTGTCCAGGACTCTAAGACAATGGTAATTCCATGTGCATAAAACTGAACAGAAATGAAATCAAAAATAATTATGTTCTGGGGGACACTCAGGAGTTGGCAGAGGATCCCCCGACCCACCTTCTAGGCTCGAATCCAGGTAGCACACATAATGGCATCCCAAAGAGTGTCATTCCTGGTAGAAGTCTCTGTGGGCCACACTCAGTGTTGACCAGGCTACCACAACCTGCTGCAATGGAGCCATGGCCCAGACACAATCTCTGGACACCTACCTTCCAGGCTAGGACTTTCTCCCACTCTCCCTCATACAGCAGACCTTCTCAACACCCATTGCTTTTGACCCCTCCTGCTCTAAAGGAAAGCAGAAGGTGGCAGCAATGGCCACAAATGAGAACAAGATACCACCCAAGCTTCCAACTTCAGAGCACAGCATGCCAGCTGGGAGAAGTTGGGGAGTCAATGATTAACATCATCTGTATTAATACCAGCTGTAGTAGTGAGTGCGTACTCAGTCATGTCTGACTCTGCGACCACATGGACTGTAGCCCACCGGGCTCCCCTATCCATGAGGTTTCCCAGGCAAGAATACTGGAGTGGGTTGCCATTTCCTGCTCCAGGGGATCTTCCCGACCCAGGGATCAAACCTGCATCTCCTGCAATGGCAGACAGATTCTTTACCACTGAGCCACCTGCTGCTAAGCTGCTGCTAAGTCATTTCAGTCGTGTCCGACTCTGTGCGATCCCATAGATGGCAGCCCACCAGGCTCCCCTGTACCTGGGATTCTCCATGCAAGAACACTGGAGTGGGTTGCCATTTCCTTCTCCAATGCATGAAAGTGAAAAGTGAAAGTGAAGTCGCTCAGTCATGTCCGACTCTTAGCGACCCCATGAACTACAGCCTACCAGGCTCCTCCATCCATGGGATTTTCCAGGCAAGAGTACTGGAGTGGGGTGCCATTGCCTTCTCCGACTGAGCCACCTGGGAAGCCCTTAATACTAGTTAGTTCATCCCAAAGGAGGTTTCTGAGCCCCAAACTGAGGCATTAGGGCTGGGTTGTTTCAATCCAGCTCCCAACAAAGAGCAAGCCCTGCTCGCACCACAAGGAAACCGGCTGTTGCCCCCCACACACACACAACTACACACTCAGGGCTGAGAGGCTCCGAGGTAGGCAGCCAGGTGGAAACCTTCACGGAATCCCTATGCCCAGCCCGGGGAGTGCCACAAGGAGCTGAGCCAGCCCAGACACTCGGAATCTAAAACCTGCACTATGGAAACCCGTGGGTTTTTTAATGCAGTTTATGTCTCCTACATTTTTATGCAGTTTATGTTTGCTATAATTATTTCCATCTCAGTCCTTACTGAGACCTACTGAACTAATAGTAAATAATAATAGCTAACAATTCCAAGCATCTGCTGTGTGTCCGCTAAGCACCTCTAAAAGTATTAACGGATTTAATCCTCATAAAATCCCCCACCAGACAGAGAAGGAAACCAAGGCCTGGAGAAACGACTGAGCATGCCTGGGAAGTGCTGGGGGCTGGGACTTGAAGCCTGGTCTGTCTGGGGTGCAAGCCCAAGGCCACTGGTCCTCTCAGAGGGGCAGATAGGCCTGGACCGCGGCTCCTGTGTGGGAAGGACATCACCCACTGGGGTTGGGTATGATGGGGGCAGCAGAAGCCAAGAGAGAGGCCTCACGGTGGGGTCACAGCCATTAGGGCAGAGCCAGTAGCTGCCTGACCTTGAACCTATTCCTCCTGTTTCCCTTCCCCCTCAAGAGTCACTGGGCTTTGTTGTCATGAGGAAGACTGGTCCCTTATAGGCCTACAGCACATCTGCTTTTCTTGGTCTTTGCCTTCAAAATGGTAGTCTTTCTCCGGCTCCTCTCTCTGTCCAGGAAACCACAGTGACCCCTCACACACTGCACAACAGACCCCAGCCCAACCTCACCCAATCAAGTGGCCTGGAACCCACCCTCCCACACCCTCTCCCTTCCTTAGAAATCCCCCCTTAGCATTCTCCACCCTTCCATGCAGCACCTGCTCACTGGAGGTCCCTCCTCTCTCTCATGGGAAATTGATGGTCATGAACTCTGCCTGGGCCCACCAGCCTTGGGGGTCTCGGTCTTTCTCTGGCTGATGACTCCCCTGGGGAGGTGTGGGAGACCCTGTTTTAGTGTGTTCATATTCCAGGGCTCTCATGGCAAGTCACCACAAACCGAGGGACTCAGTGTAGTGAAAGCATTAGTCGCTCAGTCGTTTCCGACTCTTTGAGACCCCATGGACTGTAGTCCACCAGGCTCCTCTCTCCGTGGGATTCCCCAGGCAAGAATACTGGAGTGGGTTGCCATTCCCTTCTCAGGGGATCTTCCTGACCCAGGAATTGAACCCAGGTCTCCCGCATTGCAGGCAGATTCTTTATCACTGGAGCCACCAGGAGAAATAACAAGAATTAATTCTCTCTCAGTTCTGAAAACTAGAAGCCTGAGATCAAGGTGGCAGCAGGGGAGGGGGCTTCCCCACCTCTCACAGCAGCTGGTGGCTCCCAGGGATGCTCGGGGTTTCCTGGCCTGAAACTGCATCGTTCCCATCTCTCTGCCTCCATCCTTCTCCCTGTCTGTCTGTCTGCCCCGTCCTTCTTTAGTGTTAGTTAGTGTTAGTGTTAGTCACTCAGTCGTGCCCGACTCTTTGCAACCCCATGGACTGCAGTCCACCAGGCCCC
>NW_011494789.1:3562055-3565728 GCF_000754665.1 Bison bison bison
CCCAACCCAGGGATCAAACCCGGGTCTCCTGCACTGCAGGCAGATTCTTTACCAACTGAGCTACAAGGGAAGCCCAACTGGCATGCTGCAATTGGCATTTAGAGTCCACACTAACCTAGTGTGGCCTCATCCTTATTAATTACATCTGCCAAAGAAAGAAAGTGAAAGTGAAGTCGCTCAGTCTTGTCCGACTCTTTGCGACCCCATGGACTATAGCCTATCAGGCTCCTCCATCCATGGGATTTTCCAGGCAAGAGTGCTGGAGTGGATTGCCATTTCCTTCTCCAGGGGATCTTCCCAACCCAGGAATCGAACCCTGGTCTCCCGCATTGCAGGCAGACGCTTTACTGTCTGAGCCACCAGGGAAGCCAAGACCCTATTCAAATAAAGCCACATTCTGGGGTTCCAGGTGAACCTTCTGGAGTTTGGGGAAGGGCTATTCAACACACTTGCATTCACCCATCTCCTTCTCCTTACAGCAAGCACTTGACCTCACCTACTCCCAACGTCAGCATGATTCAGATGCAGGCTGAGACCCTCTGTATCTGGCCTGAACAGCCACTCCTCCAAGAATAGGCTTTTACTCTCCAGTATCTCAGTCTCTGAGACTACCCTGCCCATGCTGGGAGAGGATTTGGGCGCCTCCAGCACAGACCCCAGGACCTGCAGCCCTGATGCCCTAGGGGAGTGATTCCCACTGTGCTCTCCCCCTGGGCAAGGACAGCTATGGGCCCTAAGCTTCACTTCCTCTGGTTCCCAGACTCCAATCCTGCGTCTCCCCAGGGCCAGGCATGCCCCAGCATGGGAGCGAGGGATGCTGCAATTGGCAGCAGACTGGCTGTGTCAGGAGCCAGCTAGACTCACGCAAGAATGCTGCCCAGTCTTGTGTGGCCACCAGCAGCAGCCTCCACACTGTGCAGAACCCCGTCTTCAAGGCTCAGATCCATCCGTGTGTTCTGTTCACGCCACAGTGGTCTCTCTGCACTGGCATCCCATTGCCACCAACTGTGTGGATTCACGGCAAATATTTTGATTGCTTTCCAAAGGATAAATAGACAGGGGTCATTTTAATAGTAAAAACGCCAGCTGGATATTAAAACAAAAGTTTTTGGATGTTCCACACAAGCAAATGGCAGATAAATCTGGGCCACTCTCCAGCCCAGGCGGCCTCCTTCCACCATTGGAAGAATTCTAGAGAACACAGAGAAGGAGGAGACATCAGCAAATAAATTCCTACTCACAGGTGCACCTTTGTTGTGGTGGTTTGGTTGCTCAGTCGGGTCTGACTCTGTGACCCCCATGGACTGCAGCAGGCCAGGCCTCCCTGTCCTTCACCATCTGCCAGAGTCTGCTCAAACTCACATCCATTGAGTCAATGATGCCATCCAACCATCTCGTCTTCTGTCGTCCCCTTCTCCTCCTGCCCTTAATCTTTCCCAGGATCAGGGCTTTTTCTAATGAGTCAGCTCTTCACATCAGGTGCCCAAAGTATTGGAGCCTAAGCTTCAGCATCAGTTCTTTCAATGAATATTCAAGACTGATTTCCTTTAGGATGGATTGGTTTGATCTCTTTGCTGTCCAAGGGACTCTCAAGAGTCTTCTCCAGCTCCACAATTCAAAAACACCAATTCTTCGGCACTCAGCCTTATTTACAGTCCAACTCTCACATCCATACATGACTACTGGAAAAACCATAGCTCTGACTATCCAGACCTTTCTGGGCAAAGTGATGTCTGTGCCTATTAATATGCTGTCTAGGTTTGTCCTAGCTTTTCTTTCAAGAAGCAAGCATATTTTAATTTCATGGCTGCAGTGATTTTGGAGCCCAAGAAGAAAATAAAGTCTGTCACTGTTTCCATTTTTTCCCCATATATTTGCCTACAAAGTGGATTTGTTTGTCACTGCACATCCAGAATCTTCTCTACTGGCTCCCTTACCCTGCCGATGCCAGGCAGAGGCCCCAGAGCAGACCCAGTGCCAGGGTTCCAGCAAGGGTTGGTTCTGAACTTTCACAGTGAAGATAATCACCCAGGAAGCCATGGGGAAATTGGATCTCTGGGCCCCGAATCCAGGAAGCTGTCTCAAAAGGTTTTAGGAGGGATCTGGGAATCAGCCTTTTAATAAGAGCTACAAATAATGGAAATGGGGAGACCCATGTGGAGACCCTGCATGGTAACTGTGACAACACAGCCCCTGAAGCCAGCCCTGCTTCAGACTTCTGCTCCACCCTATATCCTGTGTCATCTTGGGCAAGTCACTTAAAAGTCTCTGGCCCACAGTGCCCTTATGTGAGCAGAGAGAAATAATAATCGCATTGTAAAGAGCATTTGAGGGACCTCCCTGGTGGTCTAGTGGTTAAGATTTCACCTTCCAGATAGTTAGGGAGTTGCATGGATATCTGCATGCTGTTATATTTAAAATGGGTTACCAATAAGGACCTACTATATAGCACATAGAACTCTGCTCAATGTTATATGGCAGACTGGATATGGCGGGGGGGCGGTGGGGCGGGGTTCAGGGAGAATGGATACAGGTATATGTATAACCAAGTCCTTTCACTGTTCACCTGAAACTATCACAACATTGTTTGTTAATCAGCTATACCCCAACACAAAATAGTTTAAAAAAAAAAAAAAGACATCACCTTCCAATGCAGGGGAAGCTTCCCTGGTCAGAAGGCTAAGATCTCACATTCCCCTTACAGATGAAAAAAAAAAAAAAACATAAAACAGAAGCAGTGAAAGTGTTAGTCGCTCAGTCATGTCCTACTCTGCAACCCCATGGTCTATAGTCCACCAGGCTCCTGCGTCCATGGGATTCTCCAGGCAAGAATACTGGAGTGGGTAGCCATTCCCTTCTCCAGGGGATCTTCCCAACCCAGGGACTGAAGCCAGGTCTCCTGCATTGCAGGCAGATTCTTTACCATCTGAGCCACCAGGGAAGTCCAATTATATATAGCAAATTCAATATAAAGACTTTAAAAATGGTCTCAGTTCAGTCATTCAGTCGTGTCTGACTCTCTGCAATTCATGCGCCCCCATGAATTGCAGCATCACAGGCTCCCTATCCATCACCAACCCCCGGAGTTTACTCAGACTCACGTCCATCGAGTCGGTGATGCCTCCAGCCGGCTCATCCTCTGTCATCCCCTTCTCCTCCTGCCCCCAATCCCTCCCAGCATCAGAGTCTTTTCCAATGAGTCAACTCTTCACATGAGGTGGCCAAAGTATTGTAGTTTCAGCTTTAGCATCAGTCCTTCCAAAGAACATCCAGGACTGATCTCCTTTAGAATGGACTGGTTGGATCTCCTTGCAGTCCAAGGGACTCTCAAGAGTCTTCTCCAACACCACAGTTCAAAAGCATCAATTCTTGGGCTCTCAGCTTTCTTCACAGTCCAACTCTCACATCCATACATGACTACTGGAAAAACCATAGCCTTGACTAGATGGACCTTTATTGGCAAAGGAATGTCTCTGCTTGAATGTCTCTGCTTTTGAATATGCTATCTAGGTTGGTCATAACTTTCCTTCCAAGGAGTAAGAGTCTTTTAATTTCATGGCTGCAGTCACCATCTGCAGTGATTTTGGAACCCAAAAAAAACAAAGTCTGACACTGTTTCCACTGTTTCCCCACCTATTTCCCATGAAGTGATGGGACCGAATGCCATGATCTT
>NW_011494789.1:3565828-3571434 GCF_000754665.1 Bison bison bison
CATGATCTTAGTTTTCTGAATGTTGAGCTTTAAGCCAACTTTTTCACTCTCCTCTTTCACTTTCATCAAGAGGCTTTTTAGTTCCTCTTCACTTTCTGCCATAAGGGTGGTGTCATCTGCATATCTGAGGTTATTGATATTTCTCCCGGCAATCTTAATTCCAGCTTGTGCTTCTTCCAGCCCAGTGTTTCTCATGATATACTCTGCATATAAGTTGAATAAGCAGGGTGATAATATACAGCCTTGACGTACCCCTTTTCCTATTTGGAACCAGTCTGTTGTTCCACGTCCAGTTCTAACTGTTGCTTTCTGACCTGCATACAGGTTTCTCAAGAGGCAGGTCAGTTGGTCTGGTATTCCCATCTCTTTCAGAATTTTCCACAGTTTATTGTGATCCACATTGCCCAAAAAAAATCTTAAAAGTAAAATAAATAAATAAGAGCACTTGAGGCTAACTGAGTATGACAGGTCCTCAGTGACAGGTACCTAACACACAGCTCTGTCAACGTCACCTACCTTGGAAGGCACACCCTTCTGGGCAAGACTGGTCTCCCCAGGGAGTGGTATCCCTAGCAGCAGCAATAAGGGGAAGGGACTTGTCCCCTTGGGCAGCCAGGCCTCCTGGGGTCTGGCGAGCAGAGTCTAAGGCCTGTGCCCAGGGAAGCAGATGCCAAGTGGCACCTGCCACATGGGGTAGCCCAAGACCAAAGTACGATGGAGATAAGGCAGAGAGACGCTTGGTCTCAGGAAAACAGATACACCCCAGGTTCAGGCTAACCTCTGTGTTCCCTTCCCTAAGTCTCTCTTTATTTAAGTGTCATTAACAACTGATCCTAGTTGGGCTGTGATGTTTTAGAAAGTGGAGAGGCTCCACCATTGGAGCTTGAGTATTAAAGGCAAGCAGGGCTTCCCCCACCCCATCACAGGAAGGAAGTGTTGGTGGTCATCCCAGAGAGAGCCCCAGTGGAAGCGGGGCCCAGGAGAGGAGGGTAGGGGCCAGGAGACCTCCCCCCCTTTTACTGTGGAGAGCCTGGGTTTCATTATTATTAAAGAGGATGGCAATTTCTTTACAGAAGTAGCATCTACAGTTCACAGAAACTGAGAGAGTGGGTTGATAAAATTCACAGACCTGCTCTCCCATAGAAGCTCCCTCTCCCATGGGGACACACACTTTCCTTTGCTCATGCACCCTCCTCTGAACACATACTCATTCCCCAGAGAATACACATGCTTGCACAACTAATCCCGTGCACAACTACTGAGCCAGCGCTGTAGAGCCCACATGCTGCAACCACTGCAGTCCACTCGGCCTAAAGCCCGTGCTCTGCAACACGGGCCACCAACATGAGAAGCCCTCGCACTGCAACTAGAGAGTAGCCCCCGCTGGCTGCAACTGGAGAAAGCCTGAGTGCAGCAACGAAGACCCAGCGCAGCCAAAAATAAATACATAAATCCTGTTGTTGTTCAGTCACATCGTGTCTGACTCTTTGCGACCCCATGGACTCCAGCACTCGAGGCTTCCCTGTCCTTTACTATCTCCCGGAGTTTGCTCAAACTCATGTCCATTGAGGCAGTGATTCTATCCAACCATCAAAGAGAACATATATGCTTGTATCTCTCTTCCTCCCACCACCATCCCCAAAGGGCACCCCCTGGGCGGAGTCACCAGAGAATAGCTCTTTCCTCCTGTTTGCTCCCACAGACCCAGGGCCCTGCTCTCAGAGATGGACAACCTAGAAAGGGAGCTGCACCACCCAGGATGCTCTGGAAGGATGACCCATCATCTGGACCCCAACCAGGAAATCTAAAGAGGGGATGGGCCAGTGGACAGACCCCCCACATCTTCTCTTCCTGGCAAGAGGGGGAACTGTAAAGGTGTTTCTCTGGTTCTCAGTGTTTGGGGTCAGGAGGGACCTTGGAGACCAGTGAGCCCAACCCCTCCTCACTCCAAAAACGAGGAAGCTGCTCCACAGAAGCCCCTGTTTCTGCTCCTGTCCACGCACCAGAGAGGTTGAGTCTGGCCTTGCACAGTCATCCAAGCAGAAAGCACTTCTCCCAACGGCTCAGCTGATCCAGTGGCGCCTCACCCGGTATTTCTGTCCCTGAACCTCCCTCCTGAGGCCACACACCCTCCACCCGCATCTTCCCATATAAAGTTACAAATCATGAGACAAAGACACTTTGGACCTCGCTGGGTGGCAGGAAGCTTACCAATGCCCTGACCCCACAGTTCTTCTCCATCACATACTTCCCTCTCTCCTACCCAAATCCTGGTAAGATGGCAAGTCACAGTCAATGCAGCATGTAAGCTGGGATAAGCATCATTTCCTTCATCCCCTTGCCTTTCAGATAAAGGAGCCAATGCTGAGAGGATACAGAGCACCCCTGAGGTTTCCCAGAGAGAAGGGGCTGGTTTAGGAGCAGGACCCAGGGTTTCTGGTCCAGGGCTCATCCCATCCACCAAGCTACTGAAAGCACCCCAGCTCACACTTCCCTCGTGTGAATATAAACTGGTACAGTCACTGTGGAAAATAGTATGGAGGTTCCCTAAAAAACTACAAATAGAGTCACCATATGATCCTGCAATCCCACTCCTGGGCTTACATCTGAACAAAACTATAATTCAAACAGATACACACACCTTAATGTTGATTGCTACCCTGTTTACAATAGCCAAGACATGGAAGCAACCTAAAAGTGCATTGACAGATGAGAGGATAAAGAAGGTGTGGTACACACATACAATAGAGTGTTACTAGGCCATTTGCAGCAAGCTGGGTGGACCTAGAGTCTATCGTACTAAGTGCAGTAAGCCAGACACAGGCAAATACCATACAATATCACTTAAATGCGGAATCTAAAATACAACACAAATGAACCTATTTACAAAACAGAAGCAGATCCACAGACATTGCAAACTAACTTACGATTACCAAAGGGAAAAGGGGGGAGGGGTAAAACAGGGATTTGGGGTTAACACATACACACTACTCTATGTAAAATGGGCTTCCCAGGTGGCACCAGCAAAGAACCTGGCCGCCAATGCAGCAGACATGAGACATGGGTTCAATCACTGGGTCAGGAAGGTCTCCCGGAGAAGGAAATGGCAACCCACCCCAGTATTCTTGCCTGGAAAATCCCATGGACATAAGAACCTGCCGGGCTACAATCCATAGGGTCACAAAGGGTCGGACGTGACTAAAACGACTTAGCTCACATGCACGCAGGCGTAAAATAGATAAACAACAAGGACCTACTGTATAGCAGAGGGACTATAGATAATATCCTGTGATAAATCATAATGGAAAGGAATATGAAAAAGAAAAGAATGTGTGTGTGTGTGTACATATATATAGTGCACCTCAGAAACTAATACAACATTGTTAATCAACTATATTTCAATTAATTTTTTTTTAACTTTCTGAAAAGAGGCTCTTGGCCATGCACTCTCTCTACCTGGTCCTTACAGCACCCTGCCTGGGTCAAGCCTCACTGCCACCATCGCCAACTCAGGTGCTCACTTGTCACACGATGCATAAGCAACAGCCCTGGATGAGACGATATCCGCTGCTGGTGGGACAACCGTCACCCCTCCTAGGCCCAAACCCCCCTCATCCGAACCCCCAGGCCCACTGTCTGTGACAAAAAGGTGGAATTGTGCTGCTGCCCAAGGTCAACAGGGAAAACCACCAATGATGAAGATTTGGCCATGTCCTTTGCAAAGAGAACAGAGTTCGCCTCTCCTTATCCATCTGTGTGGCCAACTCTCATTCCAAAAGTCCTTAATATGCTCTCGTGTCCCTTTTCTTGTGTCCCTTTTCTTGTGTCCCTTCATCTTAAAATATATTTTTTTAATCTGAAAGGCTCTACCGTAACAGCACTTTTGTAGATCACTTCTCAGGCAGCCCGCCAAGAACAAGGAAGCCGCCTGAGTGGAGAGTATAGTGTTTATACACTAAAACAGATATTTTACTCCTAAGAAAACCCTTTGTCACTTCGCTTCAGGTCTAATGGTGCTTAGTGCATAGATAATCTGAACACACAGGTGATCTGGTTTTTCTGTTCCAGAGAAAAGCAGGGAAAGAAAACAGGGGACAGAGGAAAACTCCCAGGGGCAGGGAGAACCTTCAGCAAGAAGTGACGGCAGACACAGGGTATAAGACAGAAATTCTAGAAAAGCAAAACACAGTGACTCAAGATTCACAGTGTCTAAGGCTAATTAGTACAGGAGCCAACAGTCTCCTGTAAGAAATACCTAAGGCATAGTGGATGCCATCTGTGTGAATTAACTGGTAGTCAAGGAGAGCACTGTGTCATTAAGAAAAGGTTAAGTTACCTCCTGCAATCTCTGTTGCAGGCCACAGAGAGCATTTAGGATTCACCAAGCATTTCTGGCGCCCTGCATCATGCCAGCCCTGGGCTAGGGGCAGGGGTCTGTGTGCTGGCACAGCGTGCAGGCCACATGGCAGCTGCAGGCAGAAGAGCTTAATGCAGAAGACACCGAAGATGAACGGAAATAATGACAGGTGCTCTCACCTTCCTCCCCCGATATCCACACGTTCCCTTGCGAAGGAGAGCAGGCATCTGAGGCCGGGAGGCCTGAATGTCCCTGCCGCTTGTTTTACTTGGCTGTGCCATCTCAGGTACAGCATGCAGGATCTTGCTTGTGCCATGCGAGCTCTTTGTTGGGACTCTCTCATTGTCTAGTCGTGTCGTGCCAGCTTAGTTGCCACAGGGCATGTGGGATCTTAGTTCCCCGACCAGGGATTGAACCCTGCACTGCAAGACGTATTCTTAACCACTGGACCCACCAGGGAAGTCCCAGAGGAGGGCTTATTTTCAGAAGCCTTGGGAAGGCAAACCAAGAAGAGGAGGTGCCAGGGCTTGGTGATGGAGAGGGAAGGCAGAGAAGCCCACTGGAGCTAGAGAGAAGGCCATTCCCCAAGTTAAAGGAAACCTGGGCTCCTTGAGCCCTTGTGAGGAACCCCCAGGGGATGTTGAACTGGGAGCCCCACGGCCTTGAGGGTAGTGCCTGGTGGAGGGTCTCTCTGAGCAAGTCTGGGGTGAGTGGAGATGACAACTGTGGGGGCTACGGGGGGGCGTCTGGCCCACACGGTAAGGCTGGTGGGCAGGGCAATACCACAGGGTAGACCATCAGCTCCTCACCCCTGGAGGCTTCCCACGCCTGAGCCTAGATCCCGGGGAGTGGGGCGGAGGCGGCACAGACAAGGAAGCTACATTCACTGGGGCTGCATTTCCTGCCAGCCAGGCTGGGGCGGGGAGAAGCTGGAGCGACTAAGAAAGATCAGGAAATGCGATCTGACCCAGGATTGTTGTCCAGTGAAATCCACATGTTACAACTGCAGTGCATTCTAAGAAGAGCTCTGAAGGGTGCTGAGACGAGCGGGTGTTGGGAACAGAGAACACAGCCTCCAGGAAGACAGAGAAACCTCAAAGAGCCGGTGACCTCAAAGGGTCTGCTAAGATCAACAGGCTCCTTCATTTCATTAGCAGGAAGGCCTAGGCAGGGGAGCCGGTTCCCACTGGACCCCAGAGGCAGGGAGAGCAGAGACAAGTTACACATCCAGGGAGGCTGGGGTCCAGGC
>NW_011494789.1:3571578-3572123 GCF_000754665.1 Bison bison bison
CCAGGCGCCTGGCAGGAGGCCAGCAGAGGAGGCTGCAGGCAGGAGTCTGAGATGGGGGGTCTCAGATCCTAGATTCTTCTGATACCAGAGGCAGAAGGGTCCTGGGGTTGAGTGCTTTGAAAAGTTCATTCGGAGGACTTATCTGATGGCTGCTCACTGCCAAGCTGTTAGATTGCAAAATCCATTTCCAAATGGCCTGCTCATCTGGGAGGAGCTGCAGAGACTGTATATCAGGAGCAGCCACCCTCCCGACGGTCCGCATCCATCTCCCAGCTTCCACAGGCTGCAGACATTCCCATTCCCCAGAGCCAGCCCCGGCCCCAAGTGTGTGTGTGTGTGTGTGTGTGTGTGTATGTGTGTACATGCACTCACACACGCGCTCAGTCATGTCCGACTCTTTTGTGACCCCATGGACTGTAGCCCACAAGGCTCCTCTGTCCATGGGATTCTCCAGGCAAGAATACTGGAGTGGGTTGCCATTTCCTTCTCCAGGGATCTTCCTGACCCAGGGATCATACCCATATCTCCTGCGTTGGCAGTGGTTT
>NW_011494789.1:3572223-3575668 GCF_000754665.1 Bison bison bison
GAAGCCCTCTGCAATCCCTGACCCCCTATCGACTTACCAGGCACCTACTCCGGATCCAGCCCCCCAGGTTGCCCACAGCCCAAGCTCAGGCAAAGATGGGTCATTTCTCATTAGAATGAGCAGATGACAACCCTGGCATTTATGCACAGCATCTGGTCAAAACCAAGGGAAGAAGCCCCCAGTCCTACCCTCCGCAGCCCCCACACAGCACCCTATACCTGAGGATGTGTGTTTCAATCCTCCCAGGAGAAAGAAGACAAAGAGAAAGGCCTGGCCCCGTCCCCATTTTAACCACCTGACAGGTTATTGTGGGCCCAGCAGGACCCACAGCTGAGCTGGGGGCCACTGCAAACCCTGCTCGAGTTAAAATACATCTATCTGCAGCATTCAGAAAATAGCTATCTACAGTGTTGCTTTCAGCTATAATGGAAAACTGATGGCTTTTATCTCCCCAACTTTATGACTATTGATGGGATAGAGGCTGAGGTTTGATGACCATTTAATAGCCGACCCTGTGCAGTTAGAGGAGCATCAGAAAGCAATGAAAGCACTGAGATGATTGTCTGGCAGAGAATTCTCCACTGAGGTCCAGGAAGCAAAACAACCACCCTCCCCAGGCTCCGACAGAAGAAAATCAAAGTCATCATCATTTCTGTTTCTCCCCCCTCCTTTCTGCCATTGACCTCTGGGAGGTTGATCCAGAGGGGAGGGAGGGCAGTGGGGGAACAGGAGCAATGCAGGTGTGAGCCCTTATGGAGAAAGGGAGAATGGGGAAGGGGCTCTGGACTGAGGTCCCAGGATGGGCACCCCACACCCCACCTCTCCCAGCCCAGCCTTCATTGTGCCATGGACAAACAGCTGGGACTCTGGCAGGACAAAAGGGACTCAGGACTGTTTGATGAGCTTCCTGCAAAGAGCTGGAAAGAAAAGGAAGGAAGCAGAGGTCTGGTCTAGCCCATGATCCAACTGGTCTTAGACCTTCTGTCCACAGCCAGAAGCCAAAAGCCATCTCCAGGGCTCTGCATGGACTCAAGCATTGAGTCTTCCCTGACATTCCGCCCCTTCCCTCTGTGGGGGAGACCTACCCATCTCTACCCACTTTCCTCTCCAGGGTACAGGCCTTTAAACATGACTGGGAAGGGTGGAAGGCAGTCAGAGGGGTTGGGGGGTAATGGGAAGGGGGAGATTCTTTGCAGCATTCCAAGTACCTTCCTGGATCTTCTCTCATTTCCTATTCTACAACAGCCCCATAAGGTAGACAAGACAGATTTGATTCTGTCTGTTCTTTAAATGACAGACTCAATGGACATGAACTTCAGCAAACTCCAGGAGATGGTGAAGGACAGGGAAGCTTGGGGTGCTGCAGTCTATGGGGTCGCAAAGAGTCAGACACAACTGAGTGACTGAACAACAACAAATTATTTAAATGGACTTCCCTGGTGGCTCAGTGGTAAAGAACCCACATGCCAACGCAGGGGACACAGGTTCCATCCCTGGGTCAGGAACATCCCCTGAAGGAGGAAATGGCGACTCACTCCAGTATTCTTGCTTGGGAAATCCCGTGGACAGAGGAGCCTGGTGGGCTACAGTCCATAAGGTCGTATAAAATGGGACATGACTGAGCATGCAGGCACAGTTCCTTTAAATAAGGAACCTCAGAGATGTTCCAGGTCCCAAGTCTGGGACCCCAGTGTCTGACATCCCTGTCCAGTCAGCCCTCCACCATGCCAAGCCACCTCTCAGGACAGGGTGCTGCCCAGACCTGACCTTTTGCCTGAGTCCTGTCCCTTCCTAGCTGCGTGACTGTGGGCAGGTAACTCTGCCTCTCTGGCCCTCAGCTTCTTGATCTCTAGAATGAAATTGCGGGGAGGAGGGGAAAGAGCTTCAAGCCTATTGCCAGGTGGAATTATGGATCCCCCAGGCTCCACCTTCAGATACAAGGATATCGTGCTCTGTCCACAGCTGCCACCTCCTCAGACAGCACACCTTCCTCCCATCACAAATCGGGACGAGGCTCACTGCAGGCAGGGCAGGCCAGGCCCCACTCCGGCCAGCACCCCCGTCATACCTCAGAACAGGGTCCCTGCAAGCCACACCTCCTTCAATCGGTACAGGAGACGGGGTGTTCAGGCCAGTGGGTGGCAATCTCCAGAGTCCTCTCTCCTCATCTTGGGCCAGTGCAGGTGCTCTGGTGAGCTCTATCTGAGGCTCCCCTATGCCAACTCAACTTCCTTAAAGACACAGGTGCTAATTAAAACAACTAGAAAACAATGAGCCCGAAAAAGAAGGAGACAGAAGAGGTCACCAAGAGGTGGCCAAAGTGGTTCCTCCTCCCTGGGCATCTGTGCATGAGTTTCCAGCAGGGGAAGGAGGAGGCAAGGGCCCCCAGACCTGTCTACCTGCCCAGATTTCTTCCCTGCACATTTTCCAGAAGGTAAAAGCCCACCTCTCCTGCTAGCACAGTTCCACACCTCCTTCCAATGGCAGCAGAGAGAGCTGGCCGCTTAATGACCTTGGCCGCTGCAGCCCTGAGTCTTCTGAGCTCACTGCTCACCACTTGGGAGCTACTATCTGTTGATTTCTTAGGGATTTCCAATCGTCTCTGCTGCAGCGAGGGGAGGATTAGCAAGTCGCAGGCAATGATCCTTGCTCGGTTACTTAAAACTCCCCCTGAGAAATAAACAGAAAAGCGAATGGAGAAAATATGCCACTGCCCCAGACCTTCCTCGCTTCCAGCCCGTCAGCACTCTCCAGCCCTCTCCACTGTGGCTGCAGCTCTGATCTCCACATTAGCAGCCGGCTGATTTTTTTTAACAATGCCAATACGCATACTGACTCCTAAAACCTTCCACTTCAGGCATCACCTTCTGTCTTTGGCTGGATGCTTAAGAGGCCTCTGCCTTTTCCATTCTCAAATTGATGCCCTAGTACAGTCCTCATCCTGTGCACTGCCCTTAGAAGTTACAGGAAATGACTACCAGCTCCTGAACAGCCTGTCAGCAGAGAACAACCCAAACTCACAAATGGAAACTTCCCAGAAACACACCTACCCACCGAGAAGACCCCGGCTCAGCCCAGTCACCTGTCCTCCCCTGCATCACAAGGAAGGCCTGAGTCCACAAGACAACAGCTCTCTGGTTGCCTAAGTGTCCCCTTCTGTCCCAGGGCCCAGAATGTCTGTCCCCTTCCACATGCCAAGCTCCAATCCAATTATGAGATTCTTACATGACAGAGCAAATGTCCACATGTAACCATAGCAAGTTCTGTGTGTCACCCACAGAGAAAAGGAGACTGCCACCAAAACCAGTAAACCTGGACAAGCCAACACATTAAACATTAATATAGCAGGAAAAGCACTAATAAAACAGCATACACTACACAACATCACTGTTGTCAAAATGTGTGGATGCCTAGTATTAAAGCCTGGAGGTACACATTCTCCTGA
>NW_011494789.1:3575768-3596221 GCF_000754665.1 Bison bison bison
GGACTTGCGCATGATGTCTACTTTCTTGAATCGACCTTCCTGTCTTGGCAGAATTATGTTTTATGGTGAGCACATACAGCTTTTGTAATTAGCAAAAGCAGGAAAGTGAAGTTCATTTTGAAAACCAGGAGAAAAAGAAAAAGAGAAGGAAGAGAGGGAAGGGGAGGGGCAGGGAGGAGAAGGGAGCACAGGGGCCTCCTGGTTCATGCGATCCATTCCCTTCACTTGAACTTGAGAGACAAGAGATTCACAATCACACCAGCTCAGAAGGGACAAAAGTCCCAAACCTGACACTCATCTGAGGCCTGGCAAGGGGCCCCCAGCCTCTGCTCTGTACCTCTTAGGATGGGGCACATGTGCTTAGTCGCTCAGTCATGTCTGACTCTGTGACCCTATGGAATATGGCCTGCCAGGCTCCTCTGTCCATGGGATTTCCCAGGCAAGAATACTGGAGTGGGTTGCCATTCCCTTCTCCAGGGGATCTTCCTGACTCAGGTATCGAACCTAGCTCTCCTGCATTGCAGGCGGATTCTTTACCATCTAAGCCACCAGGGAAGCCCCTTAGAATGGGGAACTCCTACCTAACAAGATAACTCATTCCAGTTTCCAACAAGATCATAGAGTTAGTTATGGGTCGAGGTAGTTGCAATAATATTAGGATTTAGTATAACTCCTAAACCAGGACTCTTCACCTGCCTCTGTTTCTTCCTCTTATTGAGCAACAAGTTTGGAGTCTGCTGGAATTAGGAACTGACAGGTGGGAGGCTGGGAGGGGCTGCAGGAGTCCCTATCTTCCCAGTGTCTCCCCAGAACATTTCAGAGCTCTAGTTACACACACACACACACACACACACACACACACTCCTCCCTCCACTGGCGCCTGTGCTCCGAGCAGGACATCGCTCTCTTCTGGGACATCCATGTCCAGTCTGGTTTCCCCTTCTGCCCCGTTCCGGAAGCTTTCTTCCCCCACAGCCGCAGGATCCCCACTCCACATAACCTAACATGGCTCTTCCAGCCACACGGCTCCCTTCCTCTGAACACCCACAGCAGGCAGTTTAATCCTTACAACACTTAATTAAGCAGGGCCTCCTCTTCATATTAAATGTTTCCACACGTGTGAGCCTTGTCTCCCCAAATGAGCTTACAAGCTCTTTGAAGGGACTAATGTTTACTGTGCGCCTCTGTGCCCAGAGGCTCTTCCTCACAGCTTTATTTCACTTAATCCCATAATCTCAATCTCAAGCCTCGACCTCTCTCCCAAACTCCCACGTATACATTTCCACTTGCCTGTTCCAAAGGCTTCCCAACAAATAAGTTCAAAACCCCAACACCTTTCCTCTATGCCCAGACTGGGGCTTCCCTGGTGACTCAGACGATAAAGAATCTGTCTTCAATGCAGGGGACCCGGGTTCAATCCCTGAGTCGGCAAGATTCCCTGGAGAAGAGCATAGCAACCCACTCCAGTATTCTTGCCTGGAGAATCCAAGGACAGAGGAGCCTGGTGGGCTACAGTCCATGGGGTCACAAAGAGTCAGACCCGACTGAAGAGACTAACATTAACACTATGCCCAGACCTCCTGCTCCCATCTCTCAGGTAGTAATGACTTTGTCAGCCAGGCGGTCAACAGGTCAGAGACTGCAGTGTCCACCTGCCTCCTCCCACTCCCTCACTGTCCACATCCAGCTAGTTCTGGGAACCGGCCTCACCCCTCACACCCTCTGGCTTGGCACTCCTGATCTCAGGCCCCATCACAGTGGGCCCCTAGGACACCCCCGTCTCCAGCCCCTCTCTCCTCTGACCCATTGTGTGCACAGCGGCCAAAGGGATCTTCCTTTCTAAAGCACTAATAGTACTGGGTCTCCTGCCTTAAACACATCGTGGCTCCTTGTTGTCTTCTAAGAAAATCAGACTCCTTGGCTAAATGCACAAAGGTTTTATAAGATGATTCTCCCTTGCCTGCCCCTCCTTTTTGAGACACACATAACCCCCGAGAGAACCAGAAGGGCCACCTTCTAGAACAGGCTTGCTTGCTCCTCCTTCAAGCTCAGCTCGGACACCTTCTCCAAGCTGCCTTCCATGATGGCTCCTGCCAGCCTTGGGGGCTGGCCCTCCACCTCACAGCCCGCACAGCCCAAGGTTTAACTCAGCATCCTGGGTGCTGAGTACCTAGCAATGGAGCACCCTAGAAGTCCTGGGAATAAGGGACCAAGCTTCCTCGCAGCTGTAACTGTCCTGATTTTTACAAGAAGCACAGAGGTTGTGTGATGTTAAAAAACCCAGTCAAGCTCTCACAACTGCCAAGATAAGGATCTGAAGCCAGGGCTGCAACTCCAGCCCCTCTGAAGAACACATCCAGGGAGTCTTTTCTTAAGCACCCCAAGCCCAACAAAGGCCAAGTGATGGAGAATTCCCGTGCTCTGAAGGATCCTGCTGGACAAGTACAATGCATCCTGGGCCAGGTGCGAGCAGCTCTCCCCAAATTTCCCTTTCACTTCATATGAGTCAAACTTTATTTCTTGGGCTCCAAAATCAGTGCAAACAGTGACTGCAGCCATGAAATTAAAGACACTAGCTCCTTGGAAAAAAAGTTATAACAAACCTAGACAGCACATTAAAAAGCAGAGATGTCACTTTGCTGACAAAGGTCCACACAGTCAAAGCTATGGTTTTTCCAGTAGTCCTGTATGGATATGAAAGCTGGACCATAAAGAAGGCTGAGCACCAAAGAATTGATGCTTTTGAACTGTGGTGTTGGAGAAGACTCTTGAGAGTCCCTTAGACAGCAAGGAGATCAAACCAGTAAATCCTAAAGGAAATCAACCCTGAGTATTCATTGGAAGGACTGATGCTGAAGCTGAAGCTCCAATCCTTTGGCCACCTGATGCAAAGAACTGACTCATTAGAAAAGACCCTGATGCTTGGAAAGACTGATGGCAGGAGGAGAAGGGGGTGACAAAGGATGAGATGGTTGGATGGCATCATCCACTCAATGGACATGAGTTTGAGCAAATTCCAGGAGATAGTGAAGGACAGAGAAGCCTGGCGTGCTGCAGTCCATGGGGTCACAAAGAGTTGGACACAACTGAGTGACTGAACAAGAACAACCACTTGAGGATCTTACTGTTCTTTGGTGCTTAATTCAATGTCCTAGTTCTTCTCTAGGTGGGAGGGTGCTAATGGTGGTCGCTACGCCTACTCACCTCAGACACCCTGGGACAATGGAGCCATTTGTAGGTCTCTGGGTCTTCTAAGATATCCCCTGAAAGGGCCCTGAGGAGGACAGCTGGCCCCAGAATACCAGGCTAATCTTACTTAAAAAGAAGGAAGGCAGGATTTCTCACCTCTGCAGATACCACCCTGGGAAAGCAAAGACCACATCCTGGCTGGCCACAGGAGAAGTCGCAGCCCCAACCAGCACAGACAGGAGATCCGGCACAGGCAGCCTGGCGAACCTCTTAGGCACTCCTCGGGCTGTTCTAAGAATCCCTCGATGAAGAATGCTGAAGAAGCAAAGTTCCTCTTGGCAGCGCCAGAGTCATCTTCTCTAAGAGGGTGAGCCAGCTAGGTTGTTCAGAAGAGCCTGGCACTTAGAGAAAGGTCTCTTCCCACATTGTAAGGAGTCTTTCGGCTGTGGCTGGGGAAACTGAGCCCGTGGCCACGGATCTGGTCAGGGTTTCTTTCTTTCTTTCTTTGTGGCTATGCAGCTTGTGGGATTTTAGTTCCCGGGCCAGGGATCAAACCCAGGCCCTTGACAATGAAGGCACGGAGTCCTGACCATTGGACTGCCAGGGAATTCCCTCTGATCAGGTTTCTGTCATCATCACTGCATCAAAATTGCTGTTGAGGAGGTCACCAACATCTGCCACTTTCCCAAATCCAGTGGTCACCTGCCTCTCCTCACCAGATGCTATTGGCAGCATCTGGCACACCTGTCCACATCTTCTTTCTCAAAAATCTCCTTTGACTCCTGGTGTGCCATAACAACACCTGCAAACCCTTACCATGCACTTCCAGGAGGGGAGGCACATTCTTAGGGCCTCCTCTCATGCTAGCCTCTCCCTAGGAAAACCTACACAGTCCCCTGGCCTTAAACACCATAAATATGCCAATGACCCCCAGAACTTACAACATCAGTCAAGCTCCAGATAGGACTGTCTCAAAGGCATCTCAAAATTCACATGCCTGGGATGGAACTCTCCCCCTCCAAGCCTTAGCCATTCCAGAAAGTGGCATCATTGCCCACCAGGTGGCTCAAGCCAGAAACCCGTGAGCTCTCCTTGAGCTCCTCTGTCTCCCTCACTCCCACATCAAGGTACATCATTTCCATCTCCAAAATATCTCAGATTTACCCACTTATCTCACTCTGCACAGCCACCCTCTGGCCTGGGCTGCTGTCATCTCTGATCTAGTGATACTTAAACAACCTCCTCTCTGGTCTCTCTGAGGTCATTCTTGCTGCCTCCCTTAATTCTCCACCCAGTAGCCAGAGTCATCACCCATTATCACACTTTAGATAATATTACTAGTTGACTTCAGAAGCTTCCTTCTTTTTATTTATTTATTTTTAATATTTGTTTATTCACTTGGCTGTACCAGGTCTTGGTTGCGGTTCACGGGATCCTCTATCTTCGTTGTGGCATGCGGGATCTTCAGTGGCAGCATGCACACTCTTAGTTACAGCATATAGGACCTAGTTCTCTGACCAAGGATCAACCCAGGCCCCCTGCAGTGGGAGCGTGGAGTCTTAGCTACTGGACCACCAGGGAAGTCTCTAGATTTATTCTGAGTACACTTAGAAGAAAAAAAGCTTCTGGGGACCTCCCTGGGGGTCCAGTGGCTAAGACTCCACGCCCCCAATGCAGGGGCCCCAGGTTCAATCCCTGATCAGGGAACTAGATCCCACACGCTGCAACTAAGAGTTCATATGCCAAAACTGAAGAGTCCACGTGCTGCAAGTAAGACCCAGTGCAGCCAAATAAACGTTTTTTTAAAAAAAGAATAAATCCAGACTCCTTGCCCCAGGCTGGGATGGCCCCGTGCGACCTAGCCCTGCCTGTAGGTCTCTCCCTGGTTTCCTCAGCTCCAGCCACACGAGCCTCCTCTCACGGCCCCAGAAATGCCAAGTTTCTCCCCTCATCCAGTTTCTGCACGTGCTATTGCCTCTGTGTGAGATGTTCTTTCTCCCACCTGTCTTTCTTCTGGCTCCTCACTCTTCAGGTCTCAGCTTAAATGTCACCCCCGCAGATAAACGTTCCCTGACCGCTCTGCCCAAGAAGGTCCCCCCTTCTTCCCCCATTACATTCTATTTCTACATCCTGCTCATTTCAAAGATATTAATCATATACTTTGCTTGATTATCATATATACTGTATTGCTTGTTAATCATATGCATTGTTTGCTTGATTATTGTCTATCTCCTCCATCAGACGATAAGCTCCAAGGGGGTGTGGACCATCTCTATTGTGCTCTCCAGTATCTATATCCAGTGTCTAGCACAGTGCCTGGCACATAATAAATATCTGTTAAATAAATAAATAAATTTTATGTATGTATACATATATATAGTGGTACATTTATATATTCGAGCTTCCCAGGGGGCACTAGTGGTAAAGAACCTGCCTTCCAACGCAGGAGATGTAATAGACACGGGTTTGATCCCTGAATCAGAAAGATCCCCTGAAGAAGGGAATGGCAACCCACTCCAGTATTCTTGCCTGGGAAATCCCACGGACATTAGAGGCCGGCAGGCTACGGGCCATGGGGTCACAAAGAGTTGGACACAACTAAAGTGACTGAGCACAGCTCAATATATTATATATAAGAATATTTTTAAAAGAGACCGAATTGGGAAGATATAGTGTTAACAGAAAGCCACACGGTCAGTGCCACATGAAGGATGCAGACAAGTTCTAGGAAGCATCAGCGACAACAAGGTCGTACTGCATAGTGGAGGGAACTGTATTCACCGTCCTATGCTAAACCACAATGGAAAAGACTAAGAAAAAGAATGTGTATGTATGTATCACTGAATCTCTTTGCTGTACAGCAGAAATGAACACAACATTGCTAATCAACTAAACTTCAACAGAATTAAAACAATGTCTACATAAAAAAATAGAATGCATCAATGGAAGGAGAGGCCATGAGAGGGCTCAGAGAGATGAGAACCAAACAGATGCTGAATGAAGTATAAGTCTAGGGCTTTCCTGGTGGCTCAGATGGTTAAAAAAAAATCTGCTGCAGCACAGGAGACCCAGGTTCAATCCACAGATCGGGAAAATCCCCTGGAAAAGGGAATGGCCACCCATTTCAGTATTCTTGCCTGGAGAATCCCCTGGACAGAGGAGCCTGGCAGGTTACAGTCCATGAGGTTACAAAGAGTTGGACACGAATGAACAACTAACACACACATACCAGGTGCTACAAACTGAATGCTTGTGTCCCCCCAGAATTTATCTGTTAAACCTTAATTCCCCATGTGATGGTGTTTGGAGGTGGAGTCTTTGAAAAACAATTAGATCATGAGGGTAGAGCACCATGACGGGACTAGCAGCCTCATGAAAAGAGGAAGAAACACCCAGTCCCTCTGGGCGAGCACCAGCCAAGGAAGAGCACATGAGAACACTACTCTGAAGAGGACCCTCACCAAGAGCCCAACTGTGCTGACACCCTCACCTGGGATTCCAGCCTCCAGAACTGTGAGAAAGAAAGTTGGGTAAACACTCTGGTCCATAGTATTTTGTTATAGCAGCCCCAGTGGATAGAGACAGTAGCAAGGAAAAAGCCCACACCTCTATCCACTGGGTGGAAGCAGAAATATCAAGAAACCCAGTGAACGAAGCAGCATCTGGGTAGCTGAGAGCATGCCCTGCCCCACCCACAACAGCCAATCATAGGTGACGCCTCTAGTGTGAACAAACCTGACTGACCTGTACTCTGATTCTCTCTGCATAAGCGGCATCTGCTCACAGTGGGTCATTCCTCCTGCCAATCACCCAGGGGTGAGCGGGTTCTCACTCAGAACTCCACCAGTGGTAGCCTCAGCTAGACAAGGGGTGCATCTCGTCTCTCTCGGGTGTGAGCTTTAGGGAGCCCAGGTGTCCAGACACCAGCCCAGATGGTAAAAGCTACAGGTGCTGTCTGTCCAGTCATTCTGACCTCCCTGTAGTGGCCAGAGCAAGAAGTCATGGAAACCCTATCTTGCAAACTAAATATCTAGGCTGCAGCTTCTCTCTGTGTTTGTTTTCCCAGAGCCTTTAGCAATGTTCCACATTCCAGCCCTGTGTCAATTTGCCACAGGAAATTCCAAGAGGAATACTCTGGGCACTCTTGGTCCAAAGATCAAGGGTGAGCAGGACCCCTAATGAGGCCAGTAGCAGAAGCCAGCATGGGATCCCCAAGGAGAAGATGGGTCTCACAGTCTCTGGCCAGACAAAGGATCCCAAGCCCCTCCCCAGCCACTGCAACCTTGCTGGTTGAGTCTTCTTCAGGAGGATGGTGACCTCTTTGTCCCATGGCACTCCTGGGCACAGCTCTGCTCCAAGGCCAGACGGACCTCTGAACAAGGTTCATCCGTCTGTGGCTCATCTGCCCCAAGAAACAGCTGCTCTCTGGGCCACCAGGGTAACCCAGGGATGGCTTGGTAGGGAGCAGAGCAGAACTGGGATTTCAAGAGAACCTGAGTGGAAATGCTACCATCTAGTTCACTGCGTGGCTCTATCCCCATTGCAGAGGCAGTCAGTCACATGTGTCCTGTCACTGGACTGTCAAGGGCCTCTACCTACTTCATTAACTCTCCAATCCCAACATGAAGCCTGGCCCAGAGTGGATGATCAACAAACAGCTATCAAATGAATAAAGGAGGGACTTCCCTGTTGGTCCAGTGGTTAGGAATCGACCACCCAATGCAAGGTACACGCGTTCCATCCCTGGTCAGGGAACTAAGATCCCACATGCCATGGGGCAACTGAGTCTGTGCGCCACAACTCCTGAAGCCCACGTGCCTAGGGCCTGTACTCCACAATAAGAGAAGCCATCACAATGAGAAGCCTGCCCACCACAATGAAGAGAAGGCCCCGTTCACTGCAACTAGAGTTAACACGCAGCAAAGAAGATCCAGCTCAGCCAAAAATAAATAAATAAATTTTTAAAATTTTTTAGAAAATGAATAAAGGAATGACCCCAGGACCCCCATTCCTCCTGCTACTGGTGAACCAGTGGTCCCAGGAATGACTAGCTGGGTTCTAGCAGATCTGCCCCGTCCACGATTCTGCCCCTTCCATGTCAGTGGCAGGCATCACTAATCAATCACAGCTCCCTTTGCTAGATTCATAATCCTCTAGGCAGCCAATCCAAGTTGGCCGTCTGGAGATGGAAGAGGTTCTTAATTTGGGGGAGGTCAAGGAATCCTTTAAGAATCTAATGAAAGCAACAAGTTTCTCCCCAGAAAATACAAATAAAACTTTACATATGATTTTAAGATATTCAAGATTCTCTCCTTTTAAAGGAAAGGCTTGAAAGCCCCCCAACCACCTATGAAAATAACCATTTTGAGCTAACCTGCTGAAAACACCAGCCAACAGATTCTGTAGACTCCAAAAGGAGCTCAGGGACAGCCTCAGAGAGCCAAGAATCAAATCCAGACCAGCCCATCTACACTGCTTACAGATACCAGACACACTTCAAGCTAGGCAAGGGGGCAAGGGTCTTGCTGAAGGGGCACCTCCCCACTCCCTGCAGACAGCTGAGACAGGGTACCCCAACCCCTCCGCCTTCCCAGCAACCCTCTCGGACAAGGACAATGTCCACTGCATAAAGGAGCCCAGCTAGGGTAGCCCCAGGCTGAAAACTATTTATACACGTCCTCAGCATCCAGAGGTTAAATTACAGCTGGAGATGTGGCACAGGGCCAGCCCTGAGTTATTTATATCCATATCCTCTTGGCAGACCAAGAAGAACAGGGCATTCTAGGGGGCCTCTCTAAGAAAGACCTACAGGCACACAGTTTACAAGACAGCACAATCACAATCATCCTTCCCATAGCCCCGCAACTGCACCCTACACACACACACACACACACACACACACAGTCTGGACCATCCTTGCAATGACTGTAAACTGAGAAAGTAGAAACCAAAAGTTTGTTCTAAAAAGGAAGTAGGTCATGGCCACTGAAGGGCTGGGGTAAGGGAAATTAGCCAAATTCCATTGAATCATTCCAGGAGATTCTCCAGGCTTTCCAGACTCCACATCAGAAGCCTTTGAAAGGAAAAGCCTCTCCTGGTCCTAAGTCCACAGCACTCAATGCCCATGAGACATGAACCAGATGAAAGTAGAAGGCAGGGTTCCCAGGGTGAAACTTCAAGATGAGTTGGACCCATGGCTCAAGCAGGAAGCTTCCACTCTCAGAGGCTCCCTCCCTCTGACCCCAAGCTGATCCTGGCCCAAAGAGCAGGGGAAGGATTTAGAAATGCTTCCAACACCCTGGGGCCCCAGCAGGAAAATACCCTTGTTTAACCAAAGCTTCTTCAAGCCCTTCTGTTTAGTTCTTAGTGACAGTCATAAGACAGCACAGCAGAGTCTGTTAAATATCACACGGGATGCACAAGGCCTGCTGCTAGGGGCAGTGCACAGCACATCAATGGGCTTGCTTTAATGTCGTGCCAGGTGAAGGGAGTCTTGTAGAGCCCCCCACAGCAGTCCTGGGCCAAGATTCACTCAAACAAAAGCCTTGGCACAGCTGGGCCAAGTCCCAGAGCTGAAGGGTGAGGGGGGGCCGACAGGTCCAGTGAAGTGCAAACTGGGCATTAGAGCCCTAGAGTGTGGGGCATGTTCTAGCAGATGCCTGCCATGGCCGAATTCCCAAAGAGTCAGCCCAGAGAGGCTCTCCCATGACCCCCATCAAGGCCAGTTCCACCCGTTAAAGTAACCAGGAAAGAAAGACTTGAGGGTCCCCAGTTCTTGCTCCAAACACAATGGCACTGGGCTCTCCCTCTTTCACAGTCAAGATGTCCACCTGTGGTGCTCATCAGGTGGGCAGAAACCTGGAGGTCACCAAGGCCAGGAGGGAAGGGAGGACACAGTGGAGAACTGCCTGGTCTCCAGGGGTCCCTCCCCAGGCATTCCTCTCTCCCTGGGCTCATCACGGACCACAGAGGCAGGGTCCATGCGTCAGTAAGCCAAGCCTGCAAAAGCATGGAAAGAAGTCAGCTCCTCTCCTTCAAACCTGTCCTTCCACCCCATCTACCTTAATGAGGCATCTCTGGTCATTTCCTCTTGTACCAAGAGCTCACCTCTCTGGAAACATGACCTCAAGTGGAAGCACACGGGGAGAAGGCAGACAGGAAAGCCGTGTGATGGACTTAGACCCAAAGACTAGGAAGTGTCCTGGGAGAATGGGGAGCATCCTTGTTTGATCAGTGAAGAAGCCCAGGGCATAGGCAATGAAACAGTCACCCAGGACTTCTCAGGAGACCAGGGGTAGGGCAAGCACAGAAGGTAGGCTTCCCGGCTGCAGGGTCACCATGGCAACCTCGTCCACCCACCTCCCACACTGAGTCACAGGCAGAGCTCCCCAAGGATACGTGGCCACACTGCAACGGATCCCCAGGTCCTGCCAGACTCACCCTAAACTCAGGTTCTGCCTCCATCCCTGGTCCTCCCACTTGCAGGTGCGTGCTTAGTCGCTCAGTCGTGTCCGACTCTGCAACCCCATGAACTGTAGCCCACCAGGTTCCTCCGTCCACGGGATTCTCCAGGCAAGAGTACTGGAGTGGGGTGCCATTCTGTTCTCCAGGGGCTCTTCCAACCCAGGGATTGAACCTGCATCTCCTGTGTCTCCTGCATTGCAGGCAGATTCTTTACCCGCTGAGCCACTGGAGTCCCACTTGCAGGACCACACTTTAAATCTGCCTGGGGATGGAAGCTGGGTGGGACCGGAGTTGTGGAAGATGCATTAGAAGAACACCCTGGTTCTAGACCAGAGGCTCACCCAGCCACATCTGGGAGTACCTGGAACTTCCTACACGGGACCCAACTCAGTAATCCAGATGCAGCATGTTCCCTGGGACTCCCACGGTTGCCGTTGTCTAAACTTACAGCAGGATGCATGGCACTCGTAGGCTTGGCTCAGTGCCTCTCAGAAACTGTCAGCCCTCAGGTCCTGGGACACCTCATTCTTGATCCTCCCATAGTCTTGTTTAAACACCCTGCTCCATGCTCTCCCATCTCTTTAGGAGCTATGTGTATTGTGCTCCCTTGTTGTTCAGTCGCTCAGTCATGTCCGAACTCTGTGATCCCATGGACTACAGCACACCAGGCTTCCCTGTCCTTCACTATCTCCCAGAGTTTGCTCAAACTCATCTCCATTAAATCAATGTTGTAGTCCAATTATCTCATCTTCTGCTGCCCTCTTCTCCTTTTGCCGTCAATCTTTCCCAACATCAGGGTCTTTTCCTCCCTTGCTGCTACTGCTGCTAAGTCACTTCAGTCGTGTCCAACTCTGTGTGACCCCATAGATGGCAGCCCACCAGGCTCTGCTGTCCCTGGGATTCTCCAGGCAAGAACACTGGAGTGGGTTGCCATTTCCTTCTCCGATGATTGAAAGTGAAAAGTAAAAGTGAAGTCGCTCAGTTGTGTCTGACTCTTCACAACCCCATGGACTGAAGCCTACCAGGCTCCTCCTTTCATGGGATTTTCCAGGCAAGAGTACTGGAGTAGGTTGCCATTGCCTTCTCCCTTAAAACACCACTAATAAGAGGGATTGCCAGTGTTGCCAAGCTTGCTCTGCTCAGGACCCCAGAGAGACATCCACCTGAGGCTTGATGCCAGGCCCACTGCCCACAGCCCTGGTACACCTGGCCTTAGTCCCAATGCCCCAGCTTTTGGTCACTGATCCTGGACTCAGGCTTGGCCTCTAGCCCCTCCAGGCCCTCATCCATCCTGTCACCCACATACGCTGTGTGTCATGCAGCCTGACAAGGTCAGTGCAGCATTCAGGACAAGGAGAATCACGTCTCCACTCAATAATCAGTAGGTTCCTCCCATCACATTTTGGGAGTGATATCCCCATCAAGTCTTGACTTTCTCTCAGCTCTCAGGAAGCTGAGTCCCAGCCCAGGACCACCCCCACCCTAGAGCACACATGTGCTGCCTTGGTGCCCGACTTCCTTTTCTGGGCCCGAGTTTTCTACCTCTAATCATCTTCTTGTTGTGTTCATAGATTCATTTTGAAAGTGAAAGTCGCTCAGTCCTGTCCAACTCTTTACGACCCCATGGACTATATATAGTCTATGGAGAATCCAGGCCAGAATACTGGAGTGGGTACCTTTCCCTTCTCCAGGGGATCTTCCCAACCCAGGGATCGAACCCAGGTCTCCTGCATTGCAGGCGGATTCTTTACCAACTGAGCCACAAGGGAAGCCCAAGAATACTGGAGTGGGTAGCCTCTCCCTTCTCCATCAGATCTTCCCAGCCCAGGAATCGAACTGGGGTCTCCTGCATTGCAGGCAGATTCTTTACCAACTGAGCTATCAGGGAAGCCCACTCCAATCGTTTTTGTAGGCAATAAGGTATGTTTCTTTAAGTAAGCAAGAGAAAAGCCCACCTTCTTCAGGCTTTTCCAGCTCCACAGGGATCAGTCCTTCTCCAAACTCCAGCTCATTTTCCAAACCAAGGCAGTGCCTCCCCTCAGCCACACAGGCCAGGAGCTCCCTTCCCTCTGTAGCCCTGTTCTCCCAGATCCCCGAAACAACCCCAATCCCATTCCTCCACTCCAGCTTCTTCATTGAGCTCCAGGACCATAGATTCAGATGCCCCAAGACATCTTGGGCATGGCAATAGTCCATGCTGCACATTCAACATGCCTGTCGAATGGCTCCATTGCCCCCTAATTATCAAACGAGGAAACATGGTGGCCACCACTCACGTATTCATTCAACTATGTTCACAGAGTGCTTGCCATGAGCCAGGCTCTATGTGCAGGACGAAGTGTGGAGTAAAGTGGAAGTGAAAATGAAAGTCGTTCAGTCCTGTCCGACTCTTTGCAATTCCATGGACTGTAGCCCACCAGGTTCCTCTGTCCATGGGATTCTCCAGGCAAGAATACTGAACTGGGTAGCCTTTCCCTTCTCCAGGGGATCTTCCTAACTCGGGGATCGAACCCAGGTCTCCCAGCATTGCAGGTGTATTCTTTACCATCTGAGCCATCCCAAGTGTGGAGAAAATGAAAGAGAAATGGCATTTCCTCCAGGGAACTTTCCACCAGTCCCCAGGCCTGTCACACACTGATACACTTCTAATACTGATATGCTCATACACTTACACACTGATACTGATTCATGGATACTGAACTGACACACTTCTCTCCATGCCCACAGCACCCAGACCAGGGTGCTACTTTGGAGGAAAACACTGGAGATAGGGCCCAGCTCTGAAACAAGGGAGCTGTGCGACCTTGGGCAAGTTACCTCCTCTATTTGATCATTTGGCAGATAAGTAATGATAACAGAACCTTCCTCATAGCCTTCTTGCAAGAACTAATGAGATAAACTGTATAAAAGACTGCTGTCTGGGATGCAGTAAGCAGGCTCTGCTCATCTGCTTATCACAGTTGCTATCTCCCCAGCAGCCACACCTCTGACCTCCCCTCCCCAGGACCCAGCTCCACGTGCACCCACCACCTACAGGGACCCATAACCCCAGGCTCTCTCCTACCCGCCAGCCTTCGCATACATTTTTCCCACATACAAGTAACACAAGATATAATCTGAAAAAGATGTTTCATCCATACATCCATTTAACAGCTGCCCTCCACAAGAAGTGGGCTCACTGTGTGTTCCTTGTATTTGCATGCCAGACTCGCTCCCTGGCTTTCTCATTCTCATGTTCCAAGGTTCAGCTTAAGGTCCTGTCCTCTGTATCCCCAGGCTGAGGCAAGGCCCTCCCCGTACACACCTGCATCCGGGAGCCCACAGCTCTCAGCCCACGGCACTGGGATCCCTGCTCCCCTCCTCTGTCACCCTTCTGGATTGGGTGCTACTCAAAGAGCATTGTGTTCACCTCTGCTTGCCCATGCTTTAGAACCACTCACTGGATGCCACAGAGGCTCAATATATATGTTAATAACAAACAGGAAAAACAGGAGAATTATGGACACACATTTCAATTCGTTTTAACAAAACAAACCTTCCTTCCAAATAATTAGATACTCATTAAGCAATTACTTATGCCAAACTCTGCGCTAAGCTTTAACACACATGTCATCTAATCTTCATAATAATGCTGTGATGTGGGTGTTTTATTCCCATTTCACGAGTAAAGGAATGGAGACTCAGGACATTTGAAAAACAGGCTCCAAGCCACACAGCTAGTGAGTGGAAAAGTCAGGACTCAGATCCAGGACCATCAGATGCTCCACACTCCATCCAACATTTGCTGAGCTCAGCTCTCAGTGTGAAGGAGCTGCCTCTGGGGTGTGCAAAAGCCCTTCCCTGATGGTCAGAGGACCTCACTAGGATAATGGGATAATGGCTGGGGCTTCCTTAAAGGAGGAAAGGTGGACTTAAAGTCACTGAAGGTCCTCTCTTACTCCAGGTTCTAGGGTCTCTGATTTTAAATTAGGAGCTCCTACAGTGGTTCATCTTGGTCACCCCACAGCGCTTAGCATGAAGCTGGGCACACAGCACAATAAATCTGTACTGAATAAAGGAATGCACAGATGAATGGATGAATGAATGGATGGATGGATGGATGGATGGATGACAATACATTTTGCACATATCCCAGTCACCCTCTTTGTTCAGCTCAGGATGGTAGCCCAGCAGACACCGGAACACAGAGCGGGCAGAGCGCCCCCTACCGGCTCCCCGCGGAGCTGCAGCAGCCCCTACCTGCACAGGTGGTCTGTCCGGCACAGGCTGCGGAGGTCCAGGCAGTTGGGCTTCTCCTTGTCCTCGTAGGAGCAGCTGGGCAGGATGGTCTGGCGGCGGCGCTCGGCGCACGCCTGGTCCTGACAGGAGCAGAAGAGCATGCGGTAGGTGTACTCGCTGGGTACGCGGTCAAAGAACTGGCGCAGGGCCTTGTGGCACTTGCGGCGATTGCAGCGCTCCGTGGGCGAGATCTCACGGTTGCAGATGGAGATGTAGGAGGAGCGCAGCTTCTTGCAGTTATCGTTCAGGTTACAGGCCTTGGCGGCATCCAGGCAGTGGTTGCTCTTGGTGCTGACCGCCGGGTCTGCCCCTGTCCCTGGAGGGAAGGAAGGGGGCAGTCAGCCCACGATGGGGACAGCCCCCAGTCATTGTGCTCTCTGCCTTGGCTTGCTCATCTGTTAGATGGAGATTATTAGCAGCCCTCCTGCCTAAGGCTGTGATTAAGATCAAGTGAGTTAACATGTGGGTCCACAGAGTAAGCCGTATGTATGGTGTGCTTTTAGGATGACAACTGTTAATCCAAAGCCTTATTTAAAATTTATTTCAATAACAGTATGAAGTTTCCTTAAAAAAACTAAAAATAGAACTACCATATGATCCAGCAATCCCACTCCTGGGCATATAACCAGAAAAGATTATATCTAACTCAAAAAGATATATGCACCCCAATGTTCAAAGCAGCACTATTTACAATAACCAAGTGTCCACAGGCAGAATGAATGGATAAATAAGACGTGGTGTATATATACAATGGAATACTACTCAGTCGTAAAAATGAAAGAAATCATGCCATTTACAGCAACATGATGGACCTAGAGATTATCATACTAAGTGATGCAAGTCAGACAGAGAAAGACAAATATTATATGATATCACCTATATGTGGAATCTAAAAATAATACAAATGAATCTATATACAAGACAGAAACAGACTCACAGAAGACAAATTTATGGTTACCAGAGGGGAAAGGGGAGAGGGAGATAAATTAGGAGTATAGGATTAACAGATACAAACTACTATACTTAGAACAGATAAGCAACAAGGATTTACTGTGTAGCACAGGGAACTATATTCAACATTTTGTAATAACCCATACTGGAAAATAATTTGAAAAATATATATGTATATAACTGAATCACTTTGCTATACACCTGAAACTAACACAATATTGTGAATCAACTATACTTTGATTTTTAAAAAAAAAATCACAAGACAAAAAAAGCAAGCAACTGGGTGTTCATGGCTCTGTTCATGAAAGTGGGAAATGGGGAAACAAAGGGACTGGCTCAAGAGCACAAAACAGGGTGGCAGCTGATGCAAGACGGGTCCCTGGGCACCCAACAGCCACACACGTGAACAGGGCTTCTGATCAGGGGCACTGCCAGCCCTTAGGAAGTTCCCACTCTAGGATCTTCAGTAGCCAGGGTACAAACAGAACAACTATCACCATCCTCATCCCCACCACTGTCACCACTGAAACTGTCCCCACACATTCCAAAAGGCCCCATGGTGTGGGGGTGCCACTGTGCCCAGTTTGTGCCGAGAGCACTGAAAGCAAGCACTGGACTCGAGCTCGGCAGTGTAAGGAGAAGGCTGAAGGCCAGCCTTGGACTCCAGCAGGGCTGAGCCCTCATCAAGCAAAGTGCGGATGTGCTGAATGCTGGGACCTTGGCATTAGAGCCGTGGCTTTGAGCTTTGTGCCCCTGTCTGCAGAGCAAAACATCTTGGGCACAAAGCTGTAATCCCGTAAATCGTCAGGCTCCTTCTGTGGTGTCCACTCCACCCCCCAAGTCTCAGTTGTTCTGAGAGGAACACACAGCAGAGGGACCCACCACCACCACCCACAGAGTGTCTCTTGTCCATCCTGATGACAGAGCAGAGAAGCAGGAGTTCAGTCTGCAGGCGCCTCTCACTCTCCATGACATGCTAGTGAGAACTGAATGGAATCTTCAAGCACACTTCAAGCACCAAACCTGAGCAGGAGCCCAGATCCAGCCAGCACCGTGGTACACCACAGACAGCCACCGGCTCAGGATGAAAAGCCATAGGTTTTCATTCATTCCTCATCCACCCAAAAAATGCTTTTCAGTATTTCTGTCTGCTCAATGCCCCACCCCCACAAGGGTAGGAAGGCCTACGGGGACGCCACACCCACCCTCCCATGGCACTTCCAGCCCAGGTCCTAGTGTTCTGATCACTCGATCATTAAAGATCAAGTCCCACCTATGCACAGCCCTCTACCTTCGAGGTGTTGGGCTGGACATGGAAGTGTGAGATGAGGATCCTCTCAAAGACCTCACAAATCTAGCTGGGAAACCAACAGAGTAATTAAGACTGGACATTCTAAAACTGAGGCATCTGCATTGATCCCTGGTCCTGATACTTGTCACTGGGTGGCCTTGAGCAAGTGACCAGGCCTTCCTTTACTCGGTCTCCTTGTCTGGAAAACAGTACCTACCTCATCGCGCTGCTGTGAGTATGATCAGCTCATTTCTCTCTCTCTTGTGATAATTTTGCCCTGTTACTACATTTTCTCCATCAGGTAATACACTGAACATCTTTAAAGGAAAAAAGGAAATTGTGATCACATACCCCCTACTAAAGGGGTTCCCCTGGTGACTCAGTTGGTAAAGAATCTGCTTGCAATGCAGGAGATCCGGGTTTGATCCCTGGGTCGGGAAAATCCCCTGGAGAAGGGAATGGCAACCCACTCCAGTATTCTGGCCAGGAGGATTCCATGGACTATCCACAGGATCACAAAGAGCTGAACACAACTTTCACTGCACTTCACCTATCTTTCTCCTCCTCTTTAAACAAAACCCCTCAAACAAGTCATCTGTACCAGTGGTCACCTTCTCCCCTCCCGTCCTCTCCTAGACCCACCGCAGCCTGGGGTTTCCCTTCTCACTTGGCAGTGATCAGAGACCCTAGGGCTTCCTCCCACTCTGCCCGCCGGCACACTGGATACAGCTGGTGGCTCCTCCAGCCCCCTTCCCTCACGCCTTCGTGCTGCCTCCGTGAGCTCTCCTTCCAGGCCTGCTTCGCTGCTTCCACCTTCTCCACCAGGGCTCAGGCCCCTCTTCTCTATATGCACCCACTCCCCTGGGCCTTCACTCACGCTCAGCCCTAAACACCATCAGTACGCTGTCAACTCCCAAATTTATACCTCCAGCCAGGTCAGAGACCTCCACTCTGAACGCCAGATCAAGACGTCCAACTGCCTGCCCATCAGCTCCACCTGGAAGGCTGACACCCGCATCTCAAGCCACACTCCACATGCTCCTCCAGGGGCATCCCCACCCCCAGTCTTCCTCAACCCTCCAAAAAACAAGCCCAGGCTTCCACTAGCTCAGGCCAAAAATCTTTGCCCTTCCTAAACTCCTCTCTCATCCACATCAGAAAGACCTGGTAGGTTATACCCAGAATCCAGTCACCCTCACCACCACCACCTTGGTCCTGACCATTGTCACTGCGTACTGGTAAGGGCCTCCTTTCCAGTCTCCCTGCTCTGTCCTTTCACCCCCGCCCCCTGCCCACCCCCAGAAGTCTTCTCTGATCACAGTTGGAGCAAACCTTCTAGAACCTAAAGCAAAGATAATGCTCCCAGGCCCCAAAGCTTCCAGTGGCAGCCCCATCTCATTCACAGGCCTCTCCATCCATGCCGTCCAATATGGTGGGCGCTCCTGAACATGGTCACTGAACAGGAAGTGAAGCTAGCCCGAAATGAGATGTGCACACCAGATTTTGAAATCATAATAAGAAAAAATAATATAGCATTTCATTTCAAATCACATTTTCCTTGATTATATGTTGAAGCAATAATATTTGGGATATAGTGTGTTAAATAAAAATATCATTAATTTCACTTGCTTCTTTTTAAGTTTTTAATGGAGCTGGGAGAAATTTCAGAATTGGTGGGGGAGGGATAAATTGGGAGACTGGGATTGCCTTATACACACTACTATATGTAACCATATATAAAATAGATAACTAATAAGGACCTACTGTGTAGCACAGGGAACTCTACTCAGTACTCTGTTATGGTTTATATGGGAAAAGAATCTACAAAGGAGTGGATACATGATGTATATATAATTCATTCACTTTGCTGAACTCTTGAAACCAACAACCTTATAAGTTGTTAATTATACTATATGCCAACAAAATTTTTTTAAAGAAAGAAATGTGAAGGGCACATGTGACTCACACATACTTCTGTTAGCCAGGGCTGCCATATATGACCTCACTTCACACTCACTTCCCCTGCACTTACTCCCTTCCAACCATACTCGCCTAATTGCTCTTGCTGGGATGTGCCACTCGTGACCTGACCTCAGAGCCTTTACACTTGCTGTGTTCTGCCTAGAATGCTCTCCCCCACCCCTATGACCACACAGTTCCTTTCCTCACTCCTTTCAGGTCTCTGCTCAAATGTTACCTTATCTGTGAGTCCTCCCTGACCATCCTGTACATAATAACAAGTCCCTCCCCTCACCCTCTATTCCAATCTCTTCCGCAGAGCACTCATCACCATCTGCCACAGTATATACTTATTTATTCATCTGTATTTTTCAACTAAATACAAGCTCCATGAAAGCAGGGGATGTGTCAGTTACACTCATTGATGTATCCATGGTTGCCAGTGTCTGGTACATAGTGAAGGCTGAATCTGTGTGTGGTGGGTAAAAGAATAAATGTATTTAGAACAGTATCTATAGATCATAATGAGCTTCCCTCATGATGATGGCTCAGTTGATAAGGAAGCTGCCTGCAATGCAGGAGACCCAGGTTTGATCCTTGGGTAGGGAAGATCCCCTAGAGAAGGGAATGGCAACTCACTCCAGTATTCTTGCCTGGAGAATTCCATGGACAAAGGAGCCATGGGGTCGCACAGAGTCTGACATGACTGAGTGACTAACTCTTTCCTTTCACTCGTTCATAATAAATGTTCAAAACATGTTGGCTAATAATATTAAGGAAGCCAAAAGTGACACAGGACCAGGATATCAGTCAGTACAGGACCACGTCCAAACATCAACGTGGAGGGACTTCCCTGGAAGTCCAGCGGTGGAGACTTCACCTTCCAATGCAGAGGGTGCGGGTTTGATCCCCGGTCATGGAGCCAAGATCCCACATGCCTCATGGCCAAAACTTGCCCCACGACTTTAAAATTGGTCCACATCAAAAAATCTTTTTAAAAAAGCATGTGTGGGGCCCAGCCCAGTAGTGCTCAGAAGTGAAAGCCAGGGGGCAATCTTCAAAGACAGACCTCACTCCCAACACCCTGCCTAACCAACAGCAAGCAGCCTGATGAAGGCAGGACGAAAAAAAAAAAAAACATGCCTCTCCCCTTCTTGTAAAAGTTAAAGGGGAATTAGGGCAGAAAGGGAATCAAGATTCATTTTCCTACACATTCAATTAACAAATATTTTTTTAATTTATTTATTTTTTAATTGAAGGACAATTGCTTTACAGTACTGCGTTGGTTTCTGCCATACTTCAATATGAATCAGCCACAGAT
>NW_011494789.1:3596321-3629922 GCF_000754665.1 Bison bison bison
TATGTCCTTTCCCTCTCGAACCTCCCTCCCACCTCCCACCCCATCCCACCCCTCTAGGTTGCAATTAACAAATCTTCATTGAGGATCCACCAAGTGCCAGACACCTCCCCAGACCCATGGCTGGGGTCAAGGTCAAGGTGATGCTCATGTATCAGGGAGTTCATGGTGCTACCTGTAGGAGCCAAGAGAAAATCATCCTGCCCAGACCAGAAGGTCCCAGAAGCAGGGATCGCTCTGCTGCAATCTACGGGGTGAGGCAGAGGAAGCAGAAAGAGTGGAAAGGGGGTCCCAGGCAGAGGGAACAAACAGCAAGATCAGAGGCTGGCAAGAATCTATAGCAATGCAGCATGCCTGGAGATGGAGTCTGGAAAAGGGACCACCAGAGATGATGCTGGGGAGCCAGGCAAGGGTTTTCAGCCATGGAATTGGGGCAGCAAGGGGCGGGGGGAACATGTGCCCTTCCAAGCAGTTCCCTGAGCAGCTGCCAAGCCACTCTGCCCGGGCCAGGCGAGGACCCAAGGATGCCTGTCTACACAAAGCCTGTTCCAGGGGCACTGCCTCCATGGGAGGGTCCTCCGGGACCAGCCAGGTGCTCTTTCTCCTCCAGTGCACCTGTAAGGATGCTGGCTGGTGGAAGCGAACAGCCACACAGCCTGGGGCCTGAGGTGAAGGAAAAGAAGGCTGTGAGGGTCCCCAGAGGGAGCGGGACAACAATCACGAATTAACAGCAGCTAAATCAGGCCCTTGGCTGCTTTCAGGTTCCCGAGTGCACCCTCCCGCTCCCCTCAGCAAGTTCCCGAGTAAATGCAATGTAATTATAGCCTCACGGCTTCCACTTGGAGCGTGAAGAGTGAAAGCTTTTGCTAAGGGGGTGGGAAATGTAAACCCCTGGGCCAAAACTTGGTAAATTTCCTAGAAACACACACACAAAGGTGGCGATAGTAACAACAATCGCCTAGTTACCAGGAAGATGCCCCTTCTGATCCTCCTGGAGGAGAGACAGAGGCCAGCGGGTGGATGACAGGGCCCCACTCCACCCTGGAGAGAGGCCCTGGGGCTGGGCTGCTCTGATTGACCTGTTAAGTGAGGAACGAACTGCCCAGGCAGACAGGCCTGGCACAGCCTCTCCCCAGCCCATGCACTGCCCCTGCATCTGCACTAAGGCACCTGTCCCTAGGGTTCTCCTGAAAGCAGGAGGAGAACGGGATGACACAGGATGAGATGATTTGATGGTATCAGCAACTCAATGGACATGAGTTTGAGCAAACTCTGGGTGATGGTGAAGGACAGGGAAGCCTGGCGTGCTGCAGTCCATGGGTCGCCAAGAGTCACATACGACTGAGCAACTGAACAACAACAAACCTCAGGAGTCCAAAAAGTTATGCTATCCTTTTCAAGAGTCCCCATTGGGGGACTTCCCTAGTGGTCCAGCGGTTAAGAATCTGCCTACCCATGCAGGGGACCCGGGTTCGATCCCTGGTCTGGGAAGATTTCACAAACCGTGGGGGTAACTAAGTCCGTGTGCCACAACTACGGAGCCCACACGCCACAAACACTGAAGTCTGAGTGCTCTGGAGCCCACAAGCTGCACTACTGAGCCTGTGTGCTGCACCTACTAAAGCTTACACACCCTAGAGCCCATGCTCCCGGCAACAAGAGTAGTCACTGCAATGAGAAGCCCACAGCGTCAAAGACTCAGCGCAGCCAAAAATAAATAAATAAATATTAAAAAAAAAAAAAACTCTCCACTGGGGAAAAAGGATGAGATGCTGGATTGCAAATACCAGCCTCCCCCAGCCCAGTGTGGGGCTGTGGCTCCTGAACCAAAATATCCAAACAAGCAGGGAGGGAGGTCCCTGCTACCCCACCCCTACCCCGCCCCATCCCTGCACAGACCACACAGGACCTGCCAGGGATTCAGGAGCAGGAAATTCCTCCCAGGCCTGTGCCAGCCCAACGGGCCAAGGAATAAATGGTAACAGCTGCTCCTGGGAAAGGGAGGTGGGATTTAACCACGCCTGGCACTTCCCAAAACACATTCTCCCAGCTCCAGTCCCTGGGGACACAATCTGGCTTCCCCCTGAGGGCGGGGCAAGGAGGAGCCCCACTGTGGAGGGGCAGCTTCACCCTTGCCAAGCCTCATCCACCTACCCCCTTCCCTCCTAGGACTCTGCCCTGCCAATGATGATCTGTCTTCAAACATTCAAAATGATATCCTTGAATATTTGCTTTTACAGAACTAGGCTTACCAAACCACAGTTACCAGGTACCACCTATATGGTTTTGGCCATGTTACCAGTGGGCTTCCCTGGTGGCTCAGATGGTAGTAAGGAACCCGTCTGCCAATGCAGGAGACTTGGATCCAATCCCTAGGTCAGGAAGATACCCTGGAGGAGGAAATGGCACCCACTCCAGTATTCTTGCTGGAGAATTCCATGGACAGAGGAGCCTGGTGGGCTACAATCCATGGGGTCACAAAGAGTCGGACAAGACTTAACAAATGAACAACATCACCAGTACACTTGCACTAATATTTAATTTTTTAATCTCTTAATTCTTAAACAAAATGAAATATTCACTTTTTAAGTTTTTGAATACCTACCTAGATTGGTCCTGCATGATAATCGTTATGTTAATTCTGAATTTTTCCAAGACCTCTTAAAATGCACAGCTATTGAAATTAAAATATTTATCCCTATGCCCATCTCCCATTCCAGCAACAATGTGCCTGTCCGTGGAGGGAAGTAACTGATTCAAAGTTCTCAAACTCTGGTGCATTTGTGACTCACTTAATCTGCCTGTTACTCACAGAGGCTCAGCCAGCCCCACGCCAGATGCTTGCAGTGGAGAGATCTGTGGCTGGCACCCAGAGAGCTGGATTTCACAACTCTGCGTGATGCTGAGGCTGCCTTCCAAAGGTGGAGAACCAGAGAGTAACAGGAGAAGCGGAGCTGCCCCGGCTTGGTCCCCAAGCACACACACACCCCACAGCCCACCCACAGTCGACCAAACCCATCCTCAACAGAGGAAGCTTATGGGCTTCTGTTGTTACCAGGGCATGTCCCCAGGGGCTTCACTCTCACCCCAACCAAAAAGCCCATGAGGGTAAACCTTCCAATCACAAATAGGCCTTTCCCTGGGGAAGCAAAAATAAGATGTTCCTCTTTCCACAAGGCTTCAAAGCAACGGGACCCACGGTTTTCAGCTCTCCCTTCTGACCTTCCAGGAAACGGCCACGCTTGTCCCTTGCCCCAAACCCTGCTCCCAGCCGCCACGTCCACCCTCCAGCTGACCCTGGGCCTGTGGGCCATGCTCTGCAGCTCGGCCCCTAAAGTGGGAGTCAGAAACCTGGGCCCTAATTCCATCTCTGCCTCTCCTGAGCGTGGGAAGCCCCCAGTGAAGCCTGACCTCTGGGTTTCGTCTCCTGACCTGGAAAATGACAGGCTTTGAACTACCCGGTTTTCTGTGTTTTGTGACTCTCCTGCCTACTCCCATCCCCCATACACAGACCTGTGCAGGGCTCTGAGGTCTGGAGGGAAGGAGGGAGCTCCCCGTCCCACCCTGTCTCTACAAACCAGCTGAGGAGTCCAGCTTGCCCTGTGCAAACGCAACAGCATGTATGCACACCACAACCACAACACACACACACACACAAGGCCTCACAATTGCACCTGCCTCCTCCACACACAGCACCAAATCCCAGTGTGCCAAGCAGCTGTCAGCCAACAGCTGTTTCCACGTGCTGACGACACACCTTAGAAATCCAGCTGTGAGTTGAGAGAGAGAGTCCGGGCTCTCCAGGGGCTTTTATTCTAGGGAGAGGAAGACTGGCAATAATCACATGAACAAATAAATAAGGCAAATTAAAGTGTTATAAGTGCTATGAAGAAAATCAAGTGAGTAGAATTCAGAAGAGAATGAGGGAAGAGGGAAGGGCTGTCCTAGGAGGTGACATCCAAGCTCAGAAAGAATGATGGGCAGGAATGAAACGTGGAAACAACCCCAAGTCAGAGAATCCCAAGCAAAAGGAAGAGCATGTGCAAAGGTCCTGAGGCAGGCTGAGCTCAGCGTGTTTACAGGCAAAAGGAAGGGGAAATGGCTGGAGTTTTGTAGATGAAACAAATGTAAGAGGGAGAAGAAGCCAGAGGGGCAGTCAGCAGAGGGCACACGTGACTTGCAGGGCAGCATAAGAACTTCAGATTTTATTCTAAGATGCAAAGCGCTTAGAGTATTTTAAGGATGGGAGTCACCCAACCTCAAGTACTTTGCCTGACATATGGAAGACAGAGTTCCCATGAAGGGGTGAGGGTTAAAGAGGAGGCCAGTTCCAGGCTGTTGTAGTAGCCAGTGAAAGACTGTGGCAGCTTAGAAAGAGTGAAGACTGCAAAGATGTCCAAAAAATGAGCCCAATCTGCAAATAACATAGAGATAAAGCCAACAGGATGGATTGGATGCTGAAAGGGAAGAAGGAGAGAAATCAAGGAAAACTCTTAGGTGGATGGTGGAATCATTTTGTGAAACAGGAAAGACTTGGAGGAAAGAAAAAGGGGCAGAACAAAATGTTTTCAACTGATGTCTGAGATGCCTATGAGATGTCCACGTGGTGAGGTTGAAAGGCAGGAGGATCATGGAGGCTGGAGTTCAGGAGAGAGGTCTGAGCTAGCGATAAAACTGAGCATGACCAACAATGAAGGCTATTTAAAGCCATAAAACTACACGAGGATGAAAATAAAGAAGAGGACAGGCGTGGTCAGGACAGAGCTCAAGGAGCCATCATTTAGTAGAGATTGGACCATGAGGTGATGGACAATCAGGAGATACTGGTGCCATGGAAACCAAGACAAGAGTTTCAAAAAGGAGGTCAGTCAACTGAGTCCAGATAATAAGGTGTGCAAGGGGGGCAGAAAGGCACTCAACAATGAGATGTAGACTTCACAAACTCTCAGCAGGGCTGGATGGAAAGCAGGAAGGGTGAGGAGGGCAGAGGAAGGGGTAAGGAGAAGAATTTCTATGTGAGGAACCCACCTTCCCTGCGGGTGGCAGTCACCCTGACCATCACCTCCATGCTTCTTGCCCTGTGGGGCCACCCTGCCCAGTTCTCCCTCAAGACTCACTAACTTTTACAACAGTCAGGTACTGAGCATCCACTACGTACAGAACACTGCTGGAGAAGTAACGGGCAAAACTCCTGTTCCTAGAGCTTACATTCCAGCGTGAACAAGAGATTATAATCAAGTAACAAATGGAAATTTTCCCCTTGGCCTGAGGCTGACTCTGCAGGCTGCACAAACATCCCTGCCCATCCTGCCTGGGGCTGCACTGGTGATAAAGACCAGGGACTCCCAGCTGTGTTTGGGGAGTTGGAGGATCCGGTGAGCCACTGACTAGCAGAGCAAGTGTGCACAGGTAATACAACCTCTTTCCGCCTCTTTTTGCTCATCTGCAAAATGAGGATACAACACCCACCTTGTCTACACACAGAACTGCACTAAAGACTACAACGGGATAAAGTGAAAGTGAAGGGCTGAGTCGAGTCCGACTTTGCAACCTCATGGACTGTAGCCTACCACACTCCTCCATCCATGGGATTTTCCAGGCAAGAGTACTGGAGTGAGTTGCTGTTTCCTCCTCCAGAGGATCTTCCCAACCCAGGGATCAAAGCCGGGTCTCTCGCATTGTAGGCAGACGCATTACCGTCTGAGCCACCAGGGAAGTCGTCCCTAATAGCTCAGTTGGTAAAGAATCCGCCTGCCATGAAGGAGACCCTGGTTCGATTCCTGGGTTGGGAAGACTGGAGAAGAGAAAGGCTACCCACTCCAGTATTCTGGCCTAGAATATTCCATGGACTGTGTAGTCCATGGAGTCGGAAAGAGTTGGACACGACTTTCACTCACAGCATCCTAGGGAACGATAACAACGGGATAAAGCAGATGCAAATACCACCAGCAGTTTCCAGCCCACAGCACATGTGCAAAAAATGCTTGTTTAAGAATGTGGTCCCTGCTGTTGGAGGGAATGTAAATTGGTGCAGCCACTGTGGAAAACAGTATAGAGGTTTCTCAAAAACCTAAAAACAGAGCTACCAAATGACCCAGCAACTCCACTCCTTGGTATACATTTGAAAAGAGCAAAAACACTAATTCGAAGAGATACATGCACCCCAATGTTCACTGCAGCATTATTTACAATTGCCAAGATATGGAAGCAACCTAAGTGGCCATAAAGATGATGTGGCATGTGTGTGTGTGTGTGTGTGTGTGTGTGTGTATATATATATATATTCCAGTGTGTGTTAGTTGCTCAGCCGTGTCCTGCTCTTTGCGACCCCATGGACTGTAGCCCACTGGGCTCCTCAGCCCATGGAATTCTCCAGGCAAGAATACTGGAGTGGGTAGCCGTTCTTTTCTCCAGAGGATCTTCCCAACCCAGGGATCGAACCCAGGTCTGCATTGTATATATATATAAGTATGTATTTGTATGTATTGGAGAAGGAAATGGGAACCCAATGCAGTATTCTTGCCTGGAAAATCCCATATACGAGGGAGCCTGGCAGACTATAGTCCATGGGGTGGTAAAGAGTCAGACACAACTGAGTACACAAGCATCTGTGTGTGTGTGTGTGTGTGTGTGAGACGAAATAGTACTCAGTTACAAAAAAATGAAATTTTGCCATTTGCCACAACATGGATGAGCTCGGAGGGCATTCTTCAAGTGAAATAAGTCAGACAAGATAAATACTGTACGATGTCACTTATTATGTGCAACCTACAAAATACAAGTTAGTGAATATGACCAAAAAGAAGCAGACTCGGATATAGAGAACAAATTAGTGGTTACCAGTGGTGGCATGGGGAGGGGCAACACAGGGTGGGGGCGTGGGAGGTAGAAACTGTCGGGTAGCAGGCAGGCTCAAGGATGTATTGAACAACACGGGGAATATAGCCAATATTGTGCAGTAACTATAAACGGAAAGTAACCTTTAAAAACTGCATAAAATTTTTTTAAAGATTTTTTTTGTGGACTATTTTTGTCTTTATTGAACTTTGTTACACTAATGCTTCTGCTCTAAGTTTTGTAGCCCCAAGGCATGTGGAATCTTAGCTTCCCAGACAGGGATTGAACTTTCACCCCCTGCATCAAAAAGCAAAGTCTTAACCACTGGACTGCCAAGAAATTCCCCCCAAATTTTTTTTAAAGACTATTTTCCCTAGAAAGACCTTCCCCTCCATCCCTCTGCTTTGACACGGCCCTGCTGAAAGTGGCCTGTCCAATGTGCCTCTCTCTCCAGCCTCACACATCACACACAAAAAGCAAAAAGGGCCCCCAGTCTCCCCATTCGTGAGCAAGAGAAGGGTTTCAGAGCTCCCTCTGCTTATCTGAGAAGCCTGAGACAGCAGGACCTCAGCGATCCTTCTCACCCCTGGCCCCCACACCACCGGAATTGGTGGCCTGGAGCCCCACATCACCCAGCAGGAAGCGGCATGAAAAGACAACTCAACTTCCCAGGAGATGACCGGCCAATCCCAGCATGCACTCCTGCCAGTGCTTGGCTGTCATTCAAGGCCCAGAGATCCGGTGGGACCCCAGGCTTCATCCCCCACAGCTCTGGTGCCCACCCTCCTCACATAGGCCCCAGCAGTCGTAGTCCAGGCTTCCTATCACACTCGATTTTCTCTTGAAACTTCACCCTCACCTTCAGCCCCTCACAGCACGCGGCCACACCAGGACTCTCCCGGGCACCTGCATTTTTGGAAACAGGCCAATCCACCAAAAGTCAAGTTGATGAATGACAAATCAATTGTCATTGGCAAATTGAATTGGCAAATCAATTCTAAAAGAAATCAACTGCTTTTGAATATCATTTTATATTTTGACAAATTGTAACTGCTGTCAGAATTCTTTCTGTAAATGGCGTATCAGTCTTGATTTTATGTTTCTAATAATTAAAAATTAAAACTTCATTAGAGTATTTCACATTTGAAGGGACTTTTTAGCCACTTTTGAATGCTCGTTGTCCTTTTAAATATAGTCTTGGTGCAATATTTTTAATATTTAGGAATTTTAGCATTCTCATACCTTTTCCCACAACAGCCTATCAGTTTTAATTGTTTATAACAGTTAAAAGCCAAAATTGAGCCATTTCATATTGGTGTGGTTCACCTTAATTCTTTGTCAGTTTCTTTTATTTCTGGTGAATGAAAGTAGGATTAGAAGCACCAATCATAAGCTAAATTTTTTTTACTGATTATGAAATATACCTTTCTTGCTCTAAGAAGTCAACATCAACTCCCAATGCTTAGATTCCTGAAAAGCTGAATATATCTTTAAAAACAACAGTGAAGACGATTTGCAAAAAAAAAAAAAATCTTCAGAAGCCATGAAAATCATTCAAATGTGCATTTCTAAAAGCTTTAAAAATAATGAAAAGAAGGACTTCCCTTGTGGTCCAGTGGTAAGACTCTCTGAGCTTCCAATGCAAGGGGCACATGTTCCATCCCTGGTTGGGGAACTAACCATATGCAAAATGGCATGGCCAAAAAATAAATTTAAGGGGGGGGGGGAAAGTAAAATAATAATAATGAAAAGAAACAAGTTTTGGCAGATCCATAAATTGGTAAAATCAATCAGTGATGTAGTCATTTGGCATACTGGTTTTGGAAGAAGCGACCATGGGGCAGCTTATAGACAGCTGACCACTGAGCCCAGAGATGGTGGGGGGTCCTGCTTTCTCCTCAGGGCCATTTTTGGGCCATTTCTCCTCCTATGGGACTGCTGATAACAGTCCACCCCCCTACTCCTCCTTGGCACTGTTATCTGCTGCCCCCGCTCATGAATGACCTCACACCCAGCTCACTGTCTTCCCTTCTGCCCAGTCCCTGCTACCCTGCCCAGCAGCTGCCCCTCCACACTCAGCCTCCCTGCCTGACTCAGCTCTCTTTTCATCACTGGCCCTGGTTTCAGCCTCCTCTGCATGGAGAGCCCCTGCCTCCCTCCCTGTCTACATTCTCCCTAAGTGACCTCATGATCCCATGGCTGTTAGTACCATCTATATGCTAACAATTCGCAATCTGTATATCAACTCTGACCTCTCCCAGAACTCTGGGCTTACATCCAACTGCCTACTTGGCATTTCCAGGTGGAGGTCTAACTAGCATCTCAATATCCATGTGGCTGAAAGAGAACCCTGGATCTCTGCTCCCCGCCCCAACCTGCTCCTTCTGTCACCTTCTCCATTCTAGTAAACGGTGGTAGCAGTGTTGTTCAAGCCTAAATTATCAGATCCCAGTAGATCCCAGCTCTGTGCATCTTTTCCTCTTTTTCTGTCATAGCACGTGAGCCACTGCAACAGCTCACAGGCTCTCCCTGCCCCCGATCCACCCTCCCATGGCACAAGAAGAACCTTTTCAAAAACATAAATCATACTGTGCCACGCTGGTATTTGAAATCCTCAAAGGTTTCTCATTGCTCTTAAAAGGAAATCTTAACTCCTTAAATTGCCTGCGGCATCTCAGGGAGTTGGCCCCTGCCCACCTCTGTGCCCACCTCCCAAATCATCACTGTCCCAGCCCACCTTCCAGAAGTCTCACCCTCCACCACACGGGTCCCCACCTGTGGGCCTTTACCTGCTGTTCCTTCTGCCACTCCCAGAATTTCCCACGGCAGCATCCTTCCCGGGAATCATACTTGGGCATTTCCAATCCAGAGTAACCACAAGACAATTAGCTCCTCATTGTATTTTAATCCTTACTCAGCATTCATCACTATCTCACTTATTTTTGAGAATTTGCTTGTTGGCTTATTTGGTTTTTCTTAGTCTCAAGCTAATCGAATGTAAGCTCCATGAGAGCAACAGACTCCTCTGTCATGTCCACTGGATCAGGGCATGGCATGCAAGGGATGCTCCGTGAGAGATGGACTCACATGCACGCCTCTGCAGTATGGGTACCAAGCGTCCAGAGCCCAGCAACATAACCTCCTGACTGTAGAAAGCCGCAAAACTCACAGTAAGTTTCAGTCTGTTCATTTTTGTTGATCAGGATAATGGCCTTCCATCCCTTAACATCCCTCAGTATTCACCCCTGACCCCCATTCCCAGGGGTTCCCTAAGAGGTCAGAAAGGGCCTGAGGGCAATGTCTGTTCCCCAAGGGAAGGATCACCATCGCCCACATTCCCACTCAAGTCTCTCCATCCCTGCCTCCCTCCCCTCCCCCCGCTCCTCGTGCAGAAGGGAGCCACCGCCAGAACTCATAGACACACATCACCCAACACTTACACACCACCCACACACATATGTCACCCAACATACATACCACCACACACACACACCCCCACCCCACACACATACCACCCCAACACCACACACGTGCGCACCCCACACTAACACAACCCCACACGCACATATCACTCTACATCTACACATACTACCACATGCACCACCCCACACACACCCCACTCCACACATACACACCACCCCACACACATACACACCACACATATACACCACACATATACAAACCACCCCACACATACACACCACCCTACACACACCACACACCCCACCCCACACATACACACCACCCCACACATACTACACACGCACACACCACCCTAAACACACTACACACACACACACCCCACACATATACACACCACACACATACACACCACCCTACACACACTACACACACACACCCCCCACCCCACACACATACCACCCCACCACCACCACATACACACGCACTCATACTAACACAATCCCACATGCATATATCACTCTACATATACACACACCATCCCATGCACCACCCACACACACCCCACTCCACACATACACACCACCCCACACACACTACACACACACACCACACACATACACACCACCCTACACACACTACACACATTACACACACCACACACCCTACACACACCACACACCCCACCCCACACATGCACACCACTCCACACACACCACACACACACACCACCCTACACACACTACACATACACACACACCACACACATACACACCACCCACACATACACACCACCCACACATACACACCACACACATACACACCACCCTACACACACTATACACACACACCACACATATACACACCACCCTACACACACACACACACACACACATGCCCCACACAAACACAACCCCACATGCATATATCACTCTACATACACACACACCACCCCATGCACCACCCACACACACCCCACTCCACACATACACACCACCCCAAACACACACACAACCCCACACACACACACACACACCACACACATACACCACCCTACACACACTGCACACACACACACACACCACTCATATACACACCACACATATACACAGCACCCTACACACACCACACACACACACACCACCCAGGCATTCACCACACACACTTATACTCCCCATCTACACACTACACACATGTACACAAGTGACCCCAGTCAGATCTGTTCCTTTCTCTACACATCCATGGGGTCAAAAGAACATGCTGACAGACATAGTTAGGAGGAGCATTCCCAAAACAGTTACTCAAATCCTACTTTCTACCCAGATAAATAAGAGGAGCACAGTTCCTGGCTAAGTCAGGAGGAGCATGAGGGGCACCAGGGTGGGGTGAGGGGTGGAGAGGGTGTTGTGGGGAGGAATGGACCGAGCCCTGCATGCCAAGAGTGCAGGGTGAGCCCGGAACCACCCTCACCCCCGCTGCCAGCAAAGCCTGTCTATCCACCCACGGGGAAGCAAGTAGGTGCCCCTAGAAGATGTTATTTGAAGGGAACCAGAAACACTTTGCCCAACCAAGACCTCACCCCAACCATAGCACCTGAGCCTCTATCCTTAAAAAACCTCTCATTGGGTTAAATATTGTTCTCTCCTTTTTTCTTTCATGGACACAAAGAGAAGTAAACATGAAGCCACTGGCACTCTGCTCACACCTCCTGCAAGCAAATCCTCCTGGCCGGGGGAGCCCGGGGGAGAAGAGGAAATGAAACGGAAGACAGGAAGCGCTTGGCACCCCGATGGGGAAGCTGGCCTCCTCCCATCAGTCCCAACTGCTAACCAGCATGGCCAGAGTCACGGGTCACCACCCCCCACCCATTTCTCCCTGTCCCCACAGCCCCTCCCCACACCACACCCTCTCCACCCTCTCCTCGCCACCAGACACATTGTCCCTGGAAGGGGAGGTGGAAGAGGTGACAGAGCCACAGCTAAGGCCCAATTTTCACTGATGCTCAGAGACTCTGACAGCTGTTAGAAGAAGAATGTGATTTTGAAATTTAAATAACACGCTTCTGCATTCGGCTCAGGCAGACAACCTGAGGATAAGCAGTTTATCGCCTGAGCCACCATGCAGGGGGGCAGGGAGACAGGCTGCAGTTCCCCCCCCGATATCCCCTGCCCTGAGTCCCCAAAGCCTCTTCACAGGGGCTGCCTTGGGATCGAGTTCCCTCTGAGAGGCACCAGCCGACCTGCTGGGCCATGCTTGTCTCTTCAGCTCAGCAACTTCAGGGGAGGAGGGGCAAGGGGGCCCTCAGCGGAGCCAGGGAAGGGAGAGAGCCTCCCAGGGCATCCGACAGAAATGAGCCAAGCCCAACTCTCCGGGTCCCTACTCATGCACTCCGGTGACCTTCACGGGGGACTGACTCTGGAGCCCAGGGCTAAGCCACTCCTTCACCCAAAGGAGCTCAGCCCCACCCCACCAGGGACTCAACCCGAGTCAGTCACGCTGAGTTCTGTCCCAGAGAATTCCTGAGCAAGAGTCCCAAGGGAGGAGACCCCAGAGAGGCCAATCTTCCACCTGCCACAAGGGTCTCCAGTCACTGTCCTCTGAGCCCACGAGACCTAGAAGTGGGGGTAGCCTCTGAGCCACGATGCTGCTGAGATTGTCACCCTCAGATCCCACTCCCCTCCTCCAAGACTTTGCTGATTTCCCCAGGCGCCACCTACTGCTGCCTCCCTTGGGCTCTTAGGGCTACACTAGCACCATGGATAAACCACCTCGTGGGTGTCTAAGCTGTGTCCACCTGCCCCAACGATCCAGTGAGGACACAGTCTGATTCCCTTCAAAGCAGCATCTCAGGTAGTGCTTGCATCACACCGAGATCCACCTCTTCCATGAAACCCTCCGGAGCCCCCAGTCCTTCTCTAAACCTCAGGACTACCCGACAGGCAGCCCACATGGGGCACCTCAGACTCACCTGGACCTCTTAGCCAGCCTTCCTGGTGCAGCTCTAAGAGCTCACACTAAACCACTAGCTCCCGCCAGCGCCTGGCAGCATCACCCGTGGCCACCACCTAGGGTGCTCCTGGGCTCCACTGCCTTCTGGGGAGGTCACCACCCATCCTTGCAGGGCTCCATTTTACAGATGAGGAAAATGAGATTCAGTCAACTGATCCACCCTGTAGTCAATCAGTGAATAGGGTCCAGCTAGGATTCAAACTAGGACCAGCAGGTCTCTAGTCCGCCACCATCCTCTAGTCCAGGATCCTCCGTGGATGGGTGTCAGTGCCAGTGTTAGGCACCCAGGGAAACACAGAGATGCATGCGTGCAGTGACACAGAGCCCAACAATCACACTGCAATCATATTCGTGCCCCCAGCACGCAAGAGTAAGCACTGTAATACGAACGAAGCACAAGGGCACAGAGCGGGAGGGTGGTGTCCCTCAGGGGCCATTTCCAAAGCTTCTTGGCAAGGGTAGGGTTCCCTCCTCTCCTGAGGCCCCTGAAAAAGGACCAGTGGAGCCTCCAACTAGAACACCCCAGAGGTGCAGAGAAAAGGGAACCCTCCTGCACTCTTGGTGGGAATGCAAACTGATACAGCCACTATAGAGATCAGTATGGAAATTCCTTAAAAAACTAGAAATAAATCTACCATATAACCCAACAATCCCACTACTGGGTATAAACCCCAAGGAGACTGTTAAGTAGGTAGAATAGGGAAAAGGAGTCCAAAATGGCGGTGGCTAAAAGACAAGGAAGGTCAAAGGAAGGTCCGAGGACCACAGTGAAAACTTCAGGCAGAACAAACAGCACTCCTGGCTAAGCCCAATTTGCATAGGGCAGGCCCAGGTGGAGGAAAAATCATATAAAAGGAGGAGCCAAAGTGCTTTCTCTCGGACTCTATCTCCCGCATGCGTGCACGCTCTCTCTTTCTCTCTCTCTCTCTCACTCTCCTGCTATCTTCTAAATAAAATAGAGCTGTAACACTGATTTGCCTAAGAGCTGTAGCATGGTTTGTCCAAGACCCAAGAGGTGTGACGCGCTGAGGGCTTTAATGTCCGTCGCTCCAAATCTTTGTTGTGACGAGATGAAGAACCGAGGAACATACACTCGAGTGACAAAACCATAATTGAAAAAGATGCATGCACCCCAATGATCATCGCAGCACTGTTTACCTAAATGTCCATTGACAGATGAATGGATAAAGAAGTTGTGTACATACACTCAATGGAATATTATTCAGCCACTAAAAGGAATGCATTTGACTCAGTTCTAACAAGGTGGATGAACTAATAGCCTATTACGCAGAATAAAGTATCAAAAAGAGAAAGACAAATATCATATTTTTAATGCATATGTATGGAATCTAGAAAGATGGTAGGGATGAACCTAACTGCAGGGCAGCAGTGGAGACACAGATAAGAGACTTGTGGACACAGGGAGGGAACCAGAGGGCGGGACAAATTGAGAGAGCATCGGGGAAACATATACATTACCATATGTAAGATTAGATAGCCAGTGGAAATTTACTGTATGACTCAGGGAGCTCAAATCCAGTCCTCTGTGACAATCCAGAGGCGGTGGGATGGGGAGGGAGGTGGGAAGGGACGTTCAGAAGGGAGAAGACAAACTTATACCTATGGCTGATTCATGCTGATGTCTGGCAGAAATCAACAAAGTATTGTAAAGCAATTATCCTCCAATTAAAATTTAATTACTTAATTTTTTTAAAAAAAGAACATCTGAGGAGTGCAGTTTGGTGCTCCGTGATGACCTACATGGATGGGTAGGATGGGAGGGGAGATTCAAAAGGGAGGGGATATGTGTATACATGTAGGTGACTCACTCTGTTGTACAGCAGAAACTAACAACATTATAAACCAACTACACTCAAATAAACAAAATAAAACAAAAATTTCCTTAAAAAAAAAAAAAGAACATCCTCAGGCCTCTCCTGGCTCCATCCAAGCAAGACAGCCCACCCCAGACGCTCACAGCCAACTGACACTGTCACCACCCATCACTTCTTCCTCTAACCACTAACAGAAGGCCCAAGCCAGGCCTCTCACCAGCTACCCTGTGTTCCCACCTGATCACAGTGAGCTAAGGCCACAGAGGCCCAGCAGGCGCCCCAGGGACCCACTGTCCCCTAAAAATCGCCCAGCCACCTCCCACTGCAGCCCCCACCCAGCATGAACATGGCTGGGAGGGAGCCTCATGTCACCAAAAGCCATGCAACCATCTCCCATAAACAGGCTCCAGGACAACCTTGCCTGAGCCGCTGATGGCCTTGGAGAAATCACTCCACTGTCAGTTGTAAAAAGTGAAAGTTGCTCTGCTGCTGCTACTGCTAAGTCGCTTCAGTTGTGTCTGACTCTGTGCGACCCCATAGACGGGAGCCCACTAGGCTCCTCTGTCCCTGGGATTCTCCAGGCAAGAACACTAGAGTGAGCTGCCATTTCCTTCTCCAATGCATGAAAGTGAAAGTTGCTCAATTGTGTCCAACTCTTTGTGACCCCATGGACTATACAGTCCATGGAATTCTCCAGGCCAAGAAGCTACATGTTTGAGTCCAATATCCCAGGTACTGGGCCAGGAATCTGCACGCAATTTCTCAATTTTTTGTTGTCGTTTTTGTTGTTTAGTCACTAAGTTGGGTTCAAGTCTTTGCAATCTGATGGGCTGTAACCCATCAGGCTCCTCTGTCCATGGGATTTACTAGGCAAGAATACTGGAGCAGTTTGCCATTTCCTTCTTCAGGGATCTTCCTGACTCAAGGATCGAACCCACGTCGCTTATGTTTCCTGCGTTGGCAGGTGGGCTCTTTACCGCTGAGCCACTGGAGAAGCCCAAATTTAATAGCAGATATTTGTATTTATTGTTCTTGTCCTCTGTCCACAGGATTTAAAACCTGAGCAGGTAGGTGTTGCCATCAGTCCAGCATTGTGTAAGAAGAAACCAGGGCTTAGAGCTGAAGCACCGGAAGAAGTCTGAGGAACATGACGGGCAGGGGGACAAGCAGGACTGAATCCTGATGTGGACTACCCCTTCACCTGGAGCCGCAGTTTCCCTTGTTGCCAAGTAAGGAGTGGGCTTAGAGGATCTCTAAGTTCCCTTCCAACTATAGAAAGGACAAGTTTGCATAAATTTACTCTGTACCCACGGATAAGATGGTTGGATGGCATCACCGACTCAGTGGACGTGGGTGGAGTTGGTGATGGACAGGGAGGCCTGGTGTGCTGCAGTTCATGGAGTCGCAAAGAGTCGGACACAGCTGAGCAACTGAACTGAACTGAACCCACGTATCTGGCAACGCCTGTACCCATGTATCTGGCAACACCTGCATCAGGTGCCCAAGGCCATGGAGGCCCCCAGCCTCACCAGGAACACAGAGAGAGTGCCCACTGACAGCCCCGTAAAGGCCCCTGCCTGCTGCTTCTCCCTGGCCCTGAGGCATGGCCCAGCAGTTGAGAGGGAAGCCACTGCCTGGCCCGCCCAGGCCCTTCATCCTCACTTTTATGGCCTCACCCCTTGTAGATGAAGCATTTCCTTTCCCTCACTGTTCGCATCACCCCTTGCAGCCCTGAGAAGCCTGTGCACCACAACTAGAAAGTAGCCCCACTTGCCGCAACTAGAGGGGGAGGAGCAACTAGAGCACGCAGAGGAACAAGGACCCCACACAGCCGAAAACAGATCAATAAAGAGACAGTAGCAACTTAGCCCCAAAGATACAAGAGCAGCCTCCCCCAAGTCCCTGGGTTCCAAATGGGAGTATTACAGTCTGGAGAATTCCCAGTTCTGCCCCTCACCACAGCCTTTCCACATCAAGATGGTGGAGGGGGCAGCCTAAGACCACATATAAATGTGTGGAAAGGTAGGAGACAGTGCTTCATACAATCGTATTGGGCGGCAGCCATATCATCCTGAAGCATCAGTGCAGGACCTGAGGTCTCCCAGGCCGGGCCTCCCCAGCCAGTGAGCCACAGGTGGGTCATACACCTGCCCAGATATTGACCCCTCAGCCTCCTGGGCAGGCAGGCAACGGCCATGACCATCTGAGCTCCAAGCTGCTCTACTCCATCCTATGGATGTCAAATAACACCACCGTCGTGAGTGTGCCTTGATGAGGTCAAGCCTGCTCTAAGCTCACACCTTCCTTTTTCAGAAAAGAGACATAAGGTCTGGAGCAGGGAAGTGACCTGCCCAAGCCCATCAGCTGATCTGTGGCAGAGACTATGCTGGAATCAGGCTCGCAGTTCCCCACTCAGCCTTCTTTCTGCTGCGTGCCTCCTACCACGGTCTGCTTGGTTTCTTGGTGGCCAGGTTTCCCTCAGATAGAGCCACCCCATGCACCAACTCGAGGGCTGCTCTGGGTGAAGCAGGGGCAGCAGGCGCAATGAGGGGGAGCCTTGCCCTCACTGTGGGGAGTGGTCCCCAGAGCCCAGGGATCCAGGGTCATGCGGGGCCCAGTTATGTCTGAGCATCAGGTAAAGGATGCTGATTGAGTGAGCTGCAGACCAGCAATCTCCTCATTTGTCTTGTCAACCTCCTTGTCCTGCAGAATGCCAAATCCATTACAGAAAGATTTTCTGCCAGGAAGATACTTAGTGTCAGTCTAGGAAGCACTGGAGATCCCAGCTCGGGTGAAGACCTCTGACCTTCAACCTCCAGGGAGCAAGCCAAAGCCATTTCTTCCCTGGAGGTAAATCCAATGGCTCCCGCCCAGACAGTGGCACCTTAGCTTGGGGTGGGGTAGGAAACGGGTAGGTCAGGTTGCTAGGATTTCCCCGTCACAGCATCCACATGCCAACTACCTCCTCAATCTGCTGGAGTCCCCAAGCACTGCCTCCGAAAGAGTGGCCCAAGGTGGTTTTCTATCCAAAACTAATCAAGAGATGTGAGAATCAAATGTCTGTGCTAGGAGGGGCCTCAGCCAGTCCATCAGCCAGTTCAGCCCCTGAGAGATGGGCAAGGCTCATCACAGAGTCATCACAAAGCCATAAACAGAGACAAGATGGGTACCTCAGCCATCACCCCATTGCAGGGTGTGACAGTGAGAGCCCAGGGCAGGCCACTCCATGCAGGGACCATCTGTGAAGTCACCATCCCATCCACCGCCATCCCCGCCACTACCAGTGCCAAAGGCACATCCAAATGGTCAGTCTTTGGCCACTGCCTCCCTTTTCATGGGTCCCAGGATTTCTCCCACCAGGTACATGTGTATCACCACCTCTTAATCCCTTAGAGCATGCCTTCTCAACAGAAAAGGAGGGTATCAGCCCTAAAGGAGCAAAAATGGGCTCCTGGGTAAGCAAAAAAAAAAAAGGAGATATGACAGTGGCATGTGGCCCTCCAAACCTCAACCCTATCTGACAAAATTTTACTACTTAGCATTGGCTATGGACTGAATTGTGTCCCCACCCTAAATTCATGATGCTGAAGCCTTAAACCCCCTAGTGTGACTGTATTTGAAGACAAGGCTCTTAGGAGGTAATTAAGGTTAAATTAAGGTCATATGGATGGGGCCATGATCCAATAGGATTAGTGTCCTCATAAGAAGAGGAAGAGGCCTTTCTTTCTCTTTCTCTCTCTCTCTCCCCCCTCTCTTCTTTGTATCTCCCTGCTCCAATCCCCCACATCCTTCCCACCCATCTACACCCCCTACCCTAAGAGGACACAGTGAGAAGGCTGCTGTCTGCAAACCATGAAGCAAGCCCTCTCCAGAAACCGAACTTGCCAGACCTTGACCCTGGACTTCTGGCCTCCAGAACTGTGAGATAATAGACTTCCATCATTTAAGCCATCCAGTCTAGGATATTCTTTTATGGCAGGCCCAGCAGACTGAGACTATTTCTCTCTTTAGAATTAATTTTTCTCCTTAAAGGGGCAACAATGAAAAAAAAGAAAAATTTGGGAAATACTGTCCTGGAGAATTCTTCATTGGAAAGGGCCCAGGGTCTCGCTAGAGAGTCTTTCATTTCAGTCTAGAGTTCTGCTTCTCAACTGGCAGTGACTGTTCCCCTCAGGGGACAAGTGGCAGTGTCTGGAGACGCACTGGGTTGTCACAGTTTGCGGGGCTGCTCCAGGAATCCAGTGAGTAGAGGCCAGGGATGTTGCTAAACACCATACACAGGACAGCTTCTGCCACAGAGAGGATTACCCAGGTCAATGGCAACAGCGCTGCTATTGAGAAACCTTGGTTTAGAGCAAAAGAAACTTCAGAATGTTTCACAGTCACAAAGTGCCACAAGCCTGAGATTTGGGGCCCTACACTCACAGGTCTCGGTGAGAAAGCCCACCCTGGCCCTCTCTAAGCACGACTGGTGACTCCAGAAAGCTCATCCCAGCCTCCACAGAGTTCCCAAGACCAGAAGGCCCTCCCCAGTGCCCAAGTAGAGGTAGGCTGCCCTAGACCCATTGGTCACCCAAAAGCCAGAGGGAACAAGGTCAAGAAGAAAGAACCAAAAAAACTCACGGGGCTCCTACACACAGACCATGGCAAGCAAACTGGAGCTCAAGTGAGCCTCTCACTCCCTAGGCAGCCTGAGGCAGGAGTGGCCAGGAAGCAGAGGCTCTCCTCAGAGGGATTTCAGAAGCAGAACGCCCAGGGGAGACAAGAATTTCTGAACAGAATGGACGATGGTGACAGGAACACAGGCCACCTCAACTAACAGCTCCCACAAGCCCAGCAACATGCTCAGCCATGGTCAACCATTGGTTCATTCTGACCCTACGGCCATCCAACAAGATAGGTGCCCTCCCCTCTGCACCAAAGAGCAAACTGAGGCACAGAGAGGCTGAGCAAATTTACCAAAGTAGAACAGCTGGAAAGGACCCAGCCAGGCAAGATGAGTGACAAAATGGGAAAGCAATACCAGATGTCAGATTCAAGACCTCCTGCATGGCAGGTCATTCTAGGCCATTCCCATAAATGCTTTAGGCCACACACAACCTCGGTGGTGGTGAGAAAGGGGGAAGGTGTCATGGTTTTCTCTTTACAGATGAAGACCCCAGATTTGGAGGTGTTCAGGGGCTTACTGGCGAGAGGACATCTCACCCAAGCCACAAGGTTCGATCTGCCAGCCCCAGGGGACCTGAGCAGAACTGTCAAGGCCCCAGCACAAGCCCACTCACCTGAGAAGATTGAAGCAAGCCTGAAGATGTCCGAGAGGCGGGCGGTCACTGGCTCATAAGGTGAGGCTTCATAAAACTCCTCGCCTGGAAGAGAGAACCGCATCAGACCAGGCTCACATCCTGCCCAAAGCTTTGCACACTTTATGTGGGTAAGGTATTTCTCTCCAACCAGAGCAGATCAGACTGCCCAATACAGCTCTCTCATGACTCCCTGCATGCCCCGGCCTCTTCTAAGGACTTCTATATGCTTCTGGAAAGAAGGCACAGGGGAAGGTGGAACCCTGATACTCACCATGGAAGGCCAGGTATTAAACAAATCCCAGGATTTGAAGCCGAAGGACTCTCCAACAGTCATTTAGTACAACTTCCTCATTTCACAGGAGAGGGCTCTGACGTGGCCCAGAGAGGTGAAGCAACCTGCCTGAGACCACACAGCTCCTCATGGCAGACCTAGAGCTACCTGGCCCTGACACTAACATCCTCTCCCATCACAAGAGACTGGCTCTGCCCAGGCTTACTTGGGTGCATGCATCCTCAGTCGTGTCTGACTCTTTTGCGACTCCATGGACTGTAACCCACCAGATTCCTCTAACCATGGGATTCTCCAGACAAGAATACTGGAGTGGGTTGCCGTCTCCTTCTCCAGGGGAACTTTCCAACCCGGGAATTGAACCCACCTCTCCTGCATTGGTGGGCAGATTCTTTACCACTGAGCCACCTGGGAAGCCCATACCCCAGCTTAAGGGGACAGGATTTCCCCATTGCTTCCCACCATGTCACCAGGAGTGACTGGCTGAGGTCCATTGGACGGAGGCCTGACCAGTGACTCCTGTATGCCTTCCGACCTGTCTTCCCCTCCACCTGCTGCCCCTCCCACAGGCTCTGGGGTGCACCAGAGGCTCGAGGATGTGAATGAGTGACAGCAGATAAATGGCGGATGACTGCCCTGGAGACCCAGCACCACCTCAGCGGGACTCCTGCCCCCTCCACCAGTGTACCTCAGCAGGAAAGGGAAGATCCTCGAGATGGACATGATGGTGAGAAGAAATCAATGGATAATCACTCAGACTGTGTGTGCATGCAGAGGGGGCGGGGGAGACAGGTGATGACCACAGCCTCACACATTGATTTCCTGTCCACCTGAGGCCCAGAGCCACAGGCAAGCTCACCACCTAAAGAGGAGGCCATGGGGGTGGCACCCCTGCAGGGGGCCACCTGCAGGAAGGGGCCGGCCTCCGGGGCTGGCCTCCGGGGGAGGGGGTCTTGGAATCTGCTTCTTCAGCCAGGCCCCAAAGTCACCCACAGGCTAGCCCCTGACTGGCTCTCTGCCGGTCCAGGGACAAGGCATCTCTCCACTATACTAGGATGACCCCCCAAAAAAGGGTACAGACCCCCCCAGAGGACATGAAGGAAGAGCATGCCCCCTGAGAAGTGGCCCCACCCTTCACTGTATCTCACAAGAACACCCTTAGGCCCCACCCGATCCAGCACACAGGGCGCCTTATGCACAGGGGGTGCCCACTGGTATCTGCCTAACCCAAAGATGACTCTTTGGTCCAGGCCTGTCTCCAACCCCACCTCCCCCCCCAGGGCCTGCAGGGCCATCATGGGCTTGCAAGATCTCAGCATCCTCCCCTTTGCCCACCAGCACTGGAGAAACTCCCTGACCGGGGGTGGGGGCGGGTGGAGCGTACCAGCCATGCTAGCTGGTGCAAACAAATAACAAGAGAACTTAGGAAGCGCTTTTGTAATAACGATGAGGTTATGTTGTGCTTTCTTCATACTGGCACTATTAGAAGTGCTTTAGATGTACTAACTCATTTAATCCTCTTAATTTCCCCAGGGGCTAGGCACTATTATTCTCCCTATTTTTCTGATCAGGGACTGGGGCATGGAGATGCTACAGCACTTGCCCAAGACACACAGCCGGTGAGTGGCAGAGCTAAGTTTCAAATCCAGGCTGTTGGCTCCAGAGTCCAAGTACTTAACCAGTATGAATACTGCCTCCAAAAATAAAAAGTGTTACCGAAACCAAATTCTTAAACAAGTACTACCAACCCTGAAGATTCATTGGAAGGACTGAGGCTAAAGCTCCAAAACTCTGGCCACCTGATTCGAAGAGCTGACTCATTGGAAAAGACCCTGGTGCTAGGAAAGACTGAAGGCAAAAGAAGTGGGCAGCAGAGGATGAGATGGTTGGATGTTATCACCAATTCAATGGACATGAGTCTGAACAAACTCAGGGAAATAGTGACAGACAGGGAAGCCTGGTGTGCTGTAGTCCATGGGATCGCAAAGAGTTGGACACAACTGAGCGACTAAACAACTCTTGCATACTTTTCACAGAGCTGTCTTCTCCTGGCTGGACCACTTCCCTACAGCAGGGCCTGTCCTTCCCTATAGCATCTGACACAGCACTGTGCCTGGGTACAGATAGGCTAGTATGACTGATTGGCCCAGGGGATGGATCTCTGGGGAAAAAGAGCCTCTTCCATGACTGGTTGGGAGGGGCCCATCCTATTTAAATCAATTCTCCTTGCCTGCTCCTGCAGCAGAATTCACCATCAGGAAATCTGAGGTCTGCCTGGCAGCAAGACTGAAGTCAAATGCAGGATGTCAGACTCCAGGCCCACGAGCTGGGAGAGGACATGTAGGAAGAACCCTGTGCACTTCACATTTGCAGAAGCAGGATGACCTTGAACTTCAGCATTGCCACTGGAGGAGGCAAGAAGCCTGGTCTCAAGTGCCCTGTGCAGCCAACAGTGACATCCCTCCCCTCACCCCAATGTAAATACTGGTGATTACGGGGGCGGTTATGGCAGAGGGGAAGACGAGCTCAAGGCCACAGCTCTACCCCAGGGCAGTGGTCACTTTTCAGTTACTCAGTTGTGTCCAGCTCTTTGTGACCCCATGGGCTGCAGCATATCAGGCTTCCTTGTCCTACACTGTCTCTCGGAGTTTGCTTAAACTCATGTCCATTGAGTCAATGATGCCATCCAACCATCTCATCCTCTGTCACCCCCATCTCCTCCTGCCCTCAGTCTTTCCCAGCATCAGGGTCTTTTACAATGAGTTGGCTCTTCATGTCAATTGGCCAAAGTACTGGAGCTTCAGCTTCAACATCAGTCCTTCCAATGAATATTCAGGGTTGATTTCCTTTAAGATAGACTGGTTTGATCTCCGTGCAGTCCAAGAGGCTCTCAAGAGTCTTCTCCAGCACCACAGTTCGAAAGCATCAATTCCTTGGCATTCAACCTTCCTTCAGAGAAGGCAATGGCACCCCACTCCAGTACTCTTGCCTGGAAAATCCCATGGATGGTGGGCTGCAATCCATGGGGTCACTAAGAGTCGGACATGACTGAGCGACTTCACTTTCACTTTTTACTTTCATGCATTGGAGAAGGAAATGGCAACCCACTCCAGTGTTCTTGCCTGGAGAATCCCAGGGACGGGGGAGTCTGGTGAGCTGCCGTCTATGGGGTCGCACAGAGTTGGACACGACTGAAGCGACTTAGCAGCAGCAGCAGCAACATTCCTTATGGTCCAACTCTCACATCCATACGTGACTACTGGAAAAACCATAGCTTTGACTATATGGACCTTTGTTGGCCAAGTGATGTGTCTGCTTTCCAGGACAGTGGAAAGGGGTCTACTTAGAAGAGTCCAGGGTCTGGTCCCACCAGCAGCTTGCTGTGTGCCCTGTGAGGCCTACCACACCTCTCTGCATCTCAGCCTCCTGCTAGAATGATCTCAAGGCCCTTGGCAGTTGGGACTGTCTGAGAGTTCAGCTCCCAGCTCTGCCCACACATGGACTGCTGAGGTCCTCAGTCCATGCAGTGAGCTCAGCCTCAGGTGGGGAGGTGACAGGTAGGGCCTCTCTCTCAGAGGCAAAAGGTGGGACTAAGTCTGTAGGAATTGCATCCACCAGCAGGGGCCCTGGAGAAGCGAGAATCTAAGTGCAAACCCACATGAGTCTCTCCACTCCTTGATCCCCTCACCCGTCCAGACCCAAGTCAGGTTATCAAAATGAGATAAGGGGCTGGCTTCCTCCTACCCTCCCAGGCTGACTCCATGCACAGAATACATATTTATCACAAAGAAGACTTATTTAACTTCTTACAAAACTCACATAACAGAAACTGACAATGCTAAGGTCAGGAAGATCCCCTGGAGTAGGACATGGCAACCTACTGCAGTATTCTTTCCTGGAGAATCCCATGGATGGAGGAGCCTGGTGGGCTCAGTCCACGGGGTTGCAAAGAGTTGGACACAACTGAAGTGACTTAGCACACACACACGCACAAGGAATAGGGAGGAAGTGCCTGCATCTTCCCAGGAGACCACTCTTCCCACTCCAGGAAGAGCCCCCTCTCAGGAAGACTCTGTCCTTCGGAGGAACACCACCTGCTGTTACTAATAAAAGGCCTCCCGGTTCCCCAGTCAGCCCCAAACAGAAACCACTGGCCCAAAGACCCAGGGGAGGGGACTGAGCAGTCTGCAAGGGGTAGGGAGCATGGTTCTGAGGAAGGAGAAAAGCAGGGGCCTGACTTTCTAGAGTGGACCCAAAGAAGGGCCTCCCAGACTACAGGTGCCCACACAGGGCCCAAGGCTTCCTCAGTGCTCTCGCCCTCTGAAGCACACAGTAGGTATTTAACAGATGTTTGTTGAGTAAATGAACCAACAAACCATCTCAAGCATTGGGATCCAGAGACTCTACAGTCAGAGCCCTCTTGGGTTGAAGGGGCCTTGAAGACGTGGCAGAAGGCAGCATAAAATGCATATTATGCTTTCTGTTGTCATCAAAACACCTCACCACCCAGCTCCAAGCAAGGTCCCCAGTGCGCTGATGTGGTGATGCTGAGGGTGCCAGTCCAATGGGAAGGGTCTCCAGTGGCCCATCCAGCTCTCTAGCCCTAAACTCTTCTATCCCCTCCCTTCCCATTCTGCACCTACAGCAAGCCCACCCACCTTCTGCCCAGTCTCCCTTGGGTTGAAACCAAAGGCCGTGGAAAGAAAGCAAAAACCTAAACAAACCGGCTTCCTGAATTGGGGCCCTTACTGTTCTGTGCATGGGGAGAAGGATATGGCAACCCACTCCAGTATTCTTGCCTGGGAAATCCCAGGGCAGAGGAGCCTGGTGGGCTACAGTCCTTGGGATTGCAGAGTCAGACATGACTGAGCAACTAAACAGCAACATGGATTTGTCAGTTTCTGTTATGTGAGTTTTGTAAGAAGTTAAATAAGTCTTCTTTGTGATAAATATGTATTCTGTGCATGGAGTCAGCCTGGGAGGGTAGGAGGAAGCCAGCCCCTTATCTCACAGAGAACAGAGCGCCCCTCTCTGTGGCTAGTTCCCTCTCTTTGCTAATTTCAAGTTCTAGGACTCCAGGTTGCCAGCAACAGAGAAGTCACCACTCAGTTCTTGAGGAATTACTATGTTACTAATGGTGGTAATACTGTTAATAATTCCAAGCCTGTTTATTCCTAATTTTAGGGCAAGTTTGAAACTTCTGAGCCACTGGTCAGGAACTCATCACTATCCAGGCTCCACCCTGGGCCCAGCTTCCTCCTGCCCCTCCAGCAGCTGGGGCAGGGGAGGCAGGCTGATGACCCTCAGATTCCAGGCTGACACCTCCCCTCCCCTAAGGGCACAGTTCCACATCACACCCCTCTCTCTTCTTAACCTCAGCCTCTCCATTGCTTCTGTCCTACTTTAGAATTTAAACTAGTCGACTCTCTTTTTTAAAAAAGTCATCCTTTGTTCTCTATCTTCACATGCTTGCTAAGTGGCTTCAGTCATGTCCAGCTCTTTGCGATCACATGGACTATAGCCTGCCAGGCTCCTCTGTCCACGGGATTCTCCAGGGAAGAATACTGGAGTGGGTTCCCATGCCCTCCTCCAGGGGATCTTCCTCACCCAGGGAGCGAAACCACATCTCTTTTGTCTCCTGCATTGTCAGGTGAGTTATTTACCCCTGAGCCACCTGGGACGGCTACGGCTAAGTCACTTCAGTCGTGTCCGACTCTGTGCAACCCCATAGACAGCAGCCCACCAGGCTCCCACATCCCTGGGATTCTCCAGGCAAGAACACTGGAGTGGGTTGCCATTTCCTTCTCCAATGCATGAAAGTGAAAAGTGAAAGTGAAGTCGCTCAGTCGTGTTCGACTCTAGCGACCCCATGGACTGCAGCCTACCAGGCTCTTCCGCCCATGGGATTTTCCAGGCAAGAGTACTGGAGTGGGGTGCCATTGCCGAAGCCCTGTATATTCACACCAGAATTCAAGAAGTTGTCCACAGTCATCATTCCCAGTTCCCCAGCTCCCAGGCACCCCGCTAAGCAGGCTTCTGCTCCCAGTGGCCACCTAAGGAGTCTCCCCAAGGGCACCAGGTACACTCTCCATCCCTCTCCTGTCCGGCCTGAAGTCTTGGAGGCTGTTGATCCTCCTTCCTTCTGACAGTGAGCTCCTCCCAAGGGGCTCCCTCCCACCTCACCCCCACAGCCTCCTCATCACCCCTGCAGCCCATCTTTCAATGGCAGTGATCCCAGTAGTTCAGTTCCTGACCTCCTCCCAGTGTGACTGTACCCAATCCCTTGGCCCCAGTTACCACCTGCAGGCTGCTGGTGACTTCTTTTTTATTTTTTATTGTAGTTGATTTACCACATTTTTATTTATTTTTGGCCACACCCTGCAGCATGTGAGATCTCAGTTCCCCAATGAGGGATCGAACCCACACCCTCTGCATTGAAAGTCGGAGTCTTTATCACTTCCAAGGAAGTCCTTGCTCATGACGTCTCAATCCTTAAGTCCAGTCCCCCTTCCTCACCTGAGCCCCAGCCCTGCACGCCCAGCTGTCTATAGGGCAGGGCCGATGAGGGGCATATAACCCCAAAACAAACGCATATCTCCAGCCCTCCCCCGACTCAACACCTTTGCCGTGATGAGCCCCCTCAGCCACTCAGCTGCCCCAGACAGAAGCCTGGGGGCCCTCCCTGACTCTTCCGGCCTTTCACAAAGACCTGTTGATTCCAACTCCTGGGCAGCTCTTAGATCTTTCTTTCCTACCACTGTCCTTGTTCAGCCGCCATGTTCCTGGCCTGCACCACAGCAGTGGCCTCCAAACAGTCTCTCCAATCTGCTCTCCTGTTGGAACCATGTGAACTTTTTCCTGAAGCACAGATCATCACATAAAACCTCCAAGGGGTGCTGCCCACCAGATCCAAACCCCTCCCATCTCTCCTCCTCCATCCCCACTCCACTTGCCTCTAGGTGGTGGTAGTGGTAAAGAACACATCTGTCATGCAGGAGACAGAAGAGATGAGGGTTCAATCCCTGGGTCGGGAAGATCCCCTGGAGGAGGGCATGGCAACCCACTCCAGTATTTTTGCCTGGAGAATCCCATGGACAGAGGAGCCTGGTGGGCTAGAGTCAGACACGACTAAAGCAACTTAGCACCACTGAGTTACCTGCGTGTCTGTAAGGTCAGCTAACCTGCATTACATGCTGCCCTTTGCCCAAGCTCTGTCCCCCACCTCCCACACTCTCCCCACATGCCTTCACGAAATAACTGCACCTCACTCTTTAGTCTCAGCCTGAAGCCCACCTCTTTCAGGAAGGCTCTCTAGATTTTGCAAAAAGGGGTTAGATGCCCTTCTTTGGCTCTTCCAGAGCCCCCAGTGCTTTCCGACAGCACTCACTACATCACCAAATGACAGAAAGTCCCTGACTTATCTGTGTCCCCCGAGAAGAGGAGCTCCACAAAGGCAAATGCTGCCCCAGCTGCTCTGGACTATTAATGCCTAGCAGCCAGGAAACTCCCAGTAAACAGCTGTTGAATTAATAAATGAATGTCTGACCCAGGAGGCCTGCAAATCCTCCACACCCTAGTCTGGAGGCGGAGGAAATGGGGGAGGTGGTTGAGAGGCTTACAGGTTTGGCCTTGGAAATTGGAGGAGGGCTTGCCCAGGGCTCTGGGACCTGCTGCCCACGTGCCCTCCAATCCCTGCTGATGGTGCCTAAGACAGGTCAGGGGTCAGGAAGCTACCAGAAGGGCAGGCCTCCTGGAAGCAGGCAGGCAGAAGAGGGGCAGCAGAGAGTGGCAGGGGCTGGTCTGCTCACATGCAAACCTCACAGCTCCGCCCGCACGCAGCCAGTCCCTTCTCTCTCCTCTGTGCTTTTCTCCATCCACCTGGGCACTCTGGCCTCACCTGCCCTTGTTACCGCGACACACAGCCAGCCAGCCAGCCTTGGTCCACTCCCCATCCAGACCCCCATCCCCTCTCATTCCACCACCCTGACCCTTTCTCCTCCCTAGCTCCTCCTTGGTCTGTCTCTCCAGCAACATCTGCGCCCCCCCTCTCCAGGTCAGATGATTACCTCCTCTGGGTGCTAGGTTGCCCAGGAGGTGGAGAGAGACACAGCGGGCCAGTCCATCCCGTTACCAGGCCCTCCCGCTGAACCCAGGACCCTGGCCGGCCTTACCCTCGGTCAGCCCCAGGTGGATGCTCCAGTAGATCTGCAAGCACTGCAGCTCCTTCTTCATGCCCCGCTTGCAGCGGCAGTCGTAGAGCGGGCTCTCCTGCAGCACCTCCAGGGCTGCCTGGCACTCCTTGTTGGCCAGCATAGTGTTGCGGTCCCGGCCGGCCAGGCACTGGCGCAGCGTGCGGTAGCGGGAGCTGCAGTTGGATTCGGCCGCGCACAGCTCATTGGCCCGGACACAGTCCACTGGGGGGCGCCAGCCGTGGAGCTCGGGGCCCTGCGGGGAGGAAGGGCTGGCCAAAGAGCGGAGGGTCTCGTCTGGGTGGTGGGGAGGGAAGACAAGCATGAATGAGGGCCGCAGTCTCCGACCCCAGAGGCAGGCCTGGGGGCCCTTCTGGGAGAGTCACACCGGTTCTATTCAACACAGCAAGGCCGATTCAAGGCTGCCTGCCCCAGCAAGTCAGAGTAAGCGCTGCTAAAGGGGCCCAAGATACCACCATCTCTCCTCAGACCCCAAAGGAGAAAAGTTGTCTTCGGCCCTGGCCCTACATGACCCTTTCCTGGTTCCTTCCACGGCCCTGGGCCCAGGAGCACAGCCCAGAAGAGCCAGAGGCCCCAGCCAGACCACAGACGGTCTAAGATGCCAGGAGTCCAGAGAAGGATCCCACAGCCTCAGCAGAGAGCTGGCGGCTGATGGGCCTCCTAGGGCAGGCCAAGGGGAGATCTCAGTTTCAGAGTAGCCAGGCCTCCTGCCAGCCACCTCAGGTCCAAACAGGTCTGGCCAAGGAACCAGCTAGGCTGACTGGTTAACTCTCACAGCCTGTTAGGCTCTCAAAGACCAGATCAGTCTTCGAATTCCACCCTCAGAAAACTGAGGCCCAAAGAAGGGACGTGACAACTCAAGGTCACACCCAGGCTAAAACGGCCCCTCCGACCCCCAGTCTGTCCATTTTGAGTCCCCAGACTTCATAAGGAAACAGGGACAGACAAGCCTGAGGTCTGAGGAGAGCTCAGAGGGAAGCACTCCTCTGGGGGACCCGGCCCTCCACACCATCCTGTCCAACAGAGACAAAATCCACCATGGAGACAAGTTCCACCCCAGCCCCCCAAAAAATGCTGGGGCCCAAGCAACTCCATCCCACCACGCCCACAGATACCTCTCTCTGTCTCTGTCTCCTTCTCTCTCATTTCTTTTCCTCTTTCTTTCCTCTGCTCCCCACCCTTCCTTGATACCCTCTCCCCTCTGTTTCTCCTTCTTTCCAGAAGCCAAGTAATAAGTCAGCTGCAAGTGGACCCTGACCTCGCACATGGACCCTCGCCTCCCCAGCATGGCCTCCAGTGTCCAAACCCACAGTCCTCGAAAGGGAAGGGGTCGGGGAAGGAGATACGGAAGGGAAAGGCACAGAAAGGGCCGCTTGGTCCTTCCAAAAGCAAGCTCCCCAAACAGACATCATCCCAGTCCCCTGGTCCCCTCCAAGCCCCTCACTCAGATCCTGCCCCACAAAAAGGCCATGCCATGGCCCAGAGCCAAGACTGAATTTTCCAAGACCAGAAGAGTGATGGGGGGGTTTCCGCACTCCATTCTGCCCCGAAACATAATAAGATCTTAGGCAGAAGTCTCCCCCATCCCCTAATCCCAAAGAGTCTCCTCCATTTTGACCCAGAACTCCCACTTCTCACTCCTTTCTCCCAAGAGGCCCTGCTCAGGGAGCAGCTAGCACAGGGAGACAGCGACACCTAGAGGCAATGTACTGCACTGCAACCCTGTCACTACCCACAGGGCCATAGAGGGGAAACGCATCTAGAAATGAACTCCTGGCGGGCCAGGCCTATCCCACCAAGAGAGCAGGGGGTGGGCCTGGGGTGGAGAAAACCTCAGGGTCCACAACAAAAGACTTTCTTTCTCTAGCTGACCAGACCTCTACCTCAGGACAGGAGGAGCTGACAGTTATGGCCAGGCTTGAGCAAGACCACTAAAGAAACCAGCATGGAATGTGGGCATAGACATAAGGCATCTGCCCAGGGTAGGATGGAGAAGCGCCCTCCGGCCCAAGCCCAGGCGGGGGCTTTATTGCCAGGCTTCAGCAAACTCCTGGGTCTCTGCAGGACTCGTGTGCAACAGGGCCCTCCAGGATCAGCTCTATTGACCCGGCCTCACCTGTACCTGCCGTCCCACCTAGCCAACCAGGTAGCCAGCCTGCTGGAGCCTTAGGACTGGCCCAGCCTTGGGCCTTCCACTGACTCTCCTCACCCCAGCATCCCAGCAGGCGTCTCCTCTTCCACCTTGGCGTTACCTGAGGCTGCACAGCGGGAGATAAAACGAGAAGGTGGCCTCCTCCCCAGGCTTAAACGTCAGCACACTAGCCTAGGGAACTGGGGCAATAAGGACACTTCCTTCCTGCCCTACAGGTGGGTCTACAGCCCCAAGAGACATCCTTATAGAGTCCTGGGCTCCTCTGCCTAAAGCAAGGGCTTCCCTCTTCCTTTCAGCTCCTGGGCAGAGAGATGTTCCATAGGAGGGTCAGTGCATTTTCCAACCAAACTCCCTGACCACCACCTACCCCTGACTCTTCTCGGTGGTCCCATGACCCCCAAAACCAAGAAGTCCAGCCAGAGAAAGAAATCATGGCAACCTGGTGCCTCTGGCCAAGAATTCTAGGTGAGTAAAGGTTGGAAGGTATTCTGGTGATGTTTCCAGGTTCTAGATCAGGAGAAAACTCGGATCTCTCAAGGAAAGCACAGACATGTGGAACAGCTTTTGGAGACACAGCAGGGACTGTGAGACCACAGAGACCTACAACCGCCCAGGTACATCAAATGCCCCGATGAGAGGGAGAATACCAGTGGGAGGTGGGCTCTCTGACCAACCCTGGTCCCCACTCCCATCACTGTCCCCATCTCACTTTCTCTCTGGGTTTGTCAACACTGGAGGTCAGGATGGCTGGGCCAGGAAGGCATGCCCACGCCCAGACCTCACTCAGAACCTTGGGAGGAGTACACCGAAGGCCCCTGCTCCTAGGAACGTGCTTCACTCTATCCCTGACTGAAAACGCCCACCCCACTTCTCAAGCTCCAGAAAAGCCTCTCCCCAAAGCCAACTTTCCAACCAACTCCCAACTGTGGGCTCCTTGCCAGGCAAGGGCCCTGGGGCTGAAATTTCCTTAACAACCAACATATCCCTAGTTCTCGGCTGGCCTAACCCAGAGCCTTTCAATGTCCTGTGGTCACTCAGGCAACACGCACCCCAGCTTTGAGAAGGGGCTTCTCCAGAGAAAGGAACTGAAAGGATGTGGCTGCCCCCCCTGCCGCTTTTCCTCCTCTCATCCCCACCCCCACCAGGGTCACAGACACCAGGGAGGCATCTCTGAACAGGACCCCAGGCACACCTACACAGGCTCAGGAGAACAGTCTCTCCTCAGGCCCCTCGGCTGGGACCCCCACCTCTGCAGCCTGGGGGGCTGGACTGGAGACGACTAAGGGACTATCATCCACACCTGGGAGCCCTGCTGGCCTGGGATGTGTGCAGTTCAGGAGCAAGCAGTCTGGCTGCTTTTCCTGAAATACAATTTTCTTTTCTTCTTGGCCCTGCTCATTCTTGGCCCCAGAAAGCTGGGTTTTCAAACCAGCCGTGGGAGAAAAGGTCAGCTTTTATAATAGCCCCTTCGGAGTGAGAGGGTTACCGGGAAAGGCTTGCAGGAGCACAGTGGGGCCCAGAGCAACCATCCCAGCCCCTCCCTCAGCCCCTCCCACCTGAGAACACTATTGAGAAGAGCCACCTCTGGCTCCCTGAGGCCCGACTGTGAAGGCCACACCCTAGAGCTGGGCCAAGCCCCACGGCCCCTACGAATGCAGGAGGGGCTGGCAAAGGGCCCAGGGCCCGATCAACATGGACTGGACTTGAATCCCTGGTCCTAGTCAAGACACTTCTTAGGACACCCTTCATGGCTTTCTGTGACCTGCACCTAACTCCCTCCTAGGCCTTCCCTCTCCCCTCCTCCAGGAGGGAAAGGGTGCTCTTATGACCCATCTGGGCAGGCTGGCTCACCCTGGCTACACAGCAGGCCAAGGTGGTGGGAGCAGCATCCACAATGAAGCAAATGTGTGGTCCTTACATATACACACACACACACACACCCCGTTAGCCTGCCCTCTCTCTGGAGCACTTACTGGGGCAGCAGCCTTGCCTGGGACTCCAGGTCAGCACACAGCCTTTCCAACACCCACTTTTACTCACCTCCACCCCCAAGAATGCTCCCTCTACACCCGCTTCCCAAGCAGCTGAGATTTCCTGCAGCATAAAAAGGGGGCTAGGGATTGGGAATTCTGGGTGGGAAAAAGACAGTCGGGGTTCAGGGACACCAGGCAGCCCTCCCTTCCCTGCCCTTGGGGGAGAGGGCTTACAGAATGAGCAGTGGTCTTTGTTCAGGCCAGGTTTTCCCCTCAGCCCCCCTCCTTCTTCACCCAAGGAAGCAAACTTTGGCCTCCCTCCCATCTCTTCCCACCAGCTACCGGGTGCCTCCGCCCCAAAGGTGGCAAAGACAAGGCTGTGAACTGCGGCTCAAATCCTCCACTCCCGCCCACCTAGATGGCTCGGGTCTGCGCGGGAGGGAGGGTACAGGGTGGGGAGAAACTTGAAAAGTGTTTCAGGGAGTGAAGCCGCGGGGAAGGGATTCGGAGAGTGGGAAGCGGGTGTCTTTTCCAGGGGTTGATTGGCAGGCGGGGGGTGGCTGCCAGGACTGCCCC
>NW_011494789.1:3630093-3631475 GCF_000754665.1 Bison bison bison
CGCTATCACTGCATGTGAGTGAGCGACTGTGTCTGCGTTCGTGCGCTCAGGGATGGTCTGGGTGTTCTAAGTCTCCTTCCCAACCCTGCGCGTACGCAGCCAGCAGCGGCTCGCGTCCCTCCACCCGCATCCTCGCCGCCGGCCCCGCTCGGTTCCGCTGCGCCCGGGCCCGGCTCGCCCCGCCGCGCGCTCTTCCCACCGGTCGGTCCCCCGCCAGCGCCCCGCTCGCCCCCAAGGTTCCAGGCTGCTCGCCGGCGCCAGAACGCGCACGGCAGCGCAGCCCCCCAGGCTCCCGCGGACACACTGTCCTCGCCTCCCGCAGGTACTCACCTAAAAAGAAGAAGAGGCAGAAGGCGTTTGCCAAGATCATGTTAAATAAATCCCACAGTTTTTTCTGTCTTTCTCCCTTGGATAAAAAATAACAACAACAACAATAATAATAGCCAAGCAGTGATAATCAGCCCCAAATCCAATGCGGAGATCCCAGCTAGTCCGCCGGATGAAGATCCTGAGTCCTGCGATTCTCGCCTCTGGCTGGAGGGGGTGGGGGAATGGAGGGCGGTGGGCCGCGTCTGGACGCCCCCCTTGCCCACTAAAATCAAATACACACGTATCTGTGTGTGTGCGTGTGTGCTCTCCAAGCCGACAGCCGGTGCGCAGGTCTGCCCTTCCCTCGGCTCGTCCGGGAAGGCGCGAGTCCCCGCGGGTCCGATTCCCCTGCGCTTCCCGGGAGGGGACTGAGGAGGTGGGGGGAGAGGCGATCTGAGAGTGAAGCGCTGGAAGGAAGTGGCGAGGGTGGGGGTCAGAATAAAACGCAAATAAGAAAGAAATCCACCGACGGGTGTCAGCGCCTAGGAACGATCCAGTGGGAGCTTCGAGGACGAGAGACCCGAGTCGCTTCTTTCGCACAAGACGGAGGAAAGATTCAAAAAAATCTTCTCCCGCTAACCCCTGCTCGTGTCACTTTTTTCTAATGGAATTCCAGTGACCCTGTGTCTCTGCGTGCGTGTGTCTTTCTCTCTCCTCTGCTTCCCTCTCCTCTCCCCGGCTCTCGCTCTTTGCTCCCGCTCTCTCCGGCTCTCCCTCGCTCTCCTCTCCCTCCCCTTTCTCCCTCTCCCTGCTCCTCCCTCCGCCCGCCCCCTTCCCCCTTCGCGGCTCCCTCGCCGCGGCTCTCGCGCCCGCGCCCCTCTCCTCCGCCTGGGGCTCGGCGCTCTGGCTCCCAAGCGCTGGCGGCGCGGGGCGCGGGCGCGCGGCGGAGCAGCGACACTCTGCAGCGGCGGCGGCGACAAGGCGGTGGCGGTTGGGCGCCGGGGGAACGCGGGGCCGAGGGGGAGAGCTCCGCCGCCGGCTCCCTCTGCTTCGGCCGCCCGCCCTTCCCGGGA
>NW_011494789.1:3631594-3632024 GCF_000754665.1 Bison bison bison
GCGCTAGAAAAAAAAAAAAAACCCCGCTGGAGTCCGGGTCAGGGAAGGGGGCTGCACCATCCGATGGGCGTCCTTCGACCCAGGAGCCGAGACAGAGCGTCTCCCCGAAGACGCAAGGAAGATGAAGGACCCCCTCCATCACCAACCGCCAGCGTCCCCGCACAGCCTCCTGCCCGGGTCGAGCCCCGCGCCCGCCTACACGTGTGCTCTTCATGCGGGGCTCGAGAACTTTCCCCGCACACCCTCGGCGCCCTCGCCCCCTACACTCCCTGGCGTCGTAACCCTTCGAGACTCCCCTTCCCGACTTGTCTCCCTCCCCTAGTGCGGGAAGAAAGCTGCCGAGCCAGGGCGTCCTGACCACCCCATCCGAGGCCGGCGAACCCTTCCACGAACTGCGCGGGAAGGATCGGGGATGCTGGCTCGCACCCCA
>NW_011494789.1:3632177-3660750 GCF_000754665.1 Bison bison bison
GGGATGCTGGCTCGCACCCCACCCTGGTGGGAGCGCCCCGGGACCGACGCAGGTCTCCGCGCCAAGATTGGCGGCGAGCTGGGCTCCGGGGAGTTCTCCCGAGGCAACCGGCAGCTCCCTGCTTCCGAGGCTCCAGGTGGGGCCCCCTCCCCCTTCCGGGAAGGGGGCGACTGATCCATATGTCCACGGGCCGGGCTCACCAGCGTGTTTTAGTCACGGGATTTACAGTAAACGCTCAGAAGCACCAAAAAGGAGGGGCGTCTGGCTGGGAAAGGGCTGAAGGAGAAGTAAGGTTGCTGACACATTCTGGCAAGTGGGCGAGAGGCGGTGGGCTTCGGGCACGCGCGGGCAGACCCACGCACACCCGACACCCCAGTTTCACGCGCCCATCTGACACATTCTCGGCTGCGTTAAAGCTGCTCTGCACCCCTCGGCGCCCTCGCACACATTCCTGCACGCAGCTCCGCGCGCACCCCGTGTGCCAGGGTGGGGTACACGCAATACCTCGTAAACTTTCCGCGCTACGCAAAACCGGATCTGGGCTGGACCAAAGATGTAGGTGTTAGTGCATTTTAAAATGCATTTTTAAATGAACAAGACTCTGGAGAGGCGTGAATGCTAGAAATGGACCTGGGCTCGAAGGGAGGGGTCACTTAAAAAACCGACAGGCTTCGCAAGTAGAAAAGCTAGAGGGAGCAACGTTTGTCTTGCGGATTTAGGCGGGAACGCGGCTTCTTTCCAGCCTTGGAATCGCCGAGCCGAGGGTCTTCTGCGAACGCCTCACGTTTGCCCCATCCTAGGGCATCAGCCCTCAGTCCGTACTGTCCCAGGGCCATTGAGTGGTGCCCGCTTGGGGGCGTGGCCCTAGCAGGTGAGCGAATCTGAGCCAGGAAGGCTTGGGGATTGGAGCTGGGGAAAGTACCCGGGGGCTGACCTTCTTGCCATTCTTCCGGGCCCCTCCAGTTCTAAGAAAAGACTAAACACCTTCATTCCTAGAACGGGGGGGTGTAAGGAACCAGCTTCATAAAAGTTTAGGTTAAAGGATGAAAACCTGATGAGAATTATACTCTTGAATCAGAAGCCGGGTGTGTGCTTAGTCACTCAGTCTCTTTGTGACCCCATGAGTCACAAAGTCAGAGCCCTCCAGGCTCCGCTGTCCCTGGGGATTCTCCAGTCAAGAATACTAGAGTGGGTTGCCATGCCCTCCTCCAGGGATCTTCCCAACCCAGGGACCGAACCCAGGTCTCCCGCATTGCAGGTGGATTCTTTACCCTCTGAGCCACTGGGGGAAGCCCTCAGTGGCTGGAGTCTGGTGTAAATAAATTTCCCCCCTCCCCTCTCCTACTCCCTGAATCTTCTGGCTGCCCAAATGCCCTTTACCACTCCCACATTTCCACACCCCCACCGGAGGTTTTCCCTATCCCAAGGGCCCTACTCTAGACTCTGAAATTACTGTTCGGCACATTGCTCTTCCTCCTTCATCTCAAAAACAATTTCTTTAACTTTCTTTGAGCCCTGACTGGACATTAGAAAGAAAATTCTCTGAAGCATATTTGGGAGCTTTAATGAGAAAGCAGTGATGAACACCCAGGGTGTGCCCACTGATTCCCATGGTGGTGGGAGGGGTATCTGGTAGCAGGAGGCTGAAGTCCTTCAGGGACTCCGGGTCAGTGGACAATGCCACCAGGCCAGCATTCACCTTGTGGCCATGAGGCCCTCTTTTCCCACCTGTCTATATAAGCGTCACTCACCACACCTCACTCTCTGCAGATCCACCCTCAACCTGAGCTGCCCTTAGATATGGCAGCGTACAAGTGTCACATGATAACCCACGTGTCTCCTGTGTGTAAGCACCCCTACCCCATGTCAAGATCTGCAGAGGAAACATAGACAGACATGTGCCAGCCATAGGCAATTTAATCTCTCAGAGCCTCAGTTATTTCATCTATAAAATGGGGATTTAAAAAAAAAAAAAACCTGAGTCTTCCCTGGTGGTACAGTGGCTAGGACTCCATGTTCCCAATGCAGGGGGCCCTGGTTCAATCCACATGCTGCAACTGGGACTTGGCACAGCCAAATAAATTTAAAAAATTTTTTTAATTCAAACTGTAGAGACAAGATGAGATATTGTACACAGAGCAGCGAGTCAAATGCCTGGCTCTAAGAAAGTTGTTCAAAAAACGTCACCCCTTTCCTCTGGGATCCAGAAGGATTAGGAACCTATGTATAAGGCATACAAACCTAAGTGGCAAATGAGAAGCAGAGATAAAAAGCAATGGGGATTCAAGGGAAATAGAGACAAGAAGGTCAGTCTTCCCCAGTGACTCAGTGGTAAAGAATCCACCTGCCAATGCAGGAGATGCAGGTTCAATCCCTGGGTCAGGAAGATCCCCTGGAGAGGTAAATGGCAACCCACTCCAGTATTCTTGCCTGGGAAATCCCGTGTACAGAGGACTCAGGCGGGCTACAGACCATGGGGTCCCAAAAGAGTCAGACACAACTCAGCAACTAAACAACAATTGTAGAGGGTCAAGAATAGGAGACCTTGTAAGAGGGAGTCTCAGAGAAAGGAGAGACTCTCAGGAAGTATGAACAGATGCTCTTAAGGTTCACGGATACACATTCCCACACCCTCCAAGACTATACCTTTCATCAGCCTTTAAGGGTCAAGCCCAGTGGCTCTTGAGCTTGTGGGTAGATGAGTCTCCTGCCCACCCAAGACAGCCCCTCCACCGTCACAGATACGGGAGCTACAATATGCAGGGAGAGGGAGAAAGGACACTTGGCTGTTCGTTTCTATTTCCTCATCTCTCTAGGCCTACTCATCTGGTGGCATGGATTCTCTGGAGGGTAAGAGCAATAGGCATGTAAGCGAGTAGGGTTGCTGGCCCACCCTAGGACACACGCATGCACGCATGCACTCTCGTTAACACAGCTCAACTGACCAGAGCTGAGCTACTGCCAGCAGAATCTTATCCCTTCTTTTCCTTCTGTGGAGCAAAAAATTCTGAGGATCACATGTCCCAGAGAGAAAATCCAACCAGGAATATAAAGAAGAAGAAGGTGCCAGGTAAGATACGTCAGAAATCAGGGAGTTGGCAAACAGAGGTGCCCTCAGGCATGGGACAGCAGCTGACCCAGGACTTCCCACAAAAGCAGCACAAGTTTACTGGATTCCCTCCAACAGTGCCAAGGGCTGTGGGAATACGGCTCTGAGCAGGGCTGCTCCTGCCATGGAAGCCGTGCACAATAGAGTTAGGTCAGGTAGGTATCCATGAACAGCCTGAGCAACCCAAAGACACACTGGAACCGAATGAGAGAAAGGAAGGGTTAGTACCTGGGAGTTTCGGGAGGACTTACAAGGAAACATAGGATTGGAGCTGGGCCTGGAAGGATGGTAGAATTTGGCGGAACACAGAGGGAGGCAGTGTTCTGGGGAGGGAACAGCATAGGTCAAGTGCAGTGGTAAGAACAGTTCAAGGGGACTTCCATGGTGGTTCAGTGGTTAAGAGTCCACCTCCCAATGCACGGGATGAGGGTTCAATCTCTGGTTGGGGAACTAAGATCCCACTTTTTGAGGGGCAACGAAGCCCGTTCACCACCACTAGATCAGCCCTTACACTACAAAGAGAAGCTCACCAGCTGCAACAAAGAGCACTTGCACTCCTACTAAGACCCAACACAGCTAAACAGGAAAGACAGGATTGAGGAAGCACCCAAGAGTGGGGAGGAGCCAAGGGCACAGGTGGGGAGGGGCCTGTCAGAGAAGGTCTGGAGGGTCTGATGGGAGGCACAGAGGACAAGCACTGAAGCCCTCCCTCCTGCTCCCTTAGGAGCCACTGATGATTTTTGAACAGGCCAGTGGCATAAGAACAGTGTTTTAGAAGATTGATCTGACAACTCCGTGAAGGATGGAGACAAGAGATCAGTTAGGAAGCGACTTTAACAATTTCAGCCTGAAATAATGGGGATCCAAAATAGGAAGTGGTGGTGAGCCTGGATGGAAGGAAGGGGTTGTCAGGGGCTCTAGAAAGATGAATCAGCAATATGTGGTAGATCCAACAGAGGGGACAAGGAAAAAGGAAATTATCTTCTAGTCAGACAGTGACCAGCCAGAGGACAGGCCTGGGGAAAGTAACTAGCCCTGACTTCTCAGACTTTGTCACTGGTTATAATAATTAAGGGAGCCAACTTTATGGAAAGATATATATTGATATCCCTTTAATTTTGATAAGACTCTATGAAGTAGTTACTCTTAATAGGCCAAATTTACAAATGAGACAACTAAAGTCAAAAAAAAACCAAAAAACAAAAAAAGGTAATATAACTTGCTTAAGGTCATATTCTAAGTGGCAGAACCAGGATTTGAACTTTGGCAGTTGGGATCCAGGGCCCCACCCTGGTAACCTCTGTGCCCTGAATAAATAAGCAAAGGGGCAGCTCTCCAGACTATGAATTTTTATGTCAAATTTCAGAACATCTTAAATATTCCCTTTCTCCCTGCCCTGTCCAGCAATAGAGTGAAGAAATTGTGAGAACTGCAATTTCTTTTTTACCTTTCTTGTGATCTCTTCTGGTCTCATCCTTGCAGTTCAAGTCTAAAGCCTAGAAAGGATGCTGTCTTACCATGTACATGCTACAGTGTCCAGCTCAGTGTCCTGGGCCTAGGTCATGGACATCCATGAGCTTTCTCAGCCCCGTTCCAGACCCATCTGCCTCCTAATGGCAGGCTGACACATTCACCAACCTTCCCTCCCCACATGGCCACTCCAGGTCCCTGATCCCCAGCCTGGCCAGAGTGAAATTGTCTGGGGATGGAGAGCAGCAGGGATTTAACTAAAGCTTCTAATTCCTGAAGAATGAACAGAGCTGCTGGCCCAGGGTGGGTGGGACCGGGCTAGAAGTAAAGAAATACATACTGCACTCAAGGGCATTGATTTCTCTAATTGATTTGTCAGTGTTCCCATGCTTCATGTTCTCTTTCGAGGTAAGCACCCAACAAGAGGTGGGAATCTGGCTTTACTTTGCCTCTCCCTAGGATCTCTGGAGACCCCTCTGCTGCCCCCCGCCCCCCCCACCACCACACACACACACACACACACACACACACACACACACACACTGCGGCCCCAAGGTAGCCTGTTAGAAGGGGAGGAAGCTGCTGCTACAGTGGGGATGCAGGAATGCAGATGAAGAGTTACTCAGGCAGAAAGCTGGCAATACCACCTTCTGTGGATATAGCCTGCCTCACCATTTCACAACTTCTTTCTCCGTGATCCTGAAGTCCTTACACCATCCCCCTCTCCCTTTGGGAAGAGGACATGGCTGACTCAGCACCCCTTCCAAGTGAACAAACTCAGCCTTGAAGATGGCCCATGACGTAGCCCAGGTTACAATGCAGTCAACAAGTGGAGGAGCCAGGACTGGAAGGAAAGTGGGGCTGTCCACACCTTGGTCTAGTGAGCTTTCACCTTCAAACAGAGAAACCCAGCAGCCAGAGAGCCAGGGCTCTACTGCTTTCTCCTACATTAGGAGATGGATTAAAGGCAGAAGGCACTCAGTAATTTTCAGCACTTCATTTCAGGTCTGAGGACAGGTCTGAGAAGGTTTGTTTCTCTAAACCCCTCTTTACCCCAAAGTCACACGCATCCTGAAAAATCTGAAACCCAGCACTTCCCCTGCCACCTTCGCAACTCCCCAGTGGCAGCAGGAGCTGAGCTGGTAAATGTCCCTTCTGATATGCTACTGTCAGCTTAAAATATCCCAGTGAGTGTGGAAGCCTCCCCACTGCCCGGGCTACCCTGCACCCAGCCTGTGCTGGCACCGTCCCAGCCACACTCCAGCATTGTCCAGGTGCCAACACTGCCCTTGGCAGACCCCCACTGCCTGGAACAACCCCACAGCCTCTCTCCTGAGCACGCCCACTGCCCTCAGCTCTCAGGCGCTGGCTGGCAATCTGCCAGGTTACCCAAGGTCAGAGGCAGAATGCAGGGAGAGGGGCAATGATTGCTTTTACCAAGCTATGGGGAGCTGGCTCCTGCTGCCTGGCGCCCCCCAGGAGAGCTCTCAGCACCAGCGGCCCCCCACAGGGACCATGTCTTTATTTAGCTAAGCCTGACAAGGTAGGCGGAGCCTCAGAGCTGGGTCTGAGATGGACTGTCACTTGGAGGGCCCAGCTCAGTCTCCAGGGACTGAAAGGCGGCTCGCAGGGGCTAGGAACAGAAAGTGGGGACCAGGATGTTCCTCTCTGAGCAGACAAGCTGTCTTTGGGCCCGGCCTAGAGCTTACCAGATGAGCACATTTGCCTGGGTGCTCACCTCCCTCACCCTGACCTCTCGTCCTGGGAACTTCTTTTCCCATTATCCAGAAGGTTCTCTCCTTACCCCCACTGTCCTCATATATACTAGTGCTTTCTTGCTGTCTTCTCCTTCCTACTGCTCTCAGGGGGAGGGTTACTGTTTACCCAGAAAGAATGAATTCCAATCATTAGGCTCTTAGGGTTGGAAGGAAACTTCCATGACAATAATAAACAAGTACCAACAAGTGCCTTGCGCTCAGCAACTCACAGAGCTTTCCCCTATGAATTTATCTCAGGCCTCCTGCACAGCCTCTGAAGTGGGCATTTTTCAGACTACAAAACCTAAAGTCAAGGCACCCAGGGACTTGTCCATGAGTGACTTGTCAGCGAGGAGCTGACCTACGACTTGAATCCAGTCCTGAGGGATTTCAAAGTCCTGTATTCGGGAAGTGTCCCTCCTTGAGGGACAGGGAAGCCTGGCATGCCGTAGTCCATGGGGTTCCAAAGAGTTAGACATGACTTAGTGACTGAACAGCAACAACTTGCTTAAAACATTTCAGTAAAATAAAATACTTTTTAATAATAAAAACTAAGACAATGTCACAGAAACACTTGCCAGGACAGGGGACTCTCAGGGCCCCTGTTCCCTGATTCCAGACAGCTTGGATAGTTGAATTGTTCCTTTGCCTCCCCATGACTTCACATCTACAAGGATGGGAAGCAAGAGGGAGTTTCCCAGAAGTGCCTCAGGCTACACACACTCCTGGACAGCCAGATGCCTATCATTCTCCCTGGCAGCTGGCCTGCCTGGATGCTGTCTGCCCTCAGCAGAGGAGGGCAGGGCCACTCCCATCAAAGCCATCAAGTGCAGTCCCCACCTCCTACTTCACAGTGAAGCCATCACACCAGCAAAGCTGGCTCCATCCAGAATGGGCCATTTCCAGAGGTCCAGTGTCCCACTGCCTCCCTGTTCCAAGATGGGTGAGTCCCTGCCCCTTGGAGGGTGTGGAACTGGCTACACTAGGGATCTGCACTGCTAATAGTGGTGAGAGCTCCGGGATTCTGTAATTTCCCCAGCCCTGGCTTGGTCCCATTTCTTCCTGTTCTTGCCACCTGGCTCCTGGAGCAACACCCCAGGGGGCATGTGGAGCATTTTGGAATGAGGGTCTGACTAGGGCTCAAGTTCCAGTTTTGACTTGGGTTTGCTGGCAGCCTCAGAAGAAGTTCAGTACTGTAGCACCATGAGTTGGCACTCAGAAAGAGTTGGAAGAAAAAAGGAAGAGGAAGGAAGGCTGAACTATAGGCTATTGGAACTTCTGTCCTCGCCTCCATCTCCATGCCAACTCCTCAATCTTCAACCAGGGCACCCCATAGAGTGAGAAAAGCATCCTCGGGTTCCAGCCAGCAGCTTTGTCCCCAGCTACACGAGTGACCTTAGGTCCTCTAGAGTGACGCTCCCCACCCCACCAGCCTCACAAGGGAGAAAAAAGATCAAATCAGATGCTGAACAAGACAGTGCTTGGAAATGTATGAGGTGCTTTGCAGATGCAGGCCGCAGTCTCTCTGTTTGGGGGCAGCCCATCCACCCCCCAGGGGATATCTGGGGCCCCCCTCCCTTCTTTCCCACCCCCGACTTCAGGGAGGAGCAGCCCACACCTCAGGCACTGCTGGGGCAGCTCTTGCTGCTCTAGTGACTTGAAGACAAGATAAAGAGGAACATCCCCATTTTGACAATGGGAATACTGAGGCTTCCAGAGCTCAGCACTTACCACATTCTATCAAAAATGCCCATTTTCAATGGACAGGAACATTTAAAATGGTACCTTTTATTTTTTAATTTTTTAAATTATTAAAGTATGATAACACATTTACTAGCAAATTAGAAAATACAGAACAAAGTTACATATACTTCCACTATATATTAAAGTTATAAAACAGTACCTCTATAAATGGCATGTTTAAAATGGAAAACCAACAGGGACCTATTGCATAGCACAGGGAGCTCTGGCCAATGTTATATGGCCACCTGGATGGGAGAGGAATTTCGGGAAGAATGGATACATGTATATGTATGGCTGAATCTCTTCGCTGTCCACCTGAAAATGTCAAAAGCCTGTTAATTGGCTACACCCCAATACAATATAAAAAGGTTTTTTTAATGCCCATTTTCATTGTGTATACTCCTCATCGACTCAAAGCTCTCTGAAGACAAGACCTATGTCTTCACCACAGATCATCAGAGGCTGGAACAGTAAGTGCTTGTTGGATGAATGAAAGAATGAGCCAATGATTCCTTTTACCTGACATAACCTTAGCACAAAGACGCAGGCCAGGACCACTGACCTGTTCCAAACACTTATCTCCTGTCACTGGACTGACTGGGGTAAATGACTCATATATGAATGCTCCTCTTTCCTCCTATTCTGTTCTTCTGTTTTTCTTAGGAACAATTGACAAATCTGACTAGAGGATTTTTTTTTTTTTTTTTTTTTTTTTGCCATTTAAGTTCTTTTCATCATAGATTGGCTTATGCCACTAAGTCACTTCAGTAGTGTCCAACTCTTCGTGACCCTATGGACTATATAGCCTGCCAGACTACTCTGTCCATGGGATTCTCCATGCAAGAATACAGGAGTGGATTCCAATGCCCTCCTCCTGGGCATCTTCCCAACCCAGGGATCAAACCTGCATCTCTTACACTCTTTGCTTTAAAGTCTAAATCTGCAAAGACTTAGTACATTGATGGAAGTCGGGCAGGTTAGAATTTCCAGTCTACACAGCAAAACTGTCTAGTCTTCTTTGATAGTGTGTGGACTGCCCCCCCACTCCCACTCCTGACCCAGTTACCCTAGTAATTGTTCAGTCTTAAGACTGAACCTTGTTTCTCCCCCAGCCCCATTCCCCTGAAGTGAGTAACAGAAGCACAGCCCACAGTGCTGGGAACACAGGGCTTCCTGATAAAAAAGGTTTCCCCCCTTCCTTTGGCCAAGCCACCACACAGCATGTGGGATCTTCGTTCCCCAACCAGGGATCAAACCCACGCCCCTTGCATTGGAAGCTCAGAGTCTTAACCACTGGACTGCCAGGAAAGTTTCTGAGCAGAAATTCCTGCCCTCCCAAAGATGGTCAGCACCCTTGGTCAGCTCTGACCCCCTGATGTCCCCATTGCAAGGTGACCCCTGATGAGGGACCCCCATTGTCTATGTTTGCTGCTGCTGCTAAGTCACTTCAGTCGTGTCCGACTCTGTGCAACCCCATAGACAGCAGCCCAACAGGCTTCCCCATCCCTGGGATTCTCCAGGCAAGAACACTGGAGTGGTTGCCATTTCCTTCCCCAGTGTTGCCTTCCACCAAACCCAACTGGTTTCCCATTTCCTCTCAGCCGACTGCCATGTTGCAAGGCAGTCTGATAACCCATCCTAAGCCAAGAGAAAACCTATGTATTTGAAGAGTTGCCACTGTGTCACTGCAGTTTCCAGCACTAGCAAAACTGATAATGATCTGTTTTTTGGTAATCAATCCCAATCAATCAGTCATTGAATTCTTCAATGCCTTCTTGGTTCTCCTCCCTGACGCATATGCATTTTAAAGAAATAAGAACAGAGAGACAGGCCTTAATGCGAGCTAATGGCTCTCTAATAGTAGAAATAAGGCACCAGAAGAAAGGAGATACAAATGAGAATCCAAGAAGGCAAATCTGCCTGTGCAGCATCTCAGCCACTCCCCTGTCCTCACCGGAGCACATGTGTTAATTGATCGAAACTAAGACTTTTCAACGCAGCACTCCAGGCAGCCACAACCAGTCATTTGAGTTGACTCATGAGTTCCTTTAATCCCCTTGTAAATGCTGCTCCGTGAACTCTGACTACCCTCTGTTCTAAGATCCGGGTTCCGGGAGGTACCTGGGAAGCTGGTGTTCAAATCACACTCTGGGATACCCCCCATATATGCCCAGACATGCCAGCAGTGTCCCAAGGAGGTGTCCAAAAGGCTTTTCCAAAGACAGAAACCATCCCACCCCACTAAGGAGGACAGGCAGCGGGTGTGTTGGAGCAGACCTATCATGCCAAGAAAAACAATCAGCTCCAGTTGGAACCTGATGACTGATTTAAACCAATCCCCACGTACAGAAGTGCTTCCAACTCCTATCAGTCCTGAAGGAGGGCCAGTTCTCCTCCAGGTGCTGCTCACAGCCTCTGTGGGATCCATCGCGCTCCTTTCTCCTGCAGTCTGACTCAGGTCGCCAGACGATGAGAAAGGGCCTCCCTTCCGGCCTCTCCCACAGGAGGAGCCTGGAGTCAGGGAGGCTATGAGGCACAGCTGATGATGTTGTGTCTGTTGATGAGCAATTGAGGGCGATAAAATGGGCTGCACAAACGCCATACCAAGCTGGCCACCCCAGGCACAGGGCAGGAGGCCATGAGAGCCCTGCAGGGATGCAGGCAGCCAATGGGCCCACGTTCCCCACCCCAGACCCCTGCCTTTAGGGTTACAGTGAGAGTTTCCTTTGGTGCCTCCCTGCACCCTCTTCCTCCTTCCCATTTGTTCAAGGAGACATGGAATTGAGTCCTGCTAAGCTCCAGGGTCTTCCCTGGTGGCTCAGCGGGTAAAGAATCTGCCTGCAATGCAAGAGACACAAGAGACACAGGTTCGATCCCTGGGTTGGGAAGATCCCCTGAAGGAGGGCATGGCAACCCACTCTAGTGTGCTTTCCCGGAAAATCCCATGGACTGAGGAGCCTAGGCAGGCTACAGTCCAAAGGGTCACACAGAATAGGACACAACTGAGCGACTAAGCATGCAAGCAAGCAATCTCCTGGTACCATCCTGCTGTTGAGGGCGCTTCAGACAAGGCCTTTCCCCCAGGGAACCCTTCCCAATCCTCTCCTGGACACACTCCTTGGTCCACCCTTCTCCAGTTAGGACACCACCACGTGGGCCTGCTGATTGGCCTCTGGAAATAGGAAATGTAGAAGTAGCAGAATGCCTTACAAGGCACCATGGCCCATACTGTCTCTTCTGACCCTTAAAAAAAAAAAAGGAAAAAGAGCCCATGCAAAAAGACAGGTAAGGCTCTGCACTCAGAATTAGGCTGCCTGGCTCCGCCTCTTACCAGCTGCGTGTCCTTAGGAAAGTCCTTTAACTTGCCTCCCAGTGGGGACAGTAGTCTTCCTTGCCTCCCTTACACAACCCAGTGGTTCATCAGCCATCATGAAAGCACCTACCGTAATAGATACGGACACCAAATCGACAAGGCGCTGCCTCTGTCTTAGATAAGATGGTATCTAAAAGCTTCCAGCGTGGTTGGGGGAAGCAGATGGACAGATAAGTACAACAGAGTTTGGAAACTATGGTGTTGAATCAGGGTATAGTGGGGAGAGGGGTTGACTGAAAACTGGATAGGTATAGAAATGAGGATTTTAGAGCAGACACTGCTTAAAGAAATAGCACTAAAGACTTACCAGGGAGCATTCCCATATGTGTAATTGTGCCAAGGGTCAAAAAAGGTAATAGGTATTAGCCTGCTCTATAAAAAACTGTAAAAAGCTGTCCAATGCAAAGGGTTAGTTATGCTATTAACATAAAATGTCAGGCCTCGGCCAACCAAGATGGGTTGTATTGGTTACACAAGGTTGTGTGTGTGTGTGTTAAGTCACTTCAATTGTGTCTGACTCTTTGCAACCCCATGGACTGTAGCCCGCCCGACTTCTCTGTCCATGGGATTCTCTGGGCAACCAATACAGAGTGGGTTGCCATGTTCTCCTCCAGGGGATCTTTCTGACCCAGGGATGGAACCCAAGTCACACAAGACTATGCTAAAGCAAAAAAAAAAAAAAAAAATCTGCAGAGTCTCCAACATTTACACCACCAAAGTTTATTTCTGCCTTACACAATATGCTCTGTTGGCAGGGGCTCTACTCCACACAGTCACTCAAGGATCCAGGCTGGCTGAGGGGCTGTCATCTTCCACCTCCTGGAATACAAAGCATCCTCAGTCACTATAGCTGGAGTGCAGAGAGCCAGCCAGAGTGATAGGTGTCACTTTCACCTACAACCCATAGGCCAGAACCAGTTATGGGGTCCTGTCTAACAGCACAGGGACTGATCGATGTGGGGAAGTCTGGTGGGCATCAATGTCTTTATCACATGAGCCACAGAAACCTCTCTGCATCCTGCAAAACTTGAGTGTTTGGCTAATCAGAGAGTCCTTTAAGGAAATCTGTGTCTGATTCCCTGGGGGCCAAGCAGTCTCAGGAAGATGGTACTGAACCTGAATTCTTCCTAATTCCAGAGTGACTAGCTATGGCAGAGAACTAAGGGACAGCCTCGAGATTTAAGTTATGTCTGTGACTCAAATAAACCCAGAGTTAAAAATCAGATCAGATCAGATCAGATCAGTCACTCAGTCGAGTCCGACTCTTTGCGACTCCATGAATCACAGCACGCCAGGCCTCCCTGTCCATCACCAACTCCCAGAGTTCACTGAGACTCACGTCCATCGAGTCAGTGATGCCATCCAGCCATCTCATCCTCTGTTGTCCCCTTCTCCTCTTGCCCCCAATCCCTCCAAGCATCGGAATCTTTTCCAATGAGTCAACTATCATAGCTAACTCATAATGAGCACTTACGGTGAAGATCGCTCAGTCGTGTCTGACTCTTTGCGACCCCGTGGACTGTAGCCTACCAAGCTCCTCTGTCCATGGGATTTTCCAAGCAATAGTACTGGAGTGGATTGCCATTTCCTTCTCCAGAGAACTTCCCGACCCAGGGATCGAACCCGGGTCTCCCACATTGTAGACAGATGCTTAACCGTCTGAGCCACCGGTGCTAAGTCCATAACATCTGTGTTGATTGATTTAAGCCTCACAATAACCCACGGAGGTAAATAGCCCCCATTGATATATGAAAATAATAGACTAAGTCCAAGTTCTTCACACTCTTCAATGAGTAAAACAGCAGAGTAGGAAGTTGAATGCAGAACTAGCCCATCTCCAAAAACCACCAAGTTATTTACCACCAAGTTATTCCACTGCAGTCCCAAGATCCAGACTTTCTCTGGGTATATGATATTGGTAAGAGAAGGAAATGGCAGCCCACTCCAGTATTCCTGCCTAGAGAATCCCGTGGACAGGGGAACCTGGGGGGCTGCTGTCCATGGGGTCGCACAGAGTCAGACACGACTGAAGCGACTTAGAATGCATGCATGCATTGGAGAAGGAAATGGCAACCCACTCCAGTGTTCTTGCCTGGAGAATCCCAGGGACAGAGGAGCCTGGTGGGCTGCTGTCTATGGGTTCGCACAGAGTCGGACACGACTGAAGCAACTTAGCAGCAGCAGCATGATCTTGGGTAAGTCAGTTCACATCTCTGAACCTCAACTTTCTCATCTGTAAAATGAGATTAATAGCAATACCTGTCTCATAGAGGGACTTCTCAGGTGGTACAAGTGGTAAAGAACCTGCCTGCCAATGCAGGAGACACAGGAGATATGGGTAATTTGATCCTTAGGTCAAGAAGACCCTCTGGAGGAAGGAAGGGCAACACACTCCAGTATTCTTGCCTGGAGAATCCCATGGACAGAGGAGCCTGGCAGGCTACAGTCCAAATGGTCTCAAAGTCGGACATGACTGAGCGACTTAGCACGCACACATGCTTCTCATAGGATTTTTGAGAGACTCCAAGGATTATCTCCAGGGCCTCCTTGGCGGTCCAGTGGTTAAGACTGCATTCCAAAAAAGGGGGTGGGAGTTTGAACCCTGGTTGGGGAGCTAAGATCCCACATTCCTCATGGCCAAAAAAAAAAACTCATAAAAATGAAGCAGTATTGTAACAAACTCAATAAAGGCTTTTTAAATGGTTCATATTAAAAAATCTTAAAAAAAAAAAAAAGATTACCTCTTAATTATCTTAGAGAAAAAAGAGTTTTTGTCAACTATACATTCTCTGCTGGTACATGACCAAAAAAATACCTGTGGATTAGACATCCCCTAGGGACCAAGCAAGAGTCTGGAGAAAGATCACACCTGTTGAATGAGGGCAAAGCAGGACAGGTCCCTTATTTCCCCAAGGGTTCTTGCTGACACACTGGAAACAGCCCCAGCCAGCTGGCCAGCTGCGCTAGGTGGAGACCTTCCTTGCCTCTTCCACTGGCCCCAGGCTCCCTTTGGCAACTTGGCCACAGCTTCATATTTGTTTATTTTTCCTGCAGAGGTTTTTGCAGTGTATGTCCCAAGTAGGACAACTACATCAATAAGTTCCATTGCATCACGAGTGTGATGAAGAACAGAGTCTGGCTTGTTGGCTGAGGCTTCCAGTCCAGGGCACAAGGCACTGTCTCACATACACGTCCTCCCCACCCCTCAACAGTCTGGCCCCTTATGCCCTCACCAGCACTTTTCCCCTCCTCTAATTCCATTCTGGGCTTCCAAGATAGCTCAGTGGTAAAGAATCCACCTGCCAATGCAAAAGAAATGGGTTCTATCCCTGGACCGGAAAGACCCCTGGGGAAGGAAATGGCAACCCACTCCAGCCTTCTTGCCTGGAAAATCCCATGGACAGAGAGCCTGGTAGGCTACAGTCCATGGGGTCACAAGAGTCAGACACAACCAACTAAACAACAACCACCACACTTTCGTTCCGCCCTGGGGCCCCGCTCTAGCCTGCTTGGTCCACACTTCCATCTCCCAAAGCACTGACCACAGATCCTATTCTTCCCCATCCCAGAACCTTCAGTCCTCCACCACCTCAACACAATCCTTCCACCATCTCCGCCTGTCAGATCCTTCCCGGATACAAAATTGTCAATAGCGGTTATCTCTGGCTGATGAGATTACAGGTTATCTTTTTCTTTCCAAGATTTGGAGCAATGAGCCCATGCTACTCTTACAGTCAGAAAAGCACAGTGAAGTCATGCTTCAAGACCCTGCCATCCTGCAAGGCCCCCCTTTACTCTAACACCTAGTTACCTGTCTACTCTGAAATCCTACAGCTCTCAGCCCTACCACAAATGTCTTTGTACTTGAGTTAGTTGACTGTGTGTAAATGTTTGAGCACGTCCTTGCGTGCTCAGTCATGCCCAACTCTTTGCAACCCCATGGACTATAGTCCACTAGGCTCCTCTGTCCATGGGATTTCCCAGGCAAGAAGACTGGATTGGGTTGCCATTTCCTCCTTCAGGGGATCCTCCTGACCCAGGGATCAAACCCGTGTCGCCTGTGTCCCCTGCATTGGCAGGTAGGTTCTTTACAACTAGCTCCACCTGGGAATGTCGGATACCCACAACCAAATAGTAAATGCCATGAAAGCAGGGACTTTTCACACACATCTGCCCTCCCTGCACAGCCCTTTGCATATAGCTGGGTTCCATGCACATAGTGAATTGTGAATGTGACTTGGCAATTACAAGAGTTTCAGGGATGGATGTGATATGCCTTACTTTGGTTTGGGGGCCAGAAGGTACAGGGGTGGCGGTGTTGGAATCATTGCAAGTTAGAATGCAGGGGTCTTAGACTTCGTATAACCCAATGACCTGCATTTATACAGACTCTCTAACATTGAGTTTGCCCAGCAATAGGATTTTCTTACTCCCACCACATGAGCAGCCAAACTAAGGCCTGGAGCAGTAAAGCAATTTGGCCCACGAGTCCAGAACCCACATCTCCTGTCACCCAGCCCACGCTTTAACCACTAAACCACAGCTGCCACTCCAAGACCTTATTAATAGCCATTTCTCCCCCCAGTCAGCGGTTGGACATGGCTTGCCAGGTTAATAATTTGTTCATTAGGTGCCTAATGAATTACTTGCTAATTGCTAACTTGATGAACAGCCAGCAGTCCCCATCTGCCTGGAGAAATGGAAGCAAATAACCACAGAAGAGCTGGCCAAGCTCCGGTCTCTGGAGAGCAGGAATTTTCAGCCTGAGAGGGTGGTGGCCATGGCTCCCAGGGAAGAAGACTGTGTTGGCCAGTCGCCTGGAATACTGAGAAGTTCCCAGGGAGTTGTACCTTCCAGGTAAGCCAGTACGGACGGGTGCCTCTTGTTGGACCTATAAGCTCCCTACAAAAGTTTAGGGCTGCCCAGATCATCTTCCAATCTTCAAGTCTTCTCTCCACAAAACGTCCCCTATTGATTTTCTTTCTTTTTTTATATTTATTTATTTGGCTGCACTGGGTCTTAGTTGCAGCATTTGAACTCTTAGTTGCAGCATGTGGAATCTAGTTCCCTGACCAGGTATTGAACCTGGGCCCCCTGCATGGGTAGCACAGAGTCTTAATCACTGGAGCACCAGAGAAGTCCCCTTAACGATTTTCTTATATTTCCATTTTCTCTGAACTTCTACCACTTGAAGTCGGTACTGTTCAATTTAAATGTCATCTTATGTTTTCTCTGAGTGTCGGTCTGGTTTCCCCATCTTGAAGGCAGACACAAGATCGCTATTGGACTCCAAGCCTCCTGAGAATATAAGCCACATCTTTCTTGTTCATCCTTTCATCTCCCATACCAACAGTGCCCAAATTCATAAGTATTTATTAAAGGAATGAATAATTCATACTTTCCTGGATACATCTATAATAGCTTGCTAAGGCTGCCATAACAAAATGCCACAGACTGGGTGGCTTCAACAACAGAAATACATTCTCTCACAATTCTGGAGGCTGGAAGTCCACGATTAAGATCCGACCAGTCCATTCTGAAGGAGATCAGCCCTGGGATTTCTTTGGAAGGAATGATGCTAAAGCTGAAACTCCAGTACTTTGACCACCTCATGCGAAGAGTTGACTCATTAGAAAAGACTCTGATGCTGGGAGGGATTGGGGACAGGAGGAGAAGGGGATGACAGAGGATGAGATGGCTGGATGGCATCACTGACCCGATGGACGTGAGTCTGAGTGAACTCCGGGAGTTGGTGATGGACAGGGAGGCCTGGCGTGCTGCGATTCATGGGGTCGCAAAGAGTCGGACACGACTAAGCAACTGAACTGAACTGAACTGAGGCTAGGGTTCTCCTTGGCTTGTACACGGCCACCTTCTCACTTCGTCCTCACGTGGCCCTTCCTCCGTGTGTGAGTATCCATGGTGTCTTCATGCATGCAAATTTCTTCCTATAGGACACCCTTACAGGATTTGACTAAGGCCCATTTTAACAACCTCATTTTAACTTTATTACCTCTTTGGAGACCTTAACTCCAGACACAATCACATACGGAGAGAGTGGAAGGTCAGGATTTCAACACAGAAATTGGGGATGGGCACAATTCTCCATATAACAATTTCCCACCCTGCAATGCATATCTCAGTGCTCCACATGTATTAAAGCATGGGTCCCCAACACCAGCCCCCACCGGCCACACAGCAGGAGGTGAGCCATGAGGGGCAGGTGAGCAACAAAGCCTTATCTGTATTTACAGCCACTCCCTATGGCTTTCATTACTGCCTGAACCATGCCCCACGTCCCCACCATTCATGGAAAAACTGTCTTCCACGAAACCAGTCCCTGGTGCCCCAAAGGTTGGGGACCACTGTATTAAAGAGTCATGCATGCTAAGTCGCTTCAGTCGTGTCTGATTCTTTGAGACCCTATGAACTGTAACCCACCAGGCTCCTCTATCCATGGGGTTTCTCCAGGTAAGAACACTGGAGTGGGTTGCCATGCCCTTCTCCAGGGAATCTTCCCAACCCAGGGATCGAACCAAAGGCTCCAAAGTTGGAGCTTTCCATTTTTTCTGGGGGAAGGGTTCATCTTGGTGACCTGGTTCGCAGTCGTGCTCATATCCCAGAAAAACTCCAGGGTGGAATATTTAAGGCAAACCCTCTTGGTCATGTTGGTTCCCAAATCCTTACAGCCCTGTTATTTTTGAAATCACTTTCGAGCAGTACTGAATAGAGATGATGATTTTTCACATTTGCATAGCAATTTTTCTTATCAGAGCACGTTCTCGTTTTATCCCTCCAGCATGGCTGTGAGGGAGGAAGTGGAGGGTTACAATGTCCATCTTACAGACAAAGAATTGAAGTAAGAAGGAATTAATCAGCTTTCCCGAGTCGTGACTTTCACTCCCAGGTCCCTTCCTAGGAACCCCTGTAGGACAGACCTCAGTCATTTCCATCTGTGTCTGAAGACCCAGCGAGGACCAGGCACAAAGGGGACACTCAGGGATGTTTGGCATTAATAAGAATGAGCTGCAGTTAGAATCCTGACCCAGCGTGGAAAGAGGCTGAAAAATCAGTATTGACTACCGCCACCCACCCTCTCCCACCCTCAAGGGCCCAGTAGGCAGCCAGCTTCAATGCCTAAAGTTCCCATGCCAGCCTGCTTTTCAGTCAAGACCCCAAAGCCCAAGGTTAAACTGAACATGATTCTGAGAGATAATATATCTATTTTCACTTCCACACTGCTCCCAGGGACAATAATGAAAATGTGTTTATGATAAAATCACAAAATCATCTCACATATTATTTATTTTTATCCTTTTATGTCACAAGTATTTTTAGAATCTCCCTCTGATATATTGTGGAGTGAAGCAGGGTATACATTTTCCCAAATGCATTATCTCATTTCATCCTCAAAACAAAGCTTAAATGTGGATGAGAAGGATATTATACCCATTTGGCAGAGAAGTAAAGCAAAACAGAGAGGTCAAGTATTTGCCCAAGTGGAACAAGAAGCAGTGGGCCTGACTCACACTGCCTGTCCTTTGCTCAGCATCTCTAGATTGGTGTGGGAGGAAGTCTGAGGAAGCTAACCCGGAGGGGCTCCTTCTTAGGACCGATTTGTTGTTTAGCTAAGTTGTGTCTGACTTTTCTGCAACTTCACAGACTGTAGCCTGCCAGGTTCCTCTGTCCATAAGATTTCCCAGGCTAGAATACTAGAGTGGGTTACCATTTCCTTCTCCATGGGATGTTCCCAACCCAGGGATCAAACCCGAGTCTCCGGCCCTGCAGGTGGATTCTCTACTGCTGAGTCACCTAGGAAGCCCTCTTAGGGCAGGAGGAAAAGAGAAAACCCTGCACCAGCAGATGCCGGATACTATATGCAGATGTATCATCTTTGGCACAGAGTTTTTGAATACTTTGTACCTGAATTATTTCAACTGAGGTGCAGACTCTCCAGCCCCACACTGGCCCCATCACATCTTACTGCATCAGTCTCCACTGTGCATGGTTATGTTGCCATCCAGATGCTAATGGATTTTGAGTCTGCAGTCCTCTTTGGTCTGTGAATAGCAGCCTCGCAGTGACCGTCCTTGAAAGAAAGAAAGTGAAAGTGAAAGTCACTGAGTCATGTCCGACTCTTTGCAACCTCATGGACTATACAGTACATGGAATTCTCCAGGCCAGAATACCGGAGTAGGTAGCCATTCCCTTCTCCAGTGGATTTTCCCAACTCAGGGATTAAAGCCAGGTCTCCCACATTGCAGGAGGATTCTTTGCCAGCTGAGCCACTTGGGCAGCCCAATGGATATTTGGGATGGAAGAAATCCCAAATGGGATGGTACAAGACGGGGCTCAGGAAGGGGGCATGGGGTAACAGCCAGTGCAAACTGCACTCCCCGTCCCCCTCACCCAGCAATAGAATTCTGCCAAGGTCAGCAGACCCTGCACCACGCGATGGAGTCTGAAGATTTAGGCCCCCAGAGGCTGCTCCCCCTACATTCCTGGGCATAACTGGACCACATTTTCTACCCTCTTTGATCATCCTTCAACACATGGTGTGAAATAGGCAGATTAAACCAGCCATGGTCTCTCATCAGCTCAGCCAACCAGGAGAAGGTGTGAGCCTCACAATCTCCATAAAAAACCCATACAAGAGGCACACAGCCGTTGACACAATAGTCCCACTGCTGGCTCCCTGCCAGCTTTTTTCTCTGATGAACACAGGTGGTCCAAACCCAAACAGGTCCCCTGCTGCCATGTATAAGCCTGGACTCCTGGGTAAATGACCTGAAACATACAGTCCTTGTCCACCCCTCCTCACCAGGCATGTCTGTCTCTAGCCTGAGTGTGCTCAGCCTCCCAGCCTCTCTCCTCCTCCCCTCATTGGTCTGGAGCTTTAGAGTTGCTCTTTTGTCTCATACTGATGTCATCTAGCTCTTCAAGCCCTTCCCTTCCTCAAGCAGAGTCCATCCTGGGCCTTTGCTGCCAGCATAGATCAAAATCTGTGACTACGTGGTGCCAGCTTTTTGGCATGCTAAGGATGTAAAAGGAATGAGAGGTGGGAGCATGGCAACTCCCAGTAGGATGGAGGGAGAAGGAGGCATCAAAGGAGCTGTCACTCAGAGGCCCACTCACAGCAGGACTTCGGCAATGCCAAGGATCCAGGAGTGTGTTACTGCGAGAGTGGGTTGCACACGCTCAATGGATCTGATGGTGTTGGTGGGAATGTCAGCTACGGAGGCTGAATTCTCTGGGACTCTGTTGCACAAAGAGAAGGCAATGCAGGACGAAGGCCCTGGCTCCTGGAAAGGGGCCCCAGGAAGGAGGTGAGAGATGCACTTAAACACGCCTAGTACTTCTTATGCCCTGGGTACCTGTCTTGGTGAAACTGGGAGGGTCTTCCAGCAACCAGGCAATCTCACTGGGGTAGAAACCTGGAAAGCAACTTCACTCTCACAGGACATCAGAGGTAGGGGGCTGCCTCTTGATGGCTTTGCAGAAATATTTGACACTTCCACTCTTTCCAGAAAATTCATTTTCAAACCCTACTTAGAACAGGATGGTGGCTGGGCTAGCCTCTCTGGGCCCCCAGGAGAGAGGGGGAGCCGTGTGCACGGAGCAAGACAGAGCCAAACCCCCATGCTGGGCCAGGACCAAACATGTACTTGCAGTCACTTCTTTGGAAGCCACCAGGGCCCCTGTGGAGTGTCCTCTGGGTGGCATCTCTCTGTTCTCTCTGCCTCTTGCCTGCAGCCCTGGAACAGAAGCCAGAGCTGGCCTCCCTTGAGGCAGGCTCACAAGTGGTCCACACCTCATTCAGTGCTGCCAGAGGTCCCACCAGAGGCTGGGGGCTGGATCTTCTCTGCAGCTCTGAAACTGAAAATGTTAGTCATTCAGTCATATCTGACTTTTTTGATCCCATGGACTGTACTTCACCAGGCTCCTCTGTCCATGGGATTCTCCAGGCAAGAATACTGGAGTGGGTTGCCATGCCTCTCTCCAGGGGATCTTCCCAACCGAAGGATGGAACCCGCATGTCTCATGTCTCCGGCACTGGCAGGCGGGTTCTTTACCACTAGCACCACTGCAGCTCTAACCCCTTCTAAATTCCCAAGCCACTTTTCCACAGCTCCTAGAGACTGTGCGGCTGGTTTCCCCAGGCTGGATCAGCCAGGCAGTTGAGTGCCCCTCCCAGGACTAAATCCCAAAGAATGTCTCGGCTAACCAAACTCTAACCAAACTCATGGGCAGGGCCCAAGATTGTGGAGTGTCCCCTGTCCTCCATCCACCTCGGGTGCTTGGTGGGCTCGAGGAGCAGCCGTTTATAGTCCCAAAGTCCACAGCCCCTCTCCACAGGTTCTTCAAATGCCAGAGACCCTGGGGTCCCCCTGCGTACAAAGCCCTCCCCTATGCACACCCCCAAAGGCTGTCCTGAAGAGCTCCACTCTGGGAGTGAAACGGGGGTCTTCCCCTCCACCCCCAGCCCAGGACACTCACTGCAGAGTCTGCCTTAGCTTCCTTTGTTGTTTTTGTTTTTTTTTAATTAAAAAAAAAATTAATTATAGATTTACAGGAAGTTATAATTTAAAAAAAAACAGTATGACGGGTCTCATAGACCCTTCATGCAGTTTTCCCTCACAGTTACAATGGACATAACTCTCCTACAGTATCACCAGGAAACCGACAGAGCACCGCGAGTGCCTGCAGTCCCCGGCCACTTTCTCACAAGCAACCACCGCTGCAACCAAGATACAGAGCCATCCGTTGCCACCAGGGCCCCTCCTCTTCTTCCTCCCCCTCTCACACCCCTGCCCCCATCCTCACCTCCCCAGCCCCAGGTCATCACTAGCGGTTTTCTATCTCTGTTAAGTATGTCACTTCCGGTCTTTGCCCCACTGAGCTAGTGGCCATTGGAAACCACCTCAGAGACAGGGCAGACCCCAGATGAGAAGACTGACCAGGGCCGGCAGGCCCAGGACACAAGTGGCCCCAGGAGTCCAGCCTCACCTGGATCCAGGTACCTCACATACCTGGAGCCTGTGTGCCCCAAACCTGCCTTCACCTGCCCGTGTCGGGCCTTCTCACTCCTCTCCCAGTTTGCCTCCATCCTCTTGCTGCCCTGGACAGGGTCCCTCATCCGTCTGGCACTGGAAAGCAGCTGCTCTCTGCTGCCCTCATCAGGCAGTCTGCTGCTCCAAGTGTCTGGGCCCCAGGATTTTAATTTGAAATTCTCCCAAGTCATGCTTCCCCATACTGTACTGACATAATTCATTTTTATTACCTAAATATAGGGCTTAATATTTTTCCCTGTTAAATTTCATCTTGTTTGTTTCAGGCATCATTTCAGCTTATCAGGATGTTTTCAAAGCCTCAGCTATCTCTCTGGACCTCAATTATCCCTTCTAACTGTCATCTAAAAATTTAATAATGCTGCCCTCTGTGTCTTCACCCACGTCACAGATGAAAGGTTGACTTGAAGCGAGTTCTGTGGCACAATACTAGGAGCCCCCCTTCTAAACTGAGATTTGAGATTTAATCAATCTCCTTTAGGGAACAATTTTTCAGCAACTGTAGGTCCCCCGCAAGTGCATATCAGCTGGACTTCTTTTTTTTCCATTTATTCACAAGGTTGCCATGAATGATTTTACACTGTCCATTCAAGGGTTGGCCAGCCGAGGTAGCTAAGCCTCATCAGTCTCTCAGTATAAAACATGCTCACACTTCCTTTTGTACCCAAGTTATAGCGCCTTTGAGTCTCATTTCATCAGGAGCCTGATTCCCAAATATGCCCAAGAATACTCAGGATTGTATACATTTATCTAAAACACAGCCCTCCAAAAGGTTACCTAACTGTTTTACCTGCAAACAAACCTGAAACTCAGAGGCCAGTTTTGCTCCTCGGCCTTATTTGTGGAGGCAAAGATGGCTTTCTGAGGTCAGTCATGACCCTCAGTCGTGTCCCACTCTATCTGAGGTCAGACAGAGGACATCAAATCTGCCCAGGACCCAAGTTTTGCATCTGTAATTGGAAGCCTGCAGTTTTCCCCCCTCCAAACTTTAAGCTTTTTATTTTGTATTGGAGTGTACCCAATTAACAATGTTGTGATAGTTTCAGATGAACAGCAAAGGGACTCAGCCATACATATTCATGTATCCACTCTCCGCCAAGGCCCCCCTCCCTCCCAGGCTGCCACATAACATTGAGCAGAGTTCCCTGTGCTATACAGTATGTCCTTGTTGGTTGGTCATTTTGAATATAGCAGTGTGTACATGACCATCCCAAACTCCCTAACTGTCCCTTCCCTCCCCCACCCCACCCTGCAACCATAAGTTCATTCTCTAAGTCTGTGAGTTTCTTTCTCTTTTGTAAGTAAGGTAATTTGTATCATTTCTTTTTAGATTCCACATATAAGGGATGTCATACAATATATCTCCTTCTTTTTCTGACTTGCTTCACTCAGTATGATAATCTCGAGGTCCATTCATGTTGCTGCAAATGGCATTATTTCATTCCTTTTAATGGCTGAGTAATATCCTATTGTATATATGTACCACATGGAAGCCTGCAGCTTTCCCCCAGACTCACCAGGGCCCCAGGACATTAGGGCTCTAGAACTGTCTCCCCCATACCCCTGACTGATGGTCCTACAGGCCTGACCCCAAGCCTGAGTCCCCCTTTCCTACTGGTAAGTTTCTACCCATGGAGCCTTGCTGTTTTTTCCTGCCTGCAGCCATCAAATACATCCATGTGGACAAGAGGTCCCATTCCCCATCTCTGTGAGGACCCCTCTGCTCCTGTGTATGCTCAGGATAAAACCTGAGACTTAAGAGAGAGGTACCATCAACAAGGTTGCCCTCTACCCAAGTTCCATGTCACATGGACAGTATCGGGAGAAGGGTAACCCCTCATCCACCACTCTGGGCTGAGCAGAAGCGCCCTGTGCCACCCTGACGATCAATTTAACAGTCGTCAAAAGAAGAAAGCAGGTGGGATTATCTGCTTTGTTCTAAGTGAACTCATGCTAGCTTCTAGTAATCACCTTTCTTTTCTAAGAACTCACAAATCATCAATTTCAGGCATCTGTTTCAGAATTTTGCCAAGAATCAACATTGAAATGACTGAATAATCATTTCCAGAATCAGGGAAGGTTTCAGGCTAACTGGGCCTGATGAATGAGTAAGATCCTTAAGTGGAAACCAAGGCTTCTCCAAGTCCTGTCAGCTGTTCTTCCCCTCTCACTCACCATCATGACCACATTCACACCCACATGTTCACACACGTACCCAGGAGACACCCTCCACTGAACTATACTCAGAGGCCCCCACAGCCCCTCTAACAAGGACATGCCATCTAGCACAAAGACACTCTAAGTCAGCATTCCTGATTCCTCCCCATCTTTTCATCTCATTCAGAATGGCTGTGTCCTCTGTCCATCACCCCCATCCCTTCCCAGGAGGTAATACACATCTTCATATGTGTAATTGTAACTATGGCTGAGGAGCCGCACGATGGCGGGGCAAAGGGAGCCAGGCACGTGGGAAGGTGCTCAGACGGGCTCTGACCCATGCCGCACACACACCTCCATCTGTCAGCAGCCGCCCTCCCTGTGTGGGAAGTTGATGGAGCATTGATTGCCAGTTCACTAACGTCCTTGTCTGCAGACGCTGCAAAGACACAGTTTTCCAAAGAGGAATTCTGAGGCTTAGACTCCAGTCTTCTCAAAATGATAGTAATTAAAGTGGAGAAGGGCAGCACGTCTGGGCCCCTCCTTAACCTGTCATTTCTGGGCTGATGATGGGAATCTTCAAGGTCACTCTGTCCTCCTCCTAGATGACCCCCTTCTTTTCTTCCTGCTCCTCTCACCTCTCCAAGCCAGGCCTCAGACAGCCAAGGGCCCAGCTTTCCCCAATCATCAGTAAGGCCAACCAGGTCCCCTAGAATGAAAGTGTTAGTCGCTCAGTCATGTCTGACTCTTTGAGACCCCACGGACTGTAACCCTCCAGGTTCCTCTGTCCATTGGATTCTCCAAGCAAGAATACTGGAGTGGGTAGCCATGCCTTTCTCGAAGGGACCTTTCCAACCCAGGGATCAAATCCTAGTCACCTGAGTCTCCTGTATTGCAGGCAGATTCTTCACTGTCTCATCCACTAGGGAAGCCCTCCCCTAGAATAGCAGGTGCCTTCAAAACTCAGCTCTTGGGAGTTGCTGAGTCTTCTTAGACTGGTCATCTAGGCCTCATGGAGTCTGGGGCTGGGGCAGAGACAGTGTCAGAGCTGGAAATGACCTCAGCACCATCCAGACCTTCTAATTTCACACAGGAGGAAACTGAGGTTCCAAAGAGAGAAGTAACTTGCTTAAGTTCAGTTGAATAGTCACAGAGTGAGAATGAGGGCTCAATTCTCCTGATTTCTGGTTTATTCCACTAACTCAGAGCCATTGACTGAAGGCAGGCACTGTGCTGGGTGTTTTACATAAATTATTTCTAATTTTGAGAAAATGGAGTGATCAGTCCAAGGTTACATACATCAAAAGTGGTAGATGAGAGATTCAAACTCATTATCCCATTCTTTCTCATAAACAGCCATCAAGGGCAGCCAGAAGCCAGTTTGTGTGGGTTTGTGAATGTATAAGAGTGTGTCTCACACTCCAATAGGAGAAGTCCTGAAATCTATGACCCACCTATGGGGTTCCACTGATAACATTCCATGTCCTTCACAGTAAGGACCGCCCATGGCCAAATGTCATCAAAGGTGGGGTCAGGAAGGACAGATGCACCTGAATACAAGAGACAAAAAAGGATTCAGAGGAGAAAGTATACCTGGAGGTTGACCAAGGAGTAAGACCTGGAGCATAAGATGGAAACAGGAAGAACCTTGGAATTAGGGAACTCTCAAGGCCTAAAATTCATCATTCAAAAAACCAAGATCATGGTATCTGGTCCCATCACTTCATGGCAAATAGGTAGGGAAAAAACGGAAACAGTAGCAGATTTTATTTTCTTGGGCTGCAAAATCACTGCGAATGGTGGCTGCAGCCATGAAATTAAAAGATGCTTGCTCCTTGGAAGAAAAGCTATGACAAACCTAGACAGCCTATTAAAACCAGAGACATGACTTTACCGACAAAGGTCCATATAGTCAAAGCTACAGTTTTTCCAGTAGTCATGTACAAATGTGAGAGTTGGACCATAAAGAAGGCTGAGTGTCAAAGAATTGATGCTTTTGAACTGTGGTGCTGGAGAAGACTCTTGAGAGTCCCTTGGACAGCAAGGAGATCAAACTAGTCAATCCCAAAGGAAATCAACCCTGACTATTCTTTGGAAGGACTGATGTTGAAGCTGAAGCTCCAGTACTTTGGCCACCTAATGCAAAAAGCTAATTCATTGGAAAAGACTTGATGCTGGGAAAGATTGAGGGCAGGAGGTGACGGGGGTGAAAGAGGATGAGATGGTTGGATGTCATCACTGACTGGATGGACATGAGTTTGAGCAAACTCTGGGAGATAGTGAAGGACAGGGAAGCCTGGTGTGCTGCAGTCCACAGGGTCACAAAGAGTCGGACATGACTTAGGGACTGAACACAACAAAGTGGACCTAGTAAAACCTTAAGCCCCTCTTGGGTATTGCTTATTCATAAAAGAAACAAGGGATGCACATTCCCAATCTAGCTCCCAGATGTCTGCCCACTCCCTCCCCATATTCCATCCCCTACCTCATGGATTTGACAGGAGGATTGATCAGATCTCAGAGGAAGTGATGGGATAAATTTGCTCCTAGGGCACTGGCTCCACACACTACTTGCTTACCCAAGCTCTTGGGAAGGTAAGAGGTTTTGCAAAGAAAAGTTAGAGGAGAGGCAGTGGAGGGGAGCGAATGGAAAAAGACCAACCCCATCATAGACTTGGGCATAGCCCCCTGAGGCTTTTGTGGGTGGTGGGGCACTGCTTTCTTAGCTCTCCCTATGAGATGAAACAATTGCCATGTCATTGTCAGTTGAGTTATAACAACTTCCTTACCGTTTTTCTTTGCAAAATGAGGCTGATAATAGTATGCACCGCACAGGTTGGTTGTGAGGGTTAAATAAGACGCAAAGTACCTGCCAGAGTGGCTGGCACATAATCAGCCCACAATAAATGTTAGATTTTTATTATTGTTTTTATTTCTAGCTTGATGAAAAATGCATTATTTTTACACTGTTATAAAACTAAGAAAACCACGAGTTAGGTCCCACAAATTTCATTGCCAAGATCATGTACTTTGGACAGTTCTATTACATTTGTGTTATTTAAACAAAAATTTCCCTTCTCGGGCAAGTTCAGAGGAAAGCATTTCCTCTACCGACCCAAGGCAGTGCTTATGCTCATAAAATACAACTTTTTCATTTCAAGGTGATTTCTAACTGCTCCTCATCACAGTATAATTCTGAGGTCAGTGGGGCAGGCATTGTTCCATTTCCTTTACTAGATGCTGAAACTCATGGTAAAGGAAGTTTGTTGCTGGACATAAAGCTTGGTCCCTGGTGCCCTGCTTAGTCTGCAATCCAGAAACATTGAATACGATAACTCAGCAGAATGCCTGCCTGTCCTCCCCAGCCGTCACTATTTGTGACCTGCCTCTGCCCTTTGCTGAGTCCTGCAGCTGTCCCAGGCTTCTTTCTAACCCAACGGGACCCTCACCTGAGAATGAGATGTTCAGCATCTTGAGGAGTCTGGAATTGTATGCAAAGATGCTAAAATTGCTCTTTTAAAAGGCACATAATGCAGAGTATATCATGAGAAATGCTGGGCTGGAAGAAGCACAAGCTGGAATTAAGATTGCTGGGATCAATAACCTCAGATATGCAGATGACACCACCTTTATGGCAGAAAGTGAAGAGGAACTAAAAAGCCTCTTGATGAAAGTCAAAGAGGAGAGTGAAAAAGTTGGCTTAAAGCTCAACATTCAGAAAACTAAGATCGTGGCATCTGGTCCCATCATTTCATGGCAAATAGATGGGGAAACAGTGGAAACACTGTCAGACTTTATTTTGGGGGGCTCCAAAATCACTGCAGATGGTGACTGCAGCCATGAAATTAAAAGACGCTTACTCCTTGGAAGGAAAGTTATGACCAACCTAGATAGC
>NW_011494789.1:3660850-3670051 GCF_000754665.1 Bison bison bison
TTTATTTTGGGGGGCTCCAAAATCACTGCAGATGGTGACTGCAGCCATGAAATTAAAAGACGCTTACTCCTTGGAAGGAAAGTTATGACCAACCTAGATAGCATATTCAAAAGCAGAGACATTACTTTGCCAACAAAGGTCCATCTAGTCAAGGCTATGGTTTTTCCTGTGGTCATGTATGGATGTGAGAGTTGGACTGTGAAGAAAGCTGAGCACTGAAGAATTGATGCTTTTGAACTGTGGTGTTGGAGAAGACTCTTGAGAGTCCCTTGGACTGCAAGGAGATCCAACCAGTCCATTCTAAAGGAGATCAGCCCTGGGTGTTCTTTGGAAGGAATGATGCTAAAGCTGAAACTCCAGTACTTTGGCCACCTCATGCGAAGAGTTGACTCATTGGAAAAGACTCTGATGCTGGGAGGGATTGGAGGCAGGAGGAAAAGGGGCCGACAGAGGATGAGATGGCTGGATGGCATCACCAACTCGATGGACATGAGTTTGAGTGAACTCCGGGAGTTGGTGATGGACAGGGAGGCCTGGCATGCTGCGATTCATGGGGTCACAGAGTAGGACACGACTGAGAGACTGAACTAACTAAATAATACAGAGATGCTTTTCCAAACCACAGGGAGTTCCAGTACCCAACTCTGCCATTACCAGCTCTACCGCCACCCCTACCCCTGTTCACAACTAATCCCTTTCCTTGCCTAGCCTGCTTTCAAAAAGATAGCCAGCCTCACCTTGGTATTATTGCTTTGACAAGGGTCACAGCTGGTACAAGCTCTGACTGGTCAAAGCCCATAATCCTCCAGGTATCAGAGTTCTTCCAAGTATTAGCTATCTTGAATATCAGTGTTTCCCATTACCACTCCCTTGTAGGCTTACTCCCCAACAGGTTGGCTGACCACCATTCACCAAACATGTAGGGCCATCCTCCAAGGTTTGGCTCAGCCTTCTCTCCTAGAAAGGCTTCTCCTAACTGACCCAGCTTCTGCCCATCCTCCTGGATCCTGGTCAAAAGGCTTTTCCTATAGGAAGCCCTCTTAGACTATCCCAGTGCACACTGTTTACCACTATTTTCTAGCTCCCTAAAGCCATTAGGGCTTCCCAGGTGGTGCCAGTGGTAAAGAACCCACCTGCCAATGCAGAGGACATAAGAGATGCAGGTTCAGTCCTTGGGTCAGAAAGATCCTCTGGAGAAGGAAATGGCAACCCACTCCAAATTCTTGCCTGGAAAATCCCATGAACAGAGGAGCCTGGCAGGGTACGTCTACGGGGCCACAAAAAGTCGGACACGAGTGAAATGACTTAGCATGAAGCCATTATCGTTAGGCTGCTTTTTTTTTTCAAACTGCAAGTTGTATATACTTAAGGGTCATGGAAATCAATTCCATAGGCCACAATGAGTAGTCTTTAATAAAACTGAGTAGAATATAAAATATCAGAATATATTGCCAGTGATAGGTATTGATGCTGGCATGCCCATGCACGTATACATATATACGTGTTGCATACAGATGCAGTGTAAGATCCATTTCTCAGGGGAAGGTGCAGATAAGGACTCTGCACTCTGAATGGCCTAGATGTCTGTCCCCTACCTGCGCTCACAGACTCCAGGACCCCTGCAGAGACAACGGCTGAGGAAAAAAAAAAAAAATTGCTCACTGTGAGTTGCAGTTGAAACTTTTTGACAAATATTGGGTATGAATGCTTTCCATCCTCAGTAGAACCAGGAACCTATAATCTGTCCAACTTCTCCACCAGAGATGCCAGGACTGGGATGGTTGAGAAGGGAGGAGGAGGAGCCTCCGGAAGCCCCTCCCACCTGGGAGAGAAAGCGTGAGCCGGCAAACTGTCCACCACCTTGCATTAAAGCACACTGCTGCCACACTGAGGCATGGGTTCCAGGTGACCGCGGCAGGAAAGAGAGAACTGGAGGGCTGCACACCACGACACATCCCTTCCCCGCCCAGCCTTTGGCCAAACCTTGTCCCATAGCTCCCACTGAACCCCCAGGAAGATGGGAAGTGCAGAGAAGCACATAGATGCCTGGTGAGCAGTAAATGTCTCTACCAGGACTCTGGGTGAGCCCTCGCCTTGCTACTAACTACACTTCACTCTGTGTAAAAACCTACCCTCTCCATCTGCCCAGTTATCCATTCCATGGGGCTCTGGGTGTTTGTTCTCAAGTAAACACTGTACTAACTTCTGGAAATACAGATGACAAAGACAGTACCCCAGTTTGGATCACCCCGGAAGTAGACCATGAGCCAGGGATCAAAGCACATGTGACCAACTTGGGGTGCAGGAAACACCAGCCAGGTAGAAGAAAGGGCCCCAAAAGATGCATTTTGTTATGCCGCCTACTTCGTCGGGTGTCTAAGTGCAATCCCATGGAGAAGCTCTGGAAAATAGTGAAAATCACACCTCAAAATGATCCCCACTGGAGGATTAGGGAGTTCAGCTATTTCTCAACCCATTCCTGTAAGTGATGAAATTCTCATCTTCTTGCCAAATTCTTGGTTTTCCAGGCTCTCTTGAACCTAGCTATCACATAACTCGATTCTGGCCAGTGGGAAGAAAAAGGAAATCTGCTGGCAAGGGTTCTGGAGTAGCCTTTGCTCTCTTGAGCCCAAGAACAGATGGATTTACTGCTGGTCCTTCCTCTCCTCTGCCCCTGAATGCAAATGTGATGCCTTAAGTTACTATAGTCATCTTTCGACCATCAGGTATTGAGCAGGAGGACAAGTTAAGCATGGCAGCGTGGAAAGGGAGGAGGGACTTGGAACTCTGACAGCATCACTGAACAGCCAAACAATGTCTGGCAACAGCCTGTTTTCTCATCATGTGAGAAGTGTAAGGTCCTCTAGACTTAAGCCCCATCTACTCCAGTACCCTCCACTTGCAGCCCAATGCAATCCTAACCAGCCTAAGTGGATGACTTCAGGGAAAGGATCCTTTGTACATGTCTAAGTCACGCCCAGGGCTGGTGAGAGTTTTGATTTGGCTGGAGGACGGCATGTGCATTACAGATTGGAGGGGAAGAGGCTGCAGAAGAAGGTTAAGCACAGAATATCAAATGTCTACATTGCCATTTAAAGGATTACAAAGGAGAGGTTTACAGAGCCCCACACAAAGACATGTGATAATCATTTGTGTTTCAGAAAATAACTGCAATCAATCATACAAAGAGGGAAGGAATATTAATAGCTTGGGAATTCACATACTCAACTATTATATATAAAACAGATATTCTAAGGACTTCCCTGGTGGTCTCATGATTAAGAATCTGCCTTGCAATGCAGGGGACATGGGCTCAATCCCTGATCAGGGAACTAAGATCCCACATGCTGTGGAACAACTAAGCCTGCACGCCACAGTGAAAGATCCCACATGACAATGAAGATCTGAGTGCAGTAAGTAAGGCCCAATGCAGCCAAATAAATTCATATCTAAAAAACAAAACAGGTAATCTACAGGGCCTACTGTGTAGCACAGGGAACTCTACTCAATATTCTGTAGTAACCTATATGGGAAAAGAATCTGAAAAAGAATGAATACATGTATAACTGAATCACTTTGCTATACATCTGAAATGAACACAATATTGTAAATCAACTATACTCCAAAATAAAACTAAATTACAAAATTTTAAATCATACAAAGGAAGAAAGCTCACCCCCTTAAAGATATAGATGATCTCCTGTGGGTAGCACTCTTCTGCATTCTCTGCAGCCTCTGTTACAGCTGCCACTTAATACTGAATTGAATTGAAATAAAGTTACCTTAATCATTGTCCTGTGACATACACTGCTTGAATCAACTGCTAAAGCTACTCGGGTAGGTTTCAGGTATATTTCGGGCTCTGCCACTAACCCAGTTTGTGATACTGGCTGTGTGACTTCTCTCTCCAAGCCTCAACATCCTTACCTACACAGGAAAGTATAGAACTTAGTCACTTTCTCCAATAATGCTGGGTACCTTGACGGACTACATATTGGCAACCAGGATAGGTATCCAGGCTCACTCCACTTTATTTCCACGAACAGGCTGGGGAAGTTGGTGGAACAGCTTTACTAAGACCCTTAGCCACCAAGTGCTGAACAGAGAATACAGGTCAATAGCTATGCCATTCCAAACTGGATTTGGGGGGGAAAAAAAACCTACAGATAAAATATATGTATTTCTATAGGTCTCGGATCCCAATCTGGTTCTTTCTATATAACGTGTATGCAAGTTTGGGTGGGAGGCTTTGTTTTTATTCTTCCAACTATTATTTCAAAACCAAAGATGAGGGGAGCAGGGGAACCAAATGTTTTCTCATGTGGCATTCAAATAGTGATCAATGAACCCTAATTTAGGCACATGCCAGGGAGATCCACAAAGATGAGGCATTAGACTTCATGCTCACACACCTCTCAGCCCTCCAGTCCTAAATTATATTTGACATTTAATTAAAAACCCCAAGGCATTGAAGTCAAGAGCTGAACTACTACATTTCTAGAAAAGGAGCTGCTCTTTAGGATGGATTCATTTATCTCCTGTCACCAAAGGCATCAACACCTCCCCACCCCAGCCACCACCCCCAGCCCAGCTCCAACTCACCACAGGGAAGAAATACAGTGATGGGAGGAAGGGGACCATCCCTCTGCCCTCCCCTCCTCCCATACATAACTCCCTCAGACTCTGCACCTGTCAGGATAAAGCTGGTCCTGCCCTGGTGTCAGGTCACCCAGAGTCAACACCCCTTCCGGCTGCCCACCCATGCCCCACCCCAAATTCCCCACTCATTTCTTGTCCTAGAAACAGCATTTTTGCCTGTCCAGGGACATAAAGGTTTTCAGCATTGAGCATTTTTCCTTTTCCCCTTCCCCCCTCTCTCTATCCATCCTTTCCTGGCTGCAGAACTCACTGAGCACCTCTGCCTTTTAGGGTTGTTCTTAATGTGATGGGGGCACATAGACCCGTAAGACTCAACTCTTGATCTTTTGGTAGAAGCAGCCCAGTGTCTGCACTGGATGGAATGAGACAATGTTTAATTTGTGCCAAGGGGGCTCCAGACAACAGGGGCTTTGTGGGGTGTTTGTTTGTTTGTTAACTTTTTATTTTATATTGAAGTATCAATGTTGTGTTGGTTCCAGGTGTACAATGGTGATTCAGTTATATGCACGTACATGTATCTATTCTTTTGAACTGTGGTGTTGGAGAAGACTCTTGAGAGTCCCTTGGACTGCAAGGAGATCCAACCAGTCCATTCTGAAGGAGATCAGCCCTGGGATTTCTTTGGAAGGAATGATGCTGAAGCTGAAACTCCAGTACTTTGGCCACCTCATGCGAAGAGTTGACTCATTGGAAAAGACTCTGATGCTGGGAGGGATTGGGGGCAGGAGGAGAAGGGGATGACAGAGGATGAGATGGCAGGATGGCATCACTGACTCGATGGATGTGAGTCTGAGTGAATTCCGGGAGTTGGTGATGGACAGGGAGGCCTGGTATGCTGCAATTCATGGGGTCGCAAAGAGTCGGACATGACTGAGCGACTGAACTGAACTGGTTCTTTTTCAAATTCATTTCCCAAATTCAAATTAGGTTGTTACAGAGTATTGAGCAGAGCTTCCTGTATTATGCAATAGGTCCTTTGATGACAAAGGTCCATCTTTGGCTAGATCTAGTCAAAGCCATGGTGTTTCTAGTAGTCATGTACAGATGTAAGAGTTGGACCATAAAAAAGGCTGAGTGCCAAAGAACTGATGCTTTTGAACTGTGGTACTGGAGAAGATTCTTAAGAGTCCCTTGGACTGCAAGGAGATCAAACCAGTCAATCCTAAAGGAAATCAACTGAATATTCATTGGAAGCACTGATGCTGAAGCTGAAGCTCCAATACTTTGGCCACCTGATACGAAGAGCTGACTCATTGGAAAAGACCCTGATGCTGGGAGGATTGAGGGCAGGAGGAGAATGGGACAGCAGAGAATGAGACGGTTGGATGGCATCATCAGTTGAACAGATCTGAGTTTGAACAAACTCGGAGAGATAGTGAAGGACAGGGAAGACTGGCATGCTGCAGTCCATGGGGTTGCAAAGAGTCAGACACAACTTAGTGACTGAACAACAACAACAACAGTAAGTCCTTGTTGGTTATCCATTTTAAATATAGCAGTGTATACATGCCCATCCCAAACTCCCTAACTATCCCTTCCCCCGGCCTTTCTCCCTAACCATAAGTTCTTTCTCTAAGTCCAGACCACAGGGGCTTTGGAGTCAGAGGCAAAGGAAACTCAGGCTGGCAGGAAAGGCTTAATGAAGGAGTTGGGGCTTGTTCTGAATCTCAAATATGGATACCATCTAGGAAAGCAGGGGGAAGAAGGGAAGCATTCCAAGCAGAGAGAAGAGCACACGCAAAGGTCTGGAAACAAATAGCGAGAAGGCCTTTCTGCCTAAAGAAAGGGGTAAGTAAAGGCAAGCAGAGAAGCTGGGAAAAGCTCGGTGGGAGAAGTCTATTGATAAGAGGAAGTGCTGGCATGGGGTCCCTGCAGGGATTCGGCATTGGAAGAGTACAGCAGGCTGAGACTGCGTGCTGCTTTTCAACTATACTAGGGACCGGCTATGTATCCTTGGGCAGGCTGCCTCCTGGGATTTTCTTCCCTCTGTGAGCATCACCCTCATCCCTGCTTTCTTCCAACCTGCCTTGGGGACCAGATCAGCGCCACATGGTACGGGGTCCATGTCTCTGGACTCTTCTTCCACACGTTTGAGATATCAGACCAAATGATCCTTCCCTAAATCATATCCAAGCTTCCCAGGTGGCACAGTGGTAAAGAATCTGACTGCCAATTCAGGAGACACAAAAGATACAGATTCAATCCCTGGGTCAGGAAGATCCCCTGGAGTAGGAAATGGCAACCCACTCCATGGACAGATAAGCCTGGCAGGCTACAATCCATGGAGTCGCAAAGCGTCAGATATGACTGAACATACACACACACACACACACACACAAATTAGCTCACAAACCCAGCAGAAGATCAGGACTCATTAGCAATGATTCAAATGCACAGAAATCTCACTCTGCTAAAAGCAGAGCATTTCATAACCTCTTAAATCACCTCATTCACGATTTCATCCTCAGAAGGTTTAGGAGCTAACAGAGGCAGCAGCTCTCTCAGGCTTAATTCTGATCAACCTAGAAGAAATTACTGAGTAGTGGAAATGATAGAAACCATGGATAGAGACACAGGAGCTTAGAGGAAAGTAAATGTGTCTTCTCACTGTTCAGAGCAGCCGAGAAAGAGAACAGTGGTGCAGAGAGAGAGAGACGTGTGTCAAAGACTTTTGGAAGTCTAATTTCCAGTCATTCAGAGAAAAGGTGGCTACAATTCTGTGACCAGAGACTCTAAAGGGGGAGACAGCTCAAGTAAGATGGGTAGCAATTTCTGGAGACAAGATTCTCTCTATATGATTGCAAAATATTCCTGTGGGAAAGAGAGGAAAGAGAAATCTAAAGTACATAATAAGAATTTTAGTCGCACCAGCAGCTTTCTGGCTTCAGCAAGAAAGCAGAATTACTCAGCCCCTCCCTTCTTCTACATCAAGGAGGGTGATCTTTGCCCTGAAAATCCAGTTTTAGCCATATCACTCCCAGCTCTACAAAATTCCATGGCTCCCTCTTTCACTGTGAAAGGCTTGCCCAAAGCGGACAGCCTCAGCTCTGCCCCCACTCCCATTGCCGCATCCAATGCCCTAGTCAGGGGTCATCAAGATACAGCCCATAAGCCAATCAAAGTTCATCATCTGTTTTTGTACAGCCTTCAAGCTAAGAATGCATTTTCATATCTTTTTAATGATGGGGGAAAAAAATCAAAAATTTTTACTTCATGTTGGTGGGAACGTAAATTGGTTCAGCCACTGTGGAGAAGAGTATGGAGGTTCCTTAAAGAACTAAAAATAGAATTACCATATGATCCAGAAATCCCATTCCTGGGCACATATCCAGAGAAAACTATAATTCAAAAAGACATGAACATGCAAAGACTATGCATTCGAAAAGGCTATGAACATCCATTCCAATGTTCATAGCAGCACTATTTACAATAGCCAATACATGGAAGCAACCTAGTGTCCGTCATCAGATGAATGGATAAAGAAGATGCGGTATGTAGATACCATGGAATACTGTGTGTGTGCTCAGTCACTGCAGTCATGTCAGACTTTGTGACCCCATGGACTGTGGCCCACCAGGCTCCTATGTCCATGGGATTCTCCAGGCAAGAATACTGGAGTGGGTCGCCATGCCCTCCTCCAGGGGATCTTCCTGACCCAGTGATCGAACCCACGTCTCCTGCATCTCCAGGTAGATTATTTACCCACTGAGTCATCTGAGAACCCCTACAATGGAATATTATTCAGCCATTAAAATAGAATGAAATAATGCCATCTGCAGCTACAAGGATGGACCTAGAGTTTATCATACTAAGTGAAGTCAGAGAAAAACAAATATCATGTGGATATCACTTATATGTTGAATCACAAAGAAGATACAAGTTAACTTATTTACAAAACAGGAATAGAAAATAAAGAAACAAGTTACTTACAATAACCAGAGGGAAAGGGAGAAGGAGGGATAAATAAGGAGTTTGGAATTAACAGATATACACTAGTATACATAAAATAAAATAAACAAAAAGGACCTACTGTCTAGCACAGGAAGCTGTATTTAATGTATAATAAATAGCTGTATTTATATATATATATATTATATATATTATGTATACACAAAAATATCTTCTTTTTCAGATTCTTGTCCATTATAGGTTATTATAGGATATTAAATACAGCTTCCTGTGCTAGACAGTAGGTCCTTTTTGTTTATTTTATATATACTAGTGTATATCTGTTAATTCCAAACTCCTAATTTATCCCTCCTTCTATGAACTCCTTATTGCCAAATTCAGACTTAAATTGAAGAAAGTAGGGAAAACCACTAGACCATTCAGGTATGACCTAAATCAAATCCCTTATGATGATACAGTGGAAGTGAGAAATAGATTTAAGGGCCTAGATCTGATAGATAGAGTGCCTGATGAACTATGGAATGAGGTTCGTGACATTGTACAGGAGACAGGGATCAAGACCATTCCCATAGAAAAGAAATGCAAAAAAGCAAAATGGCTGTCTGGGGAGGCCTTAAAAATAGCTGTGAAAAG
>NW_011494789.1:3670587-3671130 GCF_000754665.1 Bison bison bison
CTGTGAAAGTGCTGCACTCAATATGCCAGCAAATTTGGAAAACTCAGCAGTGGCCACAGGACTGGAAAAGGTCAGTGTTCATTCCAATCCCAAAGAAAGGCAATGCCAAAGAATGCTCAAACTACCGCACAATTGCACTCATCTCACACGCTAGTAAAGTAATGCTCAAAATTCTCCAAGCCAGGCTTCAGCAATATGTGAACCGTGAACTTCCAGATGTTCAAGCTGATTTTAGAGAAGGCAGAGGAACCAGAGATCAAATTGCCAACATCCGCTGGATCATAGAAAATGTGAGAGAGTTCCAGAAAAACATCTGTTTCTGCTTTATTGACTATGCCAAAGCCTTTGACTGTGTGGATCACAATAAACTGTGGAAAATTCTGAAAGAGATGGGAATACCAGACCACCTGATCTGCCTCTTGAGAAATTTGTATGCAGGTCAGGAAGCAACAGTTAGAACTGAACATGGAACAACAGACTGGTTCCAAATAGGAAAAGGAGTTCGTCAAGGCTGTATATTGTCACCCTGTTTATTTAACTTAT
>NW_011494789.1:3671640-3673900 GCF_000754665.1 Bison bison bison
GCTTAAGCTGAAACTCCAGTACTTTGGCCACCTCATGCGAAGAGTTGACTCATTGGAAAAGACTCTGATGCTGGGAGGGATTGGGGGCAGGAGGACAAGGGGACGACAGAGGATGAGATGGCAGGATGGCATCACTGACTCGATGGATGTGAGTCTGAGTGAACTCCGGGAGTTGGTGAGGGACAGGGAGGCCTGGCGTGCTGCAATTCATGGGGTCACAAAGAGTTGGACACGACTGAGTGACTGAACTGAACTGAACTGATCTGAGTCACTTTACTGTGTACCTGAAACTAACACAACATTGTAAATCAACGATATTTCAATTTTTTAAAAAAAGAATTCTACTTTATGACATGTAAAAATAATACATAATTCAAATTTCAGTGTTCATAAATAACGTTTATTGGCACATGGTCACACTCAAACAGGTACACACTGCCTCCTTTGCTAGGGCTGCCATAACCAAGTACCAGCGATCAGGGGGCTTAACAGAAAACGTTTATTTTCTCAGAGTTCTGGAGGCTGGAGAGCCAAGACCAAGGTGTCGGCAAGGATGGTTTCTCTGGAGGCCTCTCTTCTTGGCTTGTAGATGGTTGTCTTCTCCCTGTGTCCTCACGTCGCCTCCCCTCTGAACATGTCTATGTCCTAATCTCTTCTTATAAGGACACCAGTCATACTGGATCAAGGTCCATCTAGGGACCTCATTTTAACTTAATCACCAGTTTAAAGACCCCCATCTCCAAATGTATTCATATTCTGAGATACTGGGTGTTAGGACTTCAATATATAGATCTGGGGGGATACAACTCAACGTAATTCTGCCTATGACTGCTTTTGCACTACAACAGAACTGAATAGTTGTGACAGAGACCATAAGGTTCCCAGGTGGCGCTAGTGGTAAAGAACTCGGCTGCCAATGTAGGAGACATGAGACATGGGTTCAATCCCTGGATCAGGAAAATCCCCTGGAGTAGGGCACAGCAACCCACTCCAAATTCTTGCCTGGAGAATCCCATGGACAGAGGAGCCTGGCAGGCTACAGTCCATAGAGTCACATGGACAGAACTGAAGCGATTTATCACGTGTGAGTACATCCACAACAGAGACCATGTGGTCCCCAAAGACCCTTCCAGACACACTTTTCTTATCTGTGGACTATTTACAATTTGGCCTTTTGCAAAAAAAGTTTGCCAACCTCCCCTAGACAATCTGTACTTTCTAAAGATCCCTCCAACACCATGCCTCCCTTTCTTATTGCAGATCTGAGCTCCCACTGAAATGTACTGCTGCTGCTAAGTCGCATCAGTCATGTCCGACTCTGTGTGACCCCATAGACAGCAGCCCACCAGGCTCCCCCATCCCTGGGATTCTCCAGGCAAGAACACTGGAGTGGCTTTCCATTTCCTTCTCCAATGAAAGTGAAAAGTGAAAGTGAAGTCCCTCAGTCGTGTCCGACTCTTAGCAACCCCGTGGACTGCAGCCTACCAGGCTCCTCCGTCCATGGGATTCTCCAGGCAAGAGTACTGGAGTGGAGTGCCACTGCCTTCTCCAGTACACGAAATATACACGCCTTCTCATTTTCACTGATAAAACCCTTCCTATTTTTCAAGACACAACCCCCAGCCATAGCTTTATGTGTGACAACTCCCAGGGGCCTTTGCTTTCAAGCCAAAGAAATGAGTTTCTCATGAGACACTTCCAGGTAGTCAGACACAGTGAATAAAACAGCAGCCCCTTCCACTTTTCACATGCTCCACACAAGGGTGGGTGTGGGGCTGGAGGACTGGCACCAGAGTCTCTGGGAGGAACGGCAGACACAGCTGGGACTTAGATGTGATGGAGCTGTCATCACTCTGGAAATGGGTGAGTCTGAGGAACAAGCCTTAGAGACACAAGCAGAAAGAAAAAGTGGCAGAAGATTCTAGGTCAGAGTGCTCTAAAAGTTTGGGTATCAGAGGACAGAAGAGGGGCAGCTGAAAGAGGAGGAAAGTCAGTGACAGGGACTGGGAAGGGAGCTTGAACAGAGCAGGAGGGCATCATGGTATCTCGGAGACAGGGTCCCGGCAGCACAGTGTCCCAATGCCCTGAGCGAGATGCTGGCATTGAAGGGAAGTGGCACGGAGAAATGAGTCATGGGTCTGGGCCTCTCATGTCACCAGGTTGCATGACAGGTTAGGTCACCTGAGCACAAGTCTATAAAGGAGACAAAAATATCAGTGGGGCAATTTCTCTGGTAGCCCAGTGACTAAGACACTGTGCT
>NW_011494789.1:3674018-3674701 GCF_000754665.1 Bison bison bison
ACACTCCCACTGCAGGGGGGCCAGGTTCAATCCCTGGTCAGGGAACTAGATCCCACATGTTACAACTAAGACCTGGCACAGTCAAATAAATTTTTAAAAATGTTTTAAATCAGTGGGATAAAGAAGTAAATTAGTACCAAATTACTCAGGTAATACATGGCTTCTTCAATAAGAAGGTCCCCACTCCCACCAAAATGGACTGGCTTGGGTAGGGATCACTGACACTCCTCTCAGGCACCAACTTCAACTCCACTGAAAAAGAGTGGGATGGGTATTTTACAAAACCTGTCAGTAGTGTACCATAATGTAAGCTGCTACCCGGATATGTACCAAAGTGGTCCAGGCCCAGGCTCCAGTTCTGCTGAGCATCAGTCTGGATATGTACCAAAGTGGTCCAGGCCCAGGCTCCAGTTCTGCTGAGCATCAGTCTGTGACGTATCCTTCCCTTAGCCTCAGTGTCCTCATCAGAAACACAAAGGGCTGGGTCAGGTCCTTCCAGACTCTTCTAGCAGTAATATTCTGGGAGGGGACGCTGAGGGAGATTGGGCATAATGTGTGCCCTGTGGAGGCCTGCCAGGTGTGGGGAGAGTTGGGAGGGGGGCAGGCAAGAGAGAGTACCAGCTGGATGGAACCCAGAAACCTTCACTCTGGCTTATTTGCCTTGAAAGCTTGATAAGGGAATG
>NW_011494789.1:3674928-3676465 GCF_000754665.1 Bison bison bison
GCGGGTGGTGGACAATGACCTTGCAAATGGGGCCACTGGCAGAAGAGGGTGTGCTCAGCCAGCTGTGTGCACAGACACACACTTAGCTGGTACACACTTGTCTTGAATGCACATTCAAGCTGAGGGGGAAGGAAGGGGCTACGGAAGGAGCTACGGAGAAGGAAATGACAAAGAGTGATCAAGAGACCCCGTTCTGTATCAGTCCTGCCCAAAGCCATATCACTTACCCATTTTATAGAGAGAGAAACTGAAGCCAATGGAGGATGGAAGTCCCAGGTGCTGACCATTGTCTGGGTGGGTCTCACTTAGACTGACCAGCAAGCGGGAAAAGAGGGAGGCAGGGAGGAGACTGTGGTGAACGAAGATGGCTCAGATGGAGGGTGCGATGGAAAACACCTCACTCTTTCTAGAAGAAAAAGCCACAAGCAAACAGAGCTCCCATCAGCAGGGAGGAAAGAGGAACATGTTCTCGGCACTGAGGCCTGTGGTCAAATAAGTGGATCCACAGCCTCATCTCCTCACTCCCTCATATCTGTTTCCATGAGCCCAACCTCCGGAAGGACACTCCTTCCAGAGTGACTCAAGTCCTAATCTCTGTACTGCCACTCTTTGTTTGAAGACACTATTCCCTTGACTCCCGGCCATACCCTAGGCCTCACTCACCAACATCCCCCTCCTAAAGATTTCTCAATCCCTTAGACTCATGCCTATCTTGTTAATTCTGCTCTTTCAGTACCATGGTATGGAGTCTAAGAGCCACTGGGGGGTTCAAGTGGGAGAGACCAGCTTTCCATCTTGTAGACATGCATGCTGTGTGTTAGTCACCCAGTTGTGTCCAACTGTCTGCGACCCCCTGGACTGTAGCCCACCGGGCTCCTCTGTCTATGGGGTTCTCCAGGCAAGAATACTGGAGTGGGTTGCCATGCCCTCCTGCAGGGGATCTTTCCCACCTAGGGATCAAACCTGTGTCTCCTGTGTCTCCTGCATTGGCAGGTGTGTCCTTTACCACTAGCGCCACGTGGAAAGCCCATCAGCCTCCCTGGGGCCCTCATGCATGGATTCAGCCTGTCCTCCTGGCTAAAAGCAAGAAGAGAGAGACTGAATTCTCTGGCCAGCCCTGCTGCTGTGAGTTCAGTGCGAAGTCTCCCAGAGGGTGATGGGTCCAAACTGCCTTTGGGGAAGTATCTCCCACCAGCCTCCACTGTCTGTCCTGCTCCTTGCACTAATTAGATGAATTCTTATCTGTATGAGCATCCTGCAGCTACTGTAATAAATTACCCCAAACTAGGTAGTAAAAACCCCAGAGTAGGAAATAGCAACCCACTCCAGTACTCTTGCCTGGAAAATTCCATGGACAGAGGAACCTGGCAGACTATAGTCCACGGGGTTGCAAAATATCTGACATGAATGAGCATGCACACACAGGTAGCAGAAAACAAAAGACATTTTCTCAGAAGTCCAAAATTCAAGGTGTCAGCAGGGCTGTGCTCCCTCTGAAGGCTTAAGGAGAGAATCTTTCCCCACCTCATCCAGTTTC
>NW_011494789.1:3676565-3696593 GCF_000754665.1 Bison bison bison
AAATTCATCCTACTATACTGGTGAAATGGCAACCCACTCCAGTATTCTTGCCTGGGAAATCCCGTGGACAGAGGAGCCTGGCAGTCTACAGTCCATGGGTTGCAAAGAGTCGGACACAACTTACCGAGTGAACAAGTACAAAAAAAAAGAGAAATGCATACTGGTTCACTGGTGCTTCTCTTGAAAGTGATCTCCTCTATCCAGCTTTGAGGTCCAGAGTCTCCTATGAGTTATCCAAGGCTTCCCATCAGACTTCCCTGGTGGCGCAGTGGATGGGAATCTGCCTGCCAACACGTGAGACATGGGTCTCATCCCTGGTTCAGGAAGCTTCCACGTGCTGCAGAGCAGCTAAGCCTGTTGCCACAACTGCTTAGCTCACGCTCCAGAGCCCATGGGCTGCGACTACCAAAGCCCATACACCTCGAAACAGTACTCCACAGCAAGAGAAACCACCGCGATGAGAGGCTCTGCTCACCACAGTTAAGAGTAGCCCCCACTCGCCGCAACTAGAGAAAGCCCACGCAAAGCAACGAAAAACCCAGTGCGGCCAAAAAGAAAGAAAGTATGATCCATCTTCTTAAGAGAAAAAAAGAAGGTTCCCCATCCAACTTACCCAGCTCCATTTCCTACGCTCCCCACATGTGCCCACAGCATCCTCTCCTTTCCTGCTCTGAGTGTCCTCGATAAACCCCACTCAAGCTGTCCCCCTACCCAAGCTGTTCCCCACCACCCCAGCCATCGGGTCCTGCCTCAGAGCCTTTCCCTGCCGCCCCAGCCCCGAGGGATGGTGGGGAAGGAAGGACTTGACCCCAAGACCCTGAGCACTGACTCTGTCAGCATCTGCTTGAGCTCAGACTGGCCCCTCAGTGTCTCCAGACTTCAGTTTCCCCACTGAAAGTGGAGACGATCCCTCCCTCACAGACTGGTAAGGAGTAAATGGCACAACACATACGAGAGATTCTGCCAGCCAGTAAATTCCCAGTAAATGTCTGTTCTCTAGTTATTTGATATTCCCTTCTCTGAGTCCAACTCCATTTACAGTCAGCCCTGCTCTTAATGGTTTTGTTCTGTGGGCCTCATCTCCCCAGGTTAGGCTTCTCGAGGAAAGGGACAGGAAGCAGGCCTTTTCTGGGGTCTCTCACGACACCTGGATAGACTTTAGTCAGAAAGATCCGATGCCTGGGATAAACTCCAAGGAAATGCCCACACGTCGGTATTTCAGGCTGGAGAGGAAGATCCCAGACCCTCTGGTCACCTCCCTGGTCTACTTACCCCCAGGCCTCTAGTCCCACGGGAGACGCAGGGCCGGCCTGGCTCCTGCAGGCAGCGGCCAGATGGGGGGTAGTAATGGAATGAAAGGCCCTGAGATCAAATTCCGCAGTGATTAAGGTGAGAGGGACAAACTCCAGAGGCCCATTGTTGGTGTAATTAGGGTAAAGAGTGAATCATGGCAGGCCGAGAACCCCGAGGCCAGACAGGCGGGGCCCAGCCTGTTCCAGCAGGACCGGTGTGGTCAGCCAGGCCGAAGGAGACCGCTCTCCATTAGGTCCTGGCCGGGAGGGGCAAGCAGGCTGCTGCTCTGCATCATCTGGGGAGAGCAGCTGAGTGGATGTGACATAATTGAATGAGGCCTCCACGTCCTCCACTCGGAGCAGGAGAATTAGCAGTCCGACCCTCGCCTCTGGAGACCGCCACCCGCTTCATCTGCCTGCATTGCTCCACTCGGTGGCAGCCTACCCAGGGTGGGTGCCAGGAAAAGGCTCTGGCCAGGGCTGTGAGGGGGAAGGAGGGGTTGGGGAGACAGGCAGGGGGAGCAGGGTCAGTCGGGGATGCCCCAGAAGAGGGGGCAGTGGGCAGAGGGATGGGCAGGGGCAGGGAGGCACAGGGTGTTTGCCAGGCTGCCAGAGAGATGGCGGGGCACTAGCCAGAGCAAGGAGGGAGGAGGGGGATGGAGGGACGGCAGATGGGTGGAGACAGGCAGAGATGGGGAGATGAGAGCAAGATAGGCAGGGAAATAACAGGACGGCGGCCAGAGACAGAGAGAGACGCTGAGCAATGGAGAGGAAGAAAGGGGCTAGATAAAAAGAAACTTCGTGAGAAAGACCAACTGATGGGTAGCACGAAGAATAAGCAGACAGGAAGACAGGAGCTTTGTGGAACATGGGCTAGGCCCTCTCCTGCAGTAACGACGGCCTTTCTTGTCCCTCTGTGTGCTCTCTGTGGCCCGAGTGCGATTCTAAATGCTCTGCATGAGACTTCCCTGGTGGTCCAGTGGCTTAGACACCGCACTCATAATACAAGGACACCGGGTTCAATCCCTGGGCAGGGAATTGGATCCAGCATGCCACAACAAAGACTGAAGATCCCACGTGCCACGACTAAGACCAAGCATACCCAAATAAATAAATCTTTTAATTCTCTGCACTACCTCATTTCTATCCTCACAACACACTATCTTCCAAAGAACCCATGGTTGGAGAGGACAGGGTAGTTGCCCAAGGAGACCCAGCTAGAAGCCAAGGAACCAGAGTTGAAGCTAGGTCGAGCCTGACATCATTTCCCCTGCCCCTCACCACCACAGCAATGGGGGCCCTCTGGGGTTCAGCCCCGGGTAAATCCGTTCCAGGCTAGGGCTCCCCAGGCTGGCCAGATTCAGAAGACTTTCTGGTGGCCATGATGTGGAGTGTGATACAGGGGATTGTGTCTCTTTCACCTTTTCTGATCTCTGTCCCCTGATCCTGAAACCCCTGGTGCTCCCTGGTGCCATCTGCGGATCCCTTGCCAACTCTCAACACTGGGGAGTAGGTCTCCCCAGAGTGTGGACTGATATCATTTTAAGGGATGGTCTCTGCCAAGAATGGTTAATTTTAGCAGGGGACTCGGGGAGTAGTTGGAGAGACACCTGGGGGGCCAGAAAGAGCCCCTGTAATGTCTGTAATCCAGCATGGACTGATTCCTCCTGTAGGGACTCTTGAAGCACATTCTGGCTCTGGGACCTCTGTCTGTGCGTGCATGCTGTCGCTTCAGTTGTCTCCGACTCTTTGTGAGCCTACAGACAGCAGTCCACCAGGCCCCTCTGCCCGTGGGATTCTCCAGGCAAGAATATTGGAGTGGGTTGCCATGCCCTCCTCCAGAGATCTTCCCGACCCAAGGATTGAACCTGCATCTCTTATGTCTAACCTGCACTGGCAGGTGAGTTCTTTACCACTAGTGCCACCTGGGAAGCCCTGACCTCTGTCTAGGTAGGAAGAAAAGGTGTCTGGAGACTGTTGTTACCTGTCGCCTTTGTGCTCCATCCCCATCTCCACCCCCATGAAAAATTCCCAGCCACCGGCACCAATTTGGAAATCTCTGCCAGGCAGACATGCCGAACCTCTCCCCAGAAGCAGAGGCAGCCTTGCTTCTGTCAGGGAGCACTGATCACTTCTGTCAGGGAGCACTGACTGCTCCCCCTCCCGGAAGGAGCTCAGCTGTCCTCCCTAGCTGCCCTCTGTCAGGGTTCAGAGGCCTCAGTCTCAGGCAACCCCCACTTGCCTAGATGCTGTGTGCTCTTTGACCCAGCCAGACCACCCTGAGAGCCTGGTGAGGGTCCCCTGCTGCACCCAGCACCTCCCTAGCCCCCTGTGGGGAAGACAGAGGGGGTGCCCACTTCAGCTCACAGACAGCTCTGTGAGCCCTTCATGGGCAGTAGGTTCCTAACAGCAAAGCTGGAATGCTGGGCTCCCGGGAAGGAGGTGCTGAGCCCTCCTCCCACCTGACTCTGGCCTGCAGGAAGTGGGCTGGCAGAGGAGGCAAGGGGAGGGGCGTGGAGGGAAGGAGGGAAAAGGGAAGAGGTAGGCAAGAAAGAGAGTGAAGAAAAGACACTGATGATGGAATTCAGAGCTGGAGGAAAGACTTCACCCAGCCCCTACTTCTACCCAGAAGGACCCAGTTAGTTGAAGGGACTCACCCAAGTTCACCCAGCTCATGCCAACATTGGATGGGGTCATGCCATAGCATGCTCATTGTCAGATCCTGATGTACATATGGCTCCAAGAGGAAGTTTAGTTACTGAGGAGCTGGGAGTCTAACTCTGCCCCAGGAACCAAAACAATGTCCCCTTTCCTGCTGGAAAAGCCTCCGTGGCCTCCCCAGCCGAGGCTACCTCTCCATCTGGTCCAACCTACTCTCCATTTTGCTTCCCCCTAGCACTCCCCATGTATCCTTGATCATGCTTACCACTTGCTGTCTGGTAACACCCTGTACTCTTCCATGTAGGCTCACACTGGAATCCCCTTCACTTCACAGCTACCCTCAGGCGTCAACTACTCGGGGACAAACCTAGACAGCGTATTAAAAAGCAGAGACATCACTTTACCAACAATGGTCCATCTAGTCAAAGCTATGGATTTTCCAGTAGTCATGTATGGATGTGAGAACTGGACCATAAAGAAGGCTGAGCACTGAAGAATTGATGTTGTTAAACTGTGGTGCTGGGGAAGACTCTTAAGAGTCCCTTGGACTGAAAGGAGATGAAACTACTCAATCCTAAAGGAAACCAACCCTGAATATTCATTGGAAGGACTGATGCTGAAGCTGAAGCTCCAATACTTCGGCCACTTGATGTGAAAATCCAACTCATTGGAAAAGACCTTGATGCTGGGAAAGATTGAGGGCAGGAGGAGAAGGGGACGACAGAGAATGAGATGTTGAACACCAATTCAACAGATTTGAGTTTGAGCAGACTCCGGGAGATGGTAAAGAATAGGAAAGCCTGGCATGCTGCAGTCCATGGGGTTGCAAAGAGTCAGACACGACTGAGCTACTGAACAACTAGGAGGACTTCTTTGAGGCTTCAGGGACTCAGGAACCTCTCCCTTACCTGTATTTCCATGACACATTCTGGTACCTCTCTTATGGAGAAAGGAAAGTGACATTTATTGAGATTTATCTCTACAAATAAAGAAATAGATTCAGAGAACTTAAGTACCTCACCCAAGCTCACACAACTATTAAGTGAACGGTAGAGGCAGAAATAAAATCTAGGGCTAACTCTAAAACCCTGTTGTGCTTTGTTATGCATGCATGCATGCTAAGTCACTTCAGTCATGTCTAACTCTGCAACCCCATGGACTATAGCCTGCCAGGCTCCTCTGTTCATGGGATTTTCCAGGCAAGAATACTGGAGTGGGTTGCCATGCCCTCTTCCAGGGGATCTTCTTGACCCAGGAATCAAACCCATATCTCCTATGTTTCCTGCATTGGCAGGCAGTTTCTTTATCACTAACACCACCTGGGAAGCTTGCTTTGTATTATAGTTGTATATTGCCCATTTGCAGCCTCTTGGGCAGTAAGTTCCTTCATGTTGGAGCTATGTCTTCTCATCTCTGTTTGTCTAACACCTAGTAGAGTGTTTGGTTTGAATTGGCACTCCAAATAACCATTTTTAGTATGGATAGATGAATCAGTGGATAGATGGATGAGTGAATAGGTGGGTGTATGAATGGAAGGATGGATGAATGGATGAGGGATAGGTGGATGGATGGATGGATGGATGGATGAGTGGATGGATGGATGGATGGATGGATGGATGTCAGAAAAGTATACCATCTCCACCTGAGAAAGCAGAAAAGCAGCCTTCTGCTTTTGGAAAGCTTGGAAAGTCCATGCTGATCTGCAGAGTGGGGTTTGGGCACTGCCCCAGGGATCATAATCAGCCAGAAGCATTATCTCAAGAGTCTTAAGAAAGAAGTGGTAGTTGGGATTGCCTCAGAACCTAGAGGGTGGAGAGCTGCTACACCATCAGGGCAGGAGAGGACCACTTCAGGAGTTGGCAAGGATTCTTAGACCTGAAAACACCAGCACTAAACTGGAATATTCTTACAGATAATGATATCCAACTTCCCATCAGCCCTCCCCTCCTGTTTTGCAGATGAATAAATTGAAACTCAAGGAGAGGAAATGACAAGCAATATCACACAACTCAGGTGATTCCAGACAGTCAGTTTCTATAGAAACAAAGAGACTTTATACAAGAGGACAGGCAATTTGGGTGAATTAGATGACATTCAGTGCCATGTCCTGATCACAGGAACCTCTGCTCACAGGCTGTGAAGGGACCATGGAAAGATGTGATGTTAGGGAAGTCCCTGGTGACCAGGACGCTAACCACCAAGCCCCAGGGCACTGAAAGGGGTGCATCTCTCTCTGCTGGCATCCTTGCTCAGCCCAAAGGAGGGGGTGGCAGAGTAGCCCCCTTAGGCTACCGTGAGACCCCAAATCTTGATCTGTCCCTCCTGCTTCTATTCTCAGAGGCTGCTACAACCCCAGGCTGTTGCTTCTTCAGATGGCCCTCACTCCAGTCTCTAGGTAACTGCCCCGGGGGGCCAAGGAGCCCCCTCTCAGGTCATGGTTATACTCTGCCCTTTGCTCTAGGGGGCACAGTCAGTGTGTCTAGACACATTTGCAGTGCTCTGTTTGGGCCTCCATAACTTGATTACAAATATCCAGTTACCCTCCTATGCCCTGGCGAGCCAGAAAGGAAGGTGAGCATGCCATTCTTACTCCAGGTGGGGAAGCAAGGCATTGAGTGGCACTGAGCCATCTGTTAAGGCTCACCCAGGAAACAGAGACACAACCCTGACTTCAAGGCCCCTCAATCCCAGTCCACCCAACTCTGCCTACCCTCTGGCTCTCGGCAAACCTCAGAGGCACAGCCAAGCTGAAAGAAAATTCTCCCGGAAAGATAACATCTATTCTTTTCCTCCTATATTCCAGATCCACATCCTCCTATCGTCTTATTTTCATTTCTGAGTGCTTATGGGCTTCCCTGGTGGCTCAGAGGGTAAAGAACTTGCCTGCAATGCAGGAGACACAGGTTTGATCTCTAGGTTGCGAAGATCCCCTGAAGAAAGGAATGGCAACCCGCTCCAGTATTCTTGCCTGGAGAATCCCATGGACAGAGGAACCTGGTGGGCTATAGCCCACGAGGTTCCAAAGCGTTGGATGGGACTGAGAGACTGACACACACAGGCCTCTTGAAGGAGCTTCAAGGAATTCCCCAAAAATCTCAGGAAGAGGAGTACATCGGGGGAGGGCAACAGGAGGCACAGGGAGGGAGGCAGCAGGGCTCAGTATAAACCATTAGGGGCTGTAAATGATAAATAAGAGACTGCTAGGGGCCACAAGACAGGCCCACACCCATCCTCCCTGTCATTCCCTCCAGCCCTGTCACCCCCAACTCCCCTCACCCCCACACTCAACGTGGCAATAAATTCTTCAGAGACACCGGGGCTGGGTTTTAAGCTCCACGCAAATCTTTGATCCTTCTCCCTCCCTCAGTGAGATGAAGCAGTTGCCCTTTCCCCCAGCGCCTCCCACCACTCTTCATCTGGAACCAAATGAGACCCAGAGGCTGAGCACTGGTACCCAGGTCAAATTCCACCTGGGACAGCTCTGTCTCTTCCTCCCTCCGTTTTACCCACTCTGCCCCTCTGCCTTCTAACCCCTCTGCCTCTCCCACTCCACTGAGGAAAATGTCAACAGAGTCAAGGTTGCAGCCCACGTATCTGAAAGACCCTGGCTGTCAGGGGAGGGTGAACGGGAAAGGAGATCCACTTTCCTGGCTGACCCAGGAGTGATCCAGGGGTCCCCTCAAGAACTCAGGGTCTCGTAAGCAGTGTCCCTCAGGAGAACGTGCAACGAGATTTCTTTTTTGTTGTTGTTTTTTGGCTGTGCTGGGTCTTCATTGACTTGGGCTCCTCATTGTAGCACTCAGGTTTAGTTGACCTGAGGCTGTGAGATCTTAGTTTCCCAACCAGGGTGAACCCACGTCCCCTGCACTGGAAGGTGGATTCTTTACCACTGGACCACCAGGGAAGTCGCTGAGACTCAACTCCTAACTCTGCTTCTGCCACTAACTATGTGACTCCCAGTGGATCCTGTCCCTCTCTGGGCCTCAGTTTCTTTATCTACGTAATGAGGGAGCTCAGGGATTGTTGCTAAGGAGATGAGGGGAGGAGTCAGCAAGGGGACGGCGGGCCCCTCATCTCATCCTGCACCAGGAGCAGCCCTACTCTTGTCTTTTTTATTTGGAAGGCTTCGGGTAGGATTTCACTTGAAAAAAGGTCTGGTGGTCGAAAAAAAAATAAAGCTTAAATCCATTGGCCAAGAAATGACCTCTGTGATGCCTTTCTTCTGCCTCATTCTGTGATTCAATCCATTCTCGTATATCTTTTTACAGGCTACTCCAACCTGGACTTCACATATTCTTGCCTGTGGTCCCTAGCAGATGGTCATAGTCATCAGACCACATGCCTTGATTTGAATTCAGATAGTAGGGACTCCCACACCTCTGGCTGGATATATAATACATGAACTCCCAACTTAAGGTTCAGGAAACAGGAGTGCCTCCCCCAAAAAAGATAAACAACCCAGCTAAGACCTCTATACCATGTGTGGAGTGAGTGCTTTAGCTAAGAAGGCTTGCAGGGCGTCCTGGATACAGAGGTGGCCAGGGGTTCCAAGAACGGATGACAAGGGGCTCAGCGAATGGGCTAATCAGGCTTCAGGGGTGAGCTGGAAAGTACGATGCCAAGAGTCAGAAAATACGTGTTCAGTCACTCAGTCGTGTCCCACTCTTTGTAACTCCATGGACTGTAGCCCACCAGGCTCTTCTGTCTGTAGATCTGTCCAGGGAAGAGTACTGGAGTGAGTTGCCATTTCCTTCTCCAGGGGCTCACCCACAGATCGAACCCACGTCTCCTAAACTGACAGGCGGATTCTTTATCGCCGAGCCCCCTGGCAAACTCCATCAAGAGTTGAGATACCTGGGCTTCACTCTGACTCTGTCACCTACTTGCCTTATGACTAGGACAAGCCCTTTGCATTCTTACCCTCAATTTCGCCATCAGTTTCAACAGCACCTAGGATTCTACCTAGCTCCCTGTGATTCCCCCCTGCACCTGCCCCAGGCTCCTTCCTAGAGGTGGTGTTAGTCATGGTTTTCATGGGAGAAGAGAAGGACAAGGAGGAATCCAAAGTCAGACTGAAACCTACAAACTGGGGACCAAACACAGAATGTAGGCCTGGCTGCCCTGGTTCTGCCTCTGCCCCACCTTGTAAGTCAGGAGGGGAAGAGGAGGGTGGGAGAGAGGAAAGACAGGATGAAGAGGGACCACATGCCGTCCTCTGCCTGGCCAGGTTCATTAGCCAGCCTGGAGGAATCCCCACTGCTCAGAAGGAAGAGCGCTTCATGAATATTCATAGTCACAAGAGGCCTCATTTGCATCGTCCAAATCCCAAATGCCAGGAGGATCAGCAGTCTCAGTCCTCCCTGGCTGCCCTCCTTGTGGAAGGGGATAGTCTGCCCATCTAACCACCACCACTCCTGCAACTGGCCCCCTCCCTCACCTCCTCTGTCCTGGCCTTCACTGTGTGACCTGGCTCAGGCCCTCCCCAAGGCCCTGGGCATGTGCCAAGACCCTCCACTCCCAAAGACCCTCCACCCCCCAAGCTGAGTAAACAAGGAGATCTGAGCCAGGCAAGTGGGCTGCCAGATCCTGGGAAGGAGGACAAACAATCCCACGGGGTTGTCAAAGATGTAAGATGAAGATAGGTGGGTAGGGGCATACGAGGGACCTGTGACATCACCAGCCCTGGGGGAGGCGCAGGGGGTCAGAGGAGGGGGGATGTGGATGCAGGAGGGATAGGTGGTTTTTGCCATCACGTAAAGACATCATCAGGAGAGAGGGATGGGAGAAAGAAGGAAACCATCACACCTAAAATCCTGAGAGCACTGTGCCTGCATCAGCCCTCACCACTCAGGCCTCCTTCAGAATGCAATTTCCATTTAGAACAATCCACAGGTCCATCAGTCAAGGATTAGTTAAATAAGTGGTACCTCATGCATAGCACAGAATATTATATAACCATTAAAAAGAATACGGTATAGATTTTTTTTTAAAGAAACCCACAATGGCCATGATACATTCATAGGTAATAAAAGGAAATTGCAGAATACTCTTAGCAGGATCCTACCTTTGTAACATAAGTAAATAAGTAGATAGATAAATAAATAAATCATCAAGGTTAGTGGATAAACCAGAAAAACATCTATAAGGACACACAAATGCTATTTCACAGGACTCAGGGAAGATTAGAAGGGATATTTTTTACTTTTCATGTTAAATATGCTCAATAATTCCTTCCCATTTGAAGCTTGTGTGTCTTACAATGATTGATTTTATAATCAGGACAAAAAAATTAAATTGGGGGAGGGATATAAATTTCCAATGAAAAGGTGATGATCTTGCTGCTATAGGCTGCCTTCTGCAGTGCTAGGGGAACCCGGGCCCTGGGCTGGCAGAGGGGCTGTAGGGAGAGGGCATCAGTGGGTGTGGCCCCACCCCTTCCCCACCCACAAAGTGTCCCACAGTCCCGGGCTCCAATCTGGCCTTGACCTTGAAATCAGGCTCTGTTTACTTCATTGTGTGTTTGCCCAAGCCTCACTCTCTGGAGAAGCACATTAACTAATTTCTGTAATTCTTGCCTATTTACAAAGCACTGACACATTTTCATTCATTCATAAATGTTCCTGAGCCTCTCCTGGAAGGCAGGAGCTAGGGGTAGGCACTGGGGACACAGAGACCAAATAAGCCACATGCCTGGGAGACCTCAGTCAGTATGGATGCATCACCCTCAGGGCCATGTCACAGGTGTGCTCAGGTGTGTCAGAGTGCGGAGGCCCCAGGCCTAGCTAAGCTTTATAGTCAAAGCTTTGGTGTTTCCAGTATCAATTATGCATCTAAGAGCTGGACAGTAGAAAAGGCTGAGCGCCGAAGAACTGATGCTTTTGAACTGTGGTGTTGGAGAAGATGCTTGAGAGTCCCTTGGACTGCAAGGAGATCAAACCAGTCAATCCTAAAGGAAATCAATCCTGAATGTTCACTGGAAGGACTGACGCTGAAGCTGAAACTCCAATACTTTGGCCACCTGATGTGAAGAGCCAACTCATTGGAAAAGACCCTGATGCTAGGAAAGATTGAAGGCAGGAGAAGGGGACAACAGAGGATGAGATAGTTGAATGGCATCACCGACTCAACAGACAAGAAATTGAGCAAACTCTGGGAGATGGTGAAGGACAGGGAAGCCTGGCATGCTGCAGTCCATGGGGTTGCAAAGAGTTGTACACAACTGAACAACAAAGCTTAAGGGATGCTAAGGTATTAGCCAGGTGAGGAACGGAGGCACCCCATAAACAAAAGAGCTCTGGTCACAGGACACCTGTGAGGGCCAGACCTCATCCTAAGAGGTTAGATGCCTCCTCACTTAATACCCATGATGACCCTCATTATCCCTATTCCATGGAAAAGGAGATGAGCATAGGAAACAGGAGAGAGCCTGGGAAGAGGCACCTCGGGTTCACAGCAACCAAGGCAAACAGGCCCTGCTGGTCCCACAGAGGCATCCACAGTGCCCTCCTGTACCTGCTCCCACCTCTGGGCTTGACTAGATAATTCAGAACCCTCTTCTGGAGCCCAGATTCACCAAAGTGTGGTAGCATTTGAAATCCAGGGTCTCCCAGGCTCCCAGTTCTGCCTGCCTTTACCTCCCACTCTGGGCTCTCCGAGGCCACACCAAAAGGACTACGGTCCGGGGCAGACAGGTCTCCCACAGGGCCCTCTGAGCAAACAAGGCTTGTTTGAGTCCCCACCCCTTTGTTCATGGTGTTCCCCTGCCTGAATGCTGTTCCTACACATTCCCACACACAAAGATGCCAATGCTACTCCCGCTGAAAAGCCTTCTTCATTTGTTCCAGTTGGACTGGTTACTCCTCAGGAATCCTCAGTTACAACAGAAGGACTCAAGTGATTAATTGTTCTTTAATGACTTCCCTGTCTGTGGAAGAGTGCGGGCATGCCTGTGTGTGCTTGTGCACGTGTGTGTATACAACGAAGTTGCAACTCCCTGAGGGCAGTGACGTGGTCCTTTGCTTCCTGCGTGTGTGTGCTAAGTCGCTTCAGTCGTGTCTGAGTTTTCGCAACCCTGTGGACCATAGCCCTCTGTCCATGGGGTTCTCCAGTCAAGAATACTGGAGTGGGCTGCCATGCCCTCCTCCAGGGGATCCTCCCAGCCCAGGGATGGAACCCCAGTCTCTTAGGTCTGCTGCATTGGCAGGCCCGTTCTTTTTCACTACTAGCACCACCACTGTTCTCATCTAGAAGCAGGAACTCTCCACCTGCTGCCATAGGAATTACCATCAACTCCCACCCTGCCCCCAAGCCCCCAGCTGCACCGCAGCTGCACGAGCCCCTCCGTGTCCTCCAAGGCTGGATGGTGAGGGGGGAGTCAATATGGAGATGTTGAATGGGCCTTGGATGGTGCTTCTCTGGCAGGACCCATCACTTCCTTGTCTGTCGTGCCCCTCTCGCCCATGGTCATCTCCCAAACGCACCTGCCAGTCATGGAGAACTCAGGAGCAGACGTTCCCATTAGCATCTCAGGAACCCAGCCAGGGCTTCAGATCGAGGAAGTAAGTGGTGGCTCCAGGCACCCTAAGCCCCTGGGCCCCCCACCCCCACCCCAGAAGATGCTGGGTGTTCCTGCCTCCCAACCACCGTGCAGGGAGTAAGGACTGGCTAGGGAGCCCATGCTTCAGGAAAATGACTCAGAGAGGTGACTGGAGTGCCTTTGGGGCCTTAGCTACAAAAGTGGGTCACAGTGGGGAGAAAAAGTAGCTTAAAAAAGAAGAAATCTGTTTCTGGAAGCTGGTTTCAGTGCTGGCTGGGAGCTGAGTGTCCCCAGAGGAAGTTCCAGAAATCCCCCGGTTTTCTTCCCCAGCATCTCTTAAGCTACCAGGTCTCCAGTCCTTGAGCCCCAGCAGCCAAAATGAACTCTAGGTGGAAATGAGGGAAGCCTCTCCCGGCCCATTCACCATCACTGCCACCTCCCGGGGGCTCCTATCCCCAGCTGGTGGGCCAGAGCCAGCGCTGGGCACCTGGAGTGGGGGCTGTGGGACTATGTGGGCTGCCTCACTCTGCTTTCTGGGCTGTTTCTAAACTGCTCCACTTCCCATTAAGTAGGACACACTGGGGAATGATGGCATGGAGCTCTGAGAGGGCCCAGGGGGATGTTCAGACGTTCCCCAGGCCAAGGAAAGGCCTCTCGGGGTCAACTAAAGGCAAAGCCCAGGAGCAGGGGAGGGATCACCCAAGACCACCCCACTAATGAGTGGTAGAGAAGCATTAACAACAGCTGTTCAAAGCATTCATAGCATAAGAGAGATGGGTTGGAAGCCAGAACTCCCAGGGCCAGTGCAGAGCCATCCAAGACAAGTGACCTCACTGCTCCAGACCTCACTCTTTCCATCTCTAAAATGGGAATAACAATGTCTACCTCATGGGTTACTATGAAAATTGAACGAAATACTTTATGCAAAAGGCTTTTGTGTATAGGACTTAATAATATTCTATACAAATATCAGGCATTCTTCTTCTTAACTATGGTCCCTTCCATCAAAGCTCCCCCAGACTGGCCAGATGTTGAGATGCTGAACCTGGGGTCAGGAGGGCTCCTTATACTAGTCTCTCTCCTTTTGTGCGGAAGAAACAACGCTGTGTTTCTAAGTTTCCACCTGCACAGCCTGCCCTGACCCTGAGATCGTTGTACTCAAAAGTGTGGTTCTGTAGGACTGTCAAGGCATAAGCAACCTCTGACCTCTGACCTCCAACTTTCGAGAATGCCTCTTATGAGAAAAGCAAGAAACAGGTCTCTGTCGGGTGCCTGCTGTGGGTCAATCACTTTAGAACTTGCGACACCACTATCCTAACCATTTTCTTATGGTTACTATTATTATACTAATATTACTGCTACTATTATTGATAATATCATTACTATTACTATTAATATTATTACTCTCATTTTAGATATTTGAGTGACTAGTTTGAGTCAAATTCTGGCCACATACCACATTCTGGCTGCAGGCTCAGCCCCTGGCCCTCCAACCTGGTTTTTTTTTCAGCTTTAAGTCGACAGGTGGCTTCATTTTCTTTTTTTGTTATAGGGCAGAAGCGCAGACAGTCAGGTTCATCACATTCGTCCATCCCTAGCACATTATTAAGACAGCGTCCAGATAAAGCAAGGTCCCCTCTTGTCTTCCTTCTGTCCCCTCATCCCCGTCCCCACTCTGAGTCCGTCTCCTCCACGTCGGCACCTGCTCTGATACATCTGCTGCATATCCTTAACTAGGTATACATCCCTGTAAATTATGGAACATTGTTAGCAGTACGTGCTTTGAATTTTCATAAATGGTGTTGCGTTATGAATTTTTAGTCTGCATTATACGTTTTTTGGTCAACACTTTTTTAAGACCTATCTTTGCTGTCAGTGACTTGCTAGACTATTGCAACACTGTGGCAGGCATGCCCATCACAGGCCACTTGTCCATCCCACACTGATGGACGCCAAGGCAGGCTGCCAGCTCCCCTCTGCCGCAAACAGAACATCTGTCCTTCCATATCTTTATGACTTTTTTATGTCCCTTTATCCATCAGTGGAGACCTTCTCCACAACCCGTTCCTATGGATAGGATCCTTGGATAATAAGCCATGTATGTGTGTTAGTCGCTCAGTCGTGTCGGACTCTTTGCCACTCCATGGACTCTAGCCCTCCAGGCTCCTCTGTCCATGGAATTCTCCAGGCAAGAATACTCGAGTGAGTGGTCGTTCCCTTCTCCATGGGATCTTTCTGATCCAGGGATTGAACCCAAGTCTCCTGCATTGGCAGGCAGATTCTTTACTGTCTGAGCTACCAGGAACACCCCTCAGAAAGCATATGCATAGTCAGTTAAGTAATTTAGTAATGACTGGAGTCAGAATTTGTAAACTGCCTAGAAAGTGAGGTGAAAGTGTTAGTCGCTCAGTCGTGTCTGACTCCTTACAATCCTATGAACTGTAACCCACCAGGTTCCTCTGTCCATGAGATTTCCCAGGCAAGAATACTGGAGTGGGTTGCCATTCCCTTCTCCAGGGGATCTTCCTGACTCAGGAATCAAGTCTGGGTTTCCTGCACTGCAGGCAGATTCTTTACTGACTAGCCACCAGGAAAGCCCTAAACGTTGCCTAGAAGAGTGGCTAAAGCACAGTAAACACTATGTCAGGTGTATTCAGTAAAAATAATTAAAGGGGCTTCCCTGGTGATCCAGTGGCTACGACCCTGTGCTCCCAATATAGGGGGCCTGGGTTTGATCCCTGCTCAGGGAACAAGATCCCACATGTCACAACTACGACTAAGCGCAGCCAAATAAATAAATGTTTTTAAAATAGTAATTACAAAAAATAAATCGCACTAAATTACCAGATTGCCTTCCCAAAGAAGGGTACCAGTCTACACTCCTACTTGCATTTCAGGAGAGACCTTGCTTTTACCTATCCCTACCAACGCCATGGTGGCTCAGACAGTAAAGCATCTGCCTGCAATGTGGGAGACCCGGATTCGATTCCTGGGTCAGGAAGATCCCTGGAGAAGGAAATGGCAATCCACTCCAGCGCTCTTGCCTGGAAAATCCCATGGACGGAGGAACCTGATAGGCTACAGTCCATGGGGTCGCAAAGAGGCAGACACAACTGAGCGACTTCAATTTCACTTTTACTTTAGATACTTGTGAATCATCTGGCCTCTTTTCAGGGTGGAAGCAGGGTTGGAGACAGGATCCAACATGAGCCAGGGAGTCAGAGAATCTTTGGGACCTCCCGTGGTTGAGGTTGATTTCATGCTTTTGAAAAAAAAAGAAAAAGAGATGAAGAAAGAAGGGGGAGGACTTCCCTGTTGGTGCAGTGGATAAGAATCTGCCTGCAAATGCAGGGGACACAGGTTTGATCCCTGGCCTGGGAAGATTCCACATGCCGCAGAGCAGTCAAGCCCGTGGGCCACAATTGCTGAGCCCGGGAGCCACAACTACTGGGCCGGTGTGCAGGAACTACTGGAGCCTGCACGCCTAGAACCTGTGCTCAGCAACAAGGAGCCCTTGCAATGAGACCCTCTCACATTGCAACTAGAGAGCAGTCCCCGCCCTCCGAAACTAGAGAAAAGCCCAAGAGCAGCAACGAAGACCCAGTGTAGCCAAAAATAAAGAGAAATTTAAAAATAAAATTTTTAAAAATTAAAATAATTTTAAAAGGGAAGAAGGAGAAAGAGGGGAAGGTGGCTGAAGAGGAAGCAGAGAAAGAGCGCATTGTTTTCTGTGCAGGTGAGTTGTGTCTGTGTTTCAACCAAGGACCCTCTCGCCCCTGCCAATCGCCCACAGCCCAGTGGCACTTGCCATCCCCCAGAGGGCTTGTTAAAGTGCCGCTTTCTGGCCTCATGTCCAGTTCCTGAGTCAGGGGTGCTGGGGTGGGGCTGAGGATTTGCATCTCTAGTGAGTTCCCAGGGGATGCTGCTGCCGCAGGTCTGGCCCCAACTCTGAGAACCAGGACACTAGAGGAGCTCGCCACCCCAGCCAGTGTGGCGTGGTCACCTTGGACAGAGCGCCACCTGCAAAAACACCAACCAAGTCCGACTCTTCAAGACCCCATGGACTGTACCCACCAGGCTCCTCTGCCATGGGATTTCCCAGGCCAGGATACTCGAGTGGGTTGCCACTTCCTTCTCCAGGGGATCTTCCCAATGCAGAGATTGAACCCACGTCTCCTACATGGGCAGGCAGATTCTTTCCCACTGAGCCACCTGGGAAGCCCCAACCAAGCCTTTGAAAGAACCTAAAAATCCAGCAGGCCACCCAGAGTGGCCCCACCTCCTGCACGTACTAATGGCAGCTCTCATCTCCAGGGCCCAGACTGGGAGCAAGTAAGGCACTCACTCTCAAGGCCAAAATCTGCTGGGTGACAGCAGAGGGAACTGCAGGTGGGGTCACACCAGCTCCAGCCAGTCCAGGCCCAGCCCACTCACTGTTCCCCTTCCGCTGATGTTATAGTAATAACACACTGGATTCTTCACATTATTCATTTTCATAGGAGCTCATTTGATTCTTGAGACAACTTCCATCCCCATTTGACAGATGGGAACACAGAGGCCGGAAGGGTCCCTGTGGCAAGTCAGAGAAGAAATTCCTTCTCTTCCCCTCTCAGCCAGGCCAACCCTTTGCACCACTGCTGCTGCCCTGCATGTTCCAGGTCTAAAGGAAGTGACATCAAGCCCCCAGTAAGCACAGCCACCACCACACTGCTGGCAAGAGCCTCAAAGGGGCCACATGACCCCCGTCTCCCTCAGCTCCTCACCATCTACCATGTCGCCCACCTCCAGCATCTTCTCTGCATCTTCCCTGAAGCTCTTTGAAGGTGGTTGTTGGATGTGGGGCTGCACCCCTGTGCTGTGCTGTACTGAGTCGCTCAGTGGTGTCCAACTCTTTGCGACCCCATGGACTAGCCCGCCAGGCTCCTCTGTCCATGGGGATTCTCCAGGCAAGAATACTGGAGTGGGCTGCCATGCCCTTCTCCAGGGGATTTTCCCAACCCAGGTATCAATCCCAGGTCTCCCACATTGCCACCTAATTCTTTACCATCTGAAGTCAGGCACTTCCCCAACCTCAAAGCCTAAGAAAGAGCCTGCGGTCAGCAACAGAGACATCAATGGTTTAATGGGCAGGGGAGCTTACACGTCCAGAGCAAGGTCCTGGAGCAACATGCCACGTGTGTGGCAAATGATGGGCAGGACGTGGCAGCAGAGAAAGAGGGAGATTACTAGTTATAGGGGAATTGGCTCAGTGGTTGCCAGGGAAACCAGCAGAGGGGAACACCCATCACCACTCCTTTGATTAACTATCAGAGTGGAGATAGTTCTGATTTAAAGATTAAAACAATCACTAGCAGGGGCCCAGGGCAAGACTTTCCTGGTGGCTCAGATGGTAAAGCGTCTGTCTACAATGCAGGAGACCTAGGTTCGATCCATGGGTTGGGAAGATCCCCTGGAGAAGGAAATGGCAACCCACTCCAGTACTATTGCCTGGAAAATCTCATGGACAGAGGAGCCTGGTAGGCTACAGTCCATGGAGTGGCAAGGAGTCGGACACGACTGAGTGACTTCACTTTCACTTTCACTTTCACTTTCTACTGATTAAAAGGGAGGGTCATCCAGGTGAGTAGGATGTAGGTGACACAGGTCCTGGTCAAGCAGGGGAGCAACAGAACAGTCATCTTGTGTGACCTGATCAGACACGGGGACTGTGTTCGAATTTCACGGTGGAGGACTCTGATGTTCAAAGAAGTCAAGGGCCTTGTCTGAGACCACAGAGGTAGTTTGCAACTGCTCACACTCTAGACTGACCCAGTCCCATTAACCCAGCTGCAGCCCTCCCGCCCTCCTGGTGCCTGATCTCAGACCCCCTCCCTTCCTCCTCCTTAGCTGCAGGCCTCTCATAGCCCAGCCTGCCTCCTTCAGGAACCATTCCATACCCCCAGTACCTTCCTAGGCACTCCCAGAAGGCTCTATATTAATCAGAATCCTCCAGAGGAAAAGGAATTGGCTCATGCAGTTGTGGAGGCTGGCAAGTTCAAAATCCAAATGGCTGGTCAGCAGACGGGAGACTCATGAAAGCGTTAGTTGATGCTACAGCTTGAATCTGAAGGCCATCTCCTGGCAGAATTCTCTCTTCCTCAGGAGACCTCAGTTTGTTTTCTCATGTGACCTTCAGCTGATTAGATGTGGCCCATAACACTACATGGGCTTCCGTTATAGCTCAGCTGGTAAAAAAAATCCACCTGCAATGCAGGACACCCTGGTATGATTCCTGGGTTGGGAAGATCTGCTGGAGAAGGGATAGGCTACCCACTCCAGTATTCTTGGGCTTCCCTGGTGACTCAGCTGGTAAAGAATCTGCCTGCAATGTGAGAGACCTGGGTTTGACCCCTGGTTGGGAAGATCCCTCCCAGTTCTCTTTTTTTTTTTTAATGTTAAAGGTTTATTTTATTTTATTTTTAATTTAAATTTATTTATTTTAATTGGAGGCTAATTACTTTACAATATTGTATTGGTTCTGCCACACATCAACATGAATCCGCCACGGGCATACACATGTTCCCCATCTTGAACCCCCCTCCCACCTCCCTCCCCATACCATCCCTCTGGGTCATCCCAGTGCACCAGCCCCAAGCATCTTGTATCCTGCATCAAACCTAGACTGGCGATTCAGTTCTTATATGATATTATACAGGTTTCAGTGCCATTCCCCCAAATCGTCCCACCCTCTCCCTCTCCCACAGAGTCCAAAAGACTGTTCCATACATCTGTGTCTCTTTTGCTGTCTCGCATACAGGGTTATCATTACCATCTTTCTAAATTCCATATGTATACGTTAGTATACTGTATTGGTGTCTTTCTTTCTGGCTTACTTCACTCTATAATAAGCTCCAGTTTCATCCACCTCATTAGAACTGATTCAAATGAATTCTTTTTAATGGCTGAGTAATACTCCATTGTATATATGTACCACAGCTTTCTTATCCATTCATCTGCTGATGGACATCTAGGTTGCTTCCATATCCTGGCTATCATAAACAGTGCTGCGATGAACATTGGGGTACACGTGTCTCTTTCAGTTCTGGTTTCCTCGGTGTGTATGCCCAGCAGTGGGATTGCTGGGTCATAAGGCAGTTCTATTTCCAGTTTTTCAAGGAATCTCCACACTGTTCTCCATAGTGGCTGTACTAGTTTGCATTCCCACCAACAGTGTAAAAGAATTCCCTTTTCTCCACATCCTCTCCAGCATTTATTGCTTGTAGACTTTTGGATCGCAGCCATTCTGACTGGCATGAAATGGTACCTCATTGTGGTTTTGATTTGCATTTCTCTGATAACGAGTGATGTTGAGCATCTTTTCATGTGTTTGTTAGCCATCTGTATGTCTTCTTCGGAGAAATGTCTGTTTAGTTCTTTGGCCCATTTTTTGATTGGGTCATTTATTTTTCTGGAATTGAACTGCAGGAGTTGCTTGTATATTTTTGAGATTAGTTCTTTGTCAGTTGCTTCATTTGCTATTATTTCCTCCCATTCTGAAGG
>NW_011494789.1:3696693-3716014 GCF_000754665.1 Bison bison bison
CATTTCTCTGATAACGAGTGATGTTGAGCATCTTTTCATGTGTTTGTTAGCCATCTGTATGTCTTCTTCGGAGAAATGTCTGTTTAGTTCTTTGGCCCATTTTTTGATTGGGTCATTTATTTTTCTGGAATTGAACTGCAGGAGTTGCTTGTATATTTTTGAGATTAGTTCTTTGTCAGTTGCTTCATTTGCTATTATTTCCTCCCATTCTGAAGGCTGTCTTTTCACCTTGCTTATAGTTTCCTTTGTTGTGCAGAAGCTTTTAATTTTAATTAGGTCCCATTTGTTTATTTTTCCTTTTATTTCCAATATTCTTCCCTCCCAGTTCTATTGCCCCAGCGCACAGTGCTGTTTAGTGACCACATCCATGGCCTGCTTCCCCATCGGCAACTCCCCACTCCCTCCCCTCACTCTCCATAGTGCGTGCTTAATCACTCAGTCAGGTCTGACTCTTTGTAACCCTTTGGACTGTAGCCTGCCGGGATCCTCTGTCCATGGGATTCTCCAGGTAAGAACACTGGAGTGAGTTGTCATTTACTCCTCCAGGGGATCCTCTCGACCTAGAGATCAAAGCCACATTTCCTGTGTTTCCTGCATTGCAGGCCAATTCTTCACCAACTGAGTCCTCAGGGAAGCAGAGCCTAATTCAGATAATCTGGCAATGACATTGAGCAGAGGGAGTCCAGCCCACCATGTGGCCCTGGACTGATCCTGACCACTTTCCACGAAAGCTCTTCTCCTCCCTCCAGCCATCTCTCACACCCCAGGGACTTCCCTTTGTCTTTGGATGTGGCAGCCGCTACCACAACTTCCCAGGCTTTCATGGGTAGGACTGAAGGAGAGGCTACAGGGCTGGCTTCCTGGGGAGACTGCTGTGCTAGAAAGGACAGGACTATGCTGGGGGAGCCCAGGGTCCAGTCTGCCCCTCAGGAGCAGGACTGGGCCATACATCACAAGACCTGTCCTGACCCTCCTACCATCCTCCCTGCAACCTTTTACTTGGGTGACCTCACATAAAACACATGTCAAGCTCTGTTTCACAGCAAACGAGACGTTGCATAAAGATGACTGAGGATAGGGGCAAGGGAACAGAGGGCTCAAGGTGAATGTGTGTGCTTTTGTGTGCGCGTGTGCATGAGTGTGTACGTGAGTGTCTGTGGGTGTGCATACAAATACACCCTGGGTCTTTTATGTTCACGTGGGCAGTGAAGCCATCCCTCCTCCCATGCGAGCCCTGTCCCACTAAACACATGCACACCAGCCCAGTTCAGGCTCCGCATCTCCCTGGCTGAGCCTTGGAGGCTACTCTACAGAAGGAAAGTTGGGAGCCTGGGAGACAGCCTGCAGCCAGGATAGCAGAGGCAGGTTGGGGCTAAGATCCCCTCTGGGGCCAGGAGAGCAGAAGTGAGGCTCTTAGAACCAAAGAGGAGAGAGCTGAACTCCTTACACCTGTCTAGTGGGGAATCACCAAGGACGGACTTGGATAATAGATGCAAATTTCCAGGGCAAGGACTGGGATCTAATTGCCAACATCCATTGGATCACTGAAAAAGCAAGAGAGTTCCAGGAAAACAACTACTTCTGCTTTATTGACTACGCCAAAGCCTTTCACTGTGTAGATCACAACAAACTATGGAAAATTCTTAAATAGATGAGAATACCGGACCACCTTACCTACCTCCTGAGAAATCGTATGCAGGTCAAGAAGCAACAGTTAGAGTTGGACATGGAACAACAGACTGGTTTCAAATAGGTAAAGGAGTATATCAAGGTTGTACATTGTCACGAGATGCTTACATGCAAATAAGCAGGCCAGGCCTCTATCTGCATTAAGCACAGTTACATTTTTAACCCCTTGTTTGGCAGAATTAGCTCCCAAATGGAAGGGGGCCAAGGAGGAGCCCACTCCATTCTGCAGAGGAAAAAACTGAGACTCAGCCACCGAGAGTATCTGAGTGGGAACCTGAGAGGCGACCCAAACTCAGAGGAAGTCCCGAGCCCCATTCCAAAATCCTTCCCCTCCCAGCCCCCAGGAATCTGCTTGCAGCCTAAGCCCCAGGGTACAGATGCACGTGTGCAAACCACCCAGTCCCCACCAAGGGACCAAGCCTGCATCAGGTCACTATCGCCTTCTGAGATGGCCCACACTCTGTCTGTGTAGTGTGTTTAAGAAAAGGGCTTTCCTGGTGGCTCAGATAGTAAAGAATCCGCCTGCCATGCAGGAGACCCAGGTTCGATCCCTGGGTTGGGAAGATCCCCTGGAGGAGGAAATGGCAACCCACTCCAGTATTCTTGCCTGGAGAATCCCATGGACAAAAGAGCCTGGAGGGCTACAGTCCATGGGGTCACAAACAGTCTGACACGACTGAGCAACTAACTCTTTCTGAAGGATAAAGGGACCAGGAAGAGGTTAGGGGAAGGACTAACATGTTCATGGATATGGAAGGGAAAGAAGACGGGCACAAGGAGGAGAAGGGCCCTAGGGCAGCATCTGCCTTGCATTCCTGGAGGGGAGCAGAGCAGAAGAGGAAAGAGAAGCAGTAGCCAGCCCACTCACTTGCAGGGCATGGCCTCCAGGAATTTTGAACAAGAAGATCTGGGTCCTAATTCCCCTTCTGCAATAGATGTGTGACCTTTGAAAGTCATTTAAGTTGCACCTTGGCTTCAATCCCTATAAAGTGGGAACTAGTGATTTCAGCTCTGCCTCCTTCACAGAGGAAGCAAGGATCAAATAAGATGCTGGATGTAAATGCCAGGTGGATGGGTGCCGTCCATATCATTCCTGGCCAGGAAGTCGGCCAGGGAGTCAGCCAGGGAGTCAGCCGGGGAGCTGGGGTCAGAAGGTAAGTGTCCCTCCCACCACTGAAAGGCAGCAGGTGTGCTGGGACGCGCTAGAATTCATCCATAACACTTTCCACCTCTTGAGTTCCTGTACCCAGTGACTTGGAGTGGGGTCAACCCTGAGCAGCTTGGCTTCTGGTCTGGGCTCCAGCACCAGTCACCTGGGAGGCTGTGGGCAAGTCACTCCCTTCACTGGGCCTTTGCTTCACCGTGAGCAGAATGAGGACTTTGAACAGAATGTCCTCTGAGGCACAGCAGGGAAGCCTGCTTCTAATCCGGAACAGAGAATCCTGCTAAACCCTGGGGGGGAGGGGGGTGGTGCGGCGAACTCAACTGGAGTTTGATTTTAGCTTTTGCTTCTTTAGCAAGAAATTCTCTGCTGCACATGGAGCGAGGGAAAGCATGTTCACTTCCAGTTCAGAGGGGTGGGTGGCCTTTCTGTTCTAAGAACGGGGTCTTTTCTGGCCTGGAGAGCCATCAACAGGTCTCTTCCGGTGACTTAAGTACAGGGTCCTTTCTGTCTGGCTCTCAAATCCTATCATGGAAGGAAACCTGGAGGATGCAGAATGAGTCTAAAAAAGCAGCTAGCAGGACAGTGAGGAGGAAATGGCAGAAAGGGCCTTGGTCATGGGTTTAGACCGTGGGTCCTGTGGGCTGGAAAAAAAAAAAGCACAGCCTAAAAGCTGAGAATTTTGTTTTATTTGGTAGACTTGCTGAGGAGGTAAGCCTGGGAAGCAGCCTCTCAGATAGCTCTGAGGGACTTCTCTGAAGAGGGAAGGGAGGAGCCAGGATATACAGGACTTTTTGGAAAAAAAAAAAAACAAACAGGTAGTCAGAACATTAAAAGATTACTGTTAATTAAAGAAAAATCAGACATCTCAAGTTAATGAATTTAGCTCTTTTCTATGTATGAAAAAAGTGAAAATCATTCTGTCACATCCAACTCTTTTCTACCCTATGGACTGTAGCCCACCAGGCTCCTCTGTCCTTGGGATTCTCCAGGCAAGAATACTGGAGTGGGTTGTCATTTCCTACTGCACTTAGTTCTCTGACCAGGCATCAAACCCCCAGCATTGGCAGTGTAGTCTTATAGACACTAGACCAGCAGGGAAGTCCCTGCAATGGGTCTTCATTGCTGCATGTGGGGGGTTTTTCTCTAGTTGTGGTGAGCAGGAGGCACAGTCAATCCCTGGTTGGGGAACCAAGATCCTGAATACCATGCCGCCAAAAAAATAATAAGTAAGATAAATTAAAAAAAAAAAAAATCAAAGTACCACAAACCGGAACAAAAGGGGATGCCTCTGCATACAAGTGACTAGGATCCACACTGGCCCCTGGCCTCAAGCAGAGAGGCTCCACCATCACTTTCAGAAGCATTTTTCCACCTTGGCACCATCGGCATTTTGGACATTTGGTGTAGGATAAGTCTCTGTTGCAGCAGCTGCCTCACGCATTGCAGGGTTTTAGCAGCATCCCTGGCCTCTACCCACTAGATGCCAGTAGTACCCCTGCCCAGTTGTGACATTATCTCCAGACATTGCTAAATCTCCCCTAGGAGGCAACATCTCACCCGGTTAAGAACCACTGCCTAAAAGGTTTAGAGAAGACAGTGTCCGGAAAAGATACAGGCTATACTTCTGACCGTGAGAAAGGCCAGGTTTTCTCTCCCATCACCTCCCCAGCCCTACCTTCGCTAAGAGCAACAAATACAATGAAATTTTTTTTTCTTTTGGCTGTGTTGGGTCTTTGTTGGGACGCACACAGACTTCTCTACTTTCAGTGCACAGGCTTAGTTTCCCCGTGGCATGTGGGATCTTAGTTCCTCGACCAGGGACCAAATCTGAATCCCTTGCATTGCACGGTGAATTCTTAACCACTGGACAACCAGGGAAGTTCCTATAATGAATTTCAGAAGGTAAAGAATCTGCCTGCAATGCAGGAGACCCAGGTTCGATCCCTGGGTCAGGAGGATCCCCTGGAGAAGGAAATGACTATCCATTCCAGTATTCTTGCTTAGAGAATCCCATGGACAGAGGAGCTTGGTGGCCTATAGACCAAGGGGTCACAAAGAGTCAGACACGATTGAGCAACTTACACTTTGGATGGATTAACCCCCAAATGATTCTTGGGGCTTCATGGGTAGCACTAGTAGTAAAGAACCCACCTGCCAATGCAGGAGACGTAAGAGATGCAGGTTCAATCCCTGGGTCGGGAAGATCCCCTAGAGGAGGCCACAGCAACCCACTTCAGTATTCTAGCCTGGAGAATCCCCACGGACAGAGAAGCCAGGCGGGCTGCAGTCTGTGGGGTCGCAACGAGTAGGACACAAGTATGCAACTAAAGAGGGCACAGCAAGGTCTGATTAAAAGCATGCTCATCCTTGGTACCAGCACTCACTGCACAGAAGTTTGGAGCTTGTGATGGGATCAACTGGTAGAATCCATGAGCCTCAGATGCCAGATGTGTTAGAATCTTATCACTGGGCCAGAAAGGGCAGGAGGGCAATTGAAGGCTTGAGGGAAGGGACTCAGAGGTAGAGTGAGCCCCACCACCACCCCGGGCCCAAATCACAGAATGCAATTTGAGTCCAATCGAGCTCCTATTGATGTCCATGGATCCAGTGAATACACTCACCCAGCAGGAGTCCTCGCTGATTGCAGAGGTCCATCTGGATTTAAGCAGAACCCTAGGCAGTGCTTGGAGGTGCAGAAAACAGTCTTGGCTTCTAGAAGAGGTGGCAAAAGTTAGCCAGAGCGACAGTGCTCCAATCAACAATACTGGGACTCAGACAGGCTCCATCCCAGGGGCAGACTGCTTGACCAGTCATGATCAGCAGAGCTCGGAGCAAGGCCAGAGCTCATGGGCACCTGGGGACACCAGGGACTCACCCAAGACACACATGCTGGCAGTGGAGGAGCCACTAAAGCCTCCCATTGCCGTTGATTCAGCTGTTAGACCCTGTTGGAAGGAAAGGAGCCTGGCTTAGGGAAGCTTCTCTTATACACCTGAGAGCCACACCATCCGTCTCCACACTGCCGTCTTAGGGATCTCCTGGTTGATAAATTGCCCATCTGCCTCAAATGCAGAAATCACAGTAAAGTCCTCTGTTGTCACTACATCAAGCTTGACATTTATGGGGTCCAAGGAAAGCCTCCAGCCAGGAAGATTGCAGGATGCGCATGACACAGGGTGGAGGGGGAGAAGGGGTGGCAGAAAGAGCTGGACTTTGGACTCTGCCTACCCTGTGACCCATCCCAGCTCAGCTGTGTACAGGCTGTTTTGCCAAAGGCAAGGAACTTATTCTCTCTGAGACTCAAGGTTCTCCTGTCTAAAATGGAAGGAACAGGAGGTGCCGACATCAAAGGACTTTAGGATTAAATGAAATGACATACACAAGGCTTTGGCTCGGTGCCCAACACACGAAAAGTCCTCCACAAATGCGCTTTCTTCTATGACAGCCCCATGACATTCCAGGAGTGGCCCCCACCATGAAAGCCATCACACTGACACAGGGCATGGGGCTCGGGCTGCAGGACTCGAGAGAGTGCCCACCCCAGGTGTCTGCATCAGCTTCCAAATCAGCGCCCCCAGCACTCGGCTTACAGCTGCAGGGACTCAGAGAGCAGAGGAAGGACCATTGTAAGAGGATCCACTGTTCATTCATTCACATCACTTGGCACGCGCAGGCCTTCAGTTTCACTTGTTGGGAGCCACGAGTTGTGCATGTGAGAAGTTTGTGCAGTACATCCAGTCGAACTTAGCAGCAGTATGGCAGCAGCTAGGCTCAGGGCTCCACAAGGACCAGTGAGCCTGCCCACCCCAGTTCTGCCCACCACCACTGGGCACAACCATTGAGGGCCAGAGTGCTTAATCCAGACTACCAGGCTGGTGCCCCTGTTACCAGAAGCAAAGTCAGAGACTTGCAATGTTAGCCCCTCTGGAAGAAGCCATGGGGCACCGCCTGGAAAGGAAACATGAGTCTAGTTTTGCATTAGAACAGCCCAACACCACCTTTATGGCAGAAAGTGAAGAGGAACTAAAGAGCCTCTTGATGAAAGTGAAAGAGGAGAATGAAAAGGCTAGCTTAAAACTCAACACTCAAAAAACGAAGATCACAGCATCCAGTGCCATCACTTCATGGCAAATAGATGGGGAAACAATGGAATCAGTGACAGACTTTATTTTCTTGGGCTCCAAAAATCACTGCAGATGGTGACTGCAGCCATGAGATTAAAAGACACTTGCTCCTTGGAAGAACAGCTATGACCAACCTAGACAGCATATTAAAAAGCAGAGACATTACTTTGCCAACAAAGGTCTGTCTAGTCAAAGCTATGGTTTTTCCAGTTGTCCGTGTATGGATGTGAGAGTTGGACTATAAAGAAAATTGAGTGCTGAAGAAGTTGGAGAAGACTCTTGAGAGTCCCTTAGATGGCAAGAAGTTCAAACCAGTCAATCCTAAAGGAAATCAGCCCTGAATATTCATTGGAAGGACCAATGCTGAAGCTGAAACTCCAATATTTTGGCCACCTGATGGGAAGAACTGACTCACTGGAAAAGACCCTGATGCTGGGAAAGATTGAAAGCAGGAGAAGGGGATGGCAGAGGATGAGATGGTTGGATAGCATCACCAACTCAGTGGACATGAGTTTGAGTAAGCTCTGGGAGTTGGTGATGGACAGGGAACCCTGGCATGCTGCAGTCCATGGGGTTGCAATAGCCTCAGAGAGATGGGGTTTTTTCTAGTTATTTATTTTTAATTGCATTACAATATTGTGTTGGCTTCTGCCATACATCAGCATGAATCAGCCATAGGTATACATATGTTCCCTCCATCTTGAACCTCCCTCCCACCTTCCACCCCACCCCACCCCTCTAGGTTGTCACAGAGTTAACTCCCTGTGCCATACAGCAAATTCCCACTGTCTATCTATTTTGCATATGGTAATGTATACATTTCCATGTTACTTTCTCCATTCGTCCCACCCTCTCCTTCCCCAGCTGTGTCCACAAGTCTGTTCTCTGTGTCTGCATCTCCACTGCTGCCCTGCAAATAGGTTAATCCGTACCATCTTTCTAGAGCCCATATATATGTGTTAATGTATGATAGTTGTTTTCCTCTTTCTGACTTACTTCACTCTGTATAATAGGCTCTAGATTCATCCACCTCATTAGACCTGACTCAAATGCATTTCTTTTTATGACTGAGTAATATTCCATTGTGTGTGTGTGTGTGTGTGTGTGTGTGTGTGTGTGTACCACAGCTTCTTTATTCATTCACCTGCTGATGGACATCTAGGTTGCTTCCATGTCCTAGCTATTGTAGGTGCTGCAATGAATATTGGGTGAATATACATGTGTCTTTTTTTATTATGGTTTTCTCAGGGTATATGCCGAGGAGTGGGACTGTTGCATATGGTAGTTTTATTCCTAGTTTTTTTAAGGAATCTCCATACTGTGGCTGTACCAATTTACATTTCCATGCGTCTTTTTGAAGAAAATCAGCGCCAAGTTACTTTGTACTAGGCATCCATTGCTTTCTTTCCTCACCTCCTTCTAGCCAACATCACACTTTATTGGTGAATATCTGTGTCCACACTCAACTGTAAGCTCCATGAGAGCAGAGGCCATGGCCAGTTTGTTCTCTGCCATGTCCCCAGCACCCACTCCCTGTCTGATGGATGAATAATTAAAGATCTTGAGAATACAGACTGTTAAAGGGTCTTTGAAAAGACAAAGCTTGGGATGTCATTAAATTGGGTGATTTGGGACTTCCCTGGTGCTCCAATGGTTAAGAATCTGCCTACCGATGCAAGGGACACAGGTTCAGTCCTTGGTCGGGAAAGATCCCACATGCCATGTGCCACAACTACTGAAGCCCGTGCACCTAGAGCCTGTGCTCCGCAACAAGAGAATACACTGCAGTAAGAAGCCCACACATCACTGTTAGAGAGTAGCCACTCCTCGCCGCAACCAGAGAAAGCCATGAGCCACAGCAAAGACCCAGCACAGCCAAAAATAAATAAATAAATAATTTTAAAAATCGGGTGATCTGGAAACATTTCATGAACTCCGTGGTTATTATTGTCACTGCTAACACCTAATGGTTTGGTGAGACTGTGAAGACCAAGGTGCCTTATGATTCAGCAGGACCCGAACACACCAGCCCAGCAGTGAGTCAGCTCCACCCTCTTTGAGGACCTCGTCCAAACCTGTGTGGAGAGGGCATCCACAGAGATACTGCCAGGGACCCACAAATTCCCTCATCACTCACTGAGGAACATTGGGATAGAGTTAAGAACCCTAAAAGTCAAGGCATGCACTGCCCCTAAAACTCCCCAGGCATCAAGGACTCCAGGTGGAGATATTCTGATACTGGCCTGATTTTGAAATCAATAAAAGGTGAACCCACAAAAGGTGTTCACAGGATCCCACACCTCTGCACACATCAGGCGTCCTAGGTGAAGAGGAGAGGAGTGCGACATTGGCCCTCAGTGCCACCTGCTTAGACACCACACAGTCTGCAAAGGCCACTGCTTGCCTCTCCCGCCACCAGGCAGCGACCTCACTATCCACAATCTGCTCATTTTCAAAACTAAAGAACAGCTTCCAGCCTTCCTGAGGCAAACACATCTCTAGGATGTTTTCCTTCCTTAAAAAACAACAGTCACAAAACCAGTGTAACTCCTATAATTAAGAAGATGTCCATGGTATTGGACTCACCATCTTGGGGACGCTTCCAGGAATGTCAATTAATTATGGAGCTCTAAGTCCACATGGGATATTATAATAAACAGAATTCACCATTTCTGACCAGCAATGCTCCACCTAACCCCACCCGGGGTTGTGCTCAGCCATGAGATGCCAGCAGGAACTGATAAGCCAATTGCTTTTGACTGGCGAGCAACATCATCTGGGCACAAATTGATAAAGAAGCCCTAGAGATTATCACAAAAGTCAAGAAGCCTTAAAACTAAATCTCTGTCCTTGCAATTATAAACCTTTTCTGCAAATCTTTCCCAAGGACGGGCCTTCCTTCTTAATTATGCTACAATGTATGCATCCCTGCAATGAGAGGCTCTGCTCAGCATTTATGACTATATGCTTATCTTTCAGCCTGAAGATGTATTTTCACATGCGGATGTGCTGAACTGTCTACTCGGCCACGTTCCAGAAAACTGCCCCTGAAAACACCCCAGGAAGGGGAGGGACGACCGCAGAAATGGACATGTAGATGAGGCATGGTGAGGAGTACAGTCAAGGCACAAGTGCTTCAGAGAGAAATGATGAAAAAGAACCCATTCCCCTAAAGGAGGAAAGACCCCCTCCCCCAGTTTGAGCAGCAGAACAGACTAGGGGGAGATTTAGTACAGGAGCAGATTTGAAGAACTGAGACCGAGAAATGTAATACACGCTCCTGTTTTTATGATACTTACAAGCTGATGGGGGAAGGGCAATGCCCAAGGTGTCATGAGTGGTAAAGAACCCGCTTGCCAGTGCCAGAGATGGAAGAGATGAGAGTTTGATCCCTGGGTGAGGAAGATCCCCTGAAGAAGGAAATGGCAACCCACTCCAGTAGTCTTGCCAGGAGAATTCCATGGACAGAGGAGCCTGGCAGGCTACAGTCCATAGGGTCACAAGGAGTCAGATAAAACTGAAGCGTCTTAGCACGCAATATCCAAGAAATTTACAAGTTAAATATCCAAATGAGCCATGCAGAGCCTGTGCTATAGGAACTCACAAGAGAGTTGATTAGGAGCTTTGGTAGCAGCAGGGAACCGTACACAGAGGGGAGTTTGGACAGCAGACGACTGGTGTCTCTTAAAGGATTTTTCCAGTGGACTGTGAAGTGGGGTGATATTAAGGCTCAGAGGAGGCTGGAAAATGACCCCTAGAGCCCTCCAGGGCAATGGGGAAAGGACAGGCACAGGGCTGGGCAGAGACTGGAAGAAACCAGCGAGGCATACTGAATGAAGGACTATGAATGCAAACTCCACCGCCAGGGTGACTTTACGACCTGGTTTGCCTGGTCAGTCCAAGTTTACTTCCACTGTCCCACTGTGATTATTAATGGTGCTCCCTTACACCCTCAAAAGTCTCCCAAATTAATTGAAAAATTATACGGTCACCCTCGGGGGAAGGATCTTTGGGCAGTAACCTACTACTGATAGCCCAGGTGGTTAAGAATCTGCTAGCAATGCAGGAGACACAAGTCCAGTTCATGGTCAGGGAAGATTCCACATAGGGTGGGGCAACTAAGCCCGTGCGCCACAACTTCTGAGCCTGTCCTTTGGAGCCTAGAGTAGCAACAAGAGAAGCCACCGCAAAGAGAAGCCCATGTACCACAACTACAGAGGAGTGCCCGCTCGCTGCAACTAGAGAAAAGCCTGTGTAGCTTTTCTGTAATTCTCCCCTCCACTAGGCCTCTAACACACCCACTAACAGGGACTCTGAGATCATGCAGCTACAACCCCACCCTGAGGGAGCTTTTCCAGCCCAGACACATGCATGTCCTCATTCCCACCAGAAGCCTCCCCATCCCACAGAACCCAGACCCTTTCTTTCTCCTATCGCCGTCCCCTAGAAATCCTTGGCTTTCCCCAGCAAAGGAAAGGGTTAATTTAAATTGAAAAGATAAAAAGTTGTGATCAGAACAAGAGACTCCAGGAGCAACTGAAAAGATATCCCACGGACTGGGAATAGATGGTGGCCACATGTGCATTCAAGAATGAATTTGTAACCCATGGCTGATTCATGTTGATGTTTGGTAGAAGCCAAAGCAATATTGTGCAGTAAGTATCCTTCCATTAAAAATAAATAAATTTTTAAAAAAGAAAAAAAAATAAGCAGGTGACAATAATAATAATAAAGAATGAATTTGTAGTCACAAAACATAAAAAAATCCCTGGGATTTTGCCGGTGGTCCGTGTCTAAGATGCCATGCTCCCAACACATGGAGCCCAAGTTCAATCCCTAGTCAGGAAACTAGATCCTACATGCCACAACTAAACCCAGGGCAGCTGAATAAAATTTTTTTTTTGGCTGTGTTAGGTCTTCATTGCTTTGCAGGCTTTTCTCTAGTTGTGGCAAGTGGGTGCTACTCTCTAGTTGCGGTGTGTAGGCTCTCTCGTTGCAGTCCCCAGGCTCCAGAGGACAAGCTCAGAAGTTGTGGCACGTGGGCTCAGTTGCCACCCTCCATGTGGAATCTTCCCTGATTATGAACCAAACCCATGTCTCCTGCACTGCAAGCAGATGCTTTATCACCTGAGCTAACCAGGAAAGCCCTACTTGGACAAGTTTCCTCTCCCCTTGATGGTGGCAGAGGAGAAGACAGTTTCATCCACCAGATTGACAGAGATTAAAAATGTTTGATACAACCCAATATAACAGGTATGACTTTGTTCTGCAACACTCTGGTGCCAGAAATGTCACATTACTCATTTGTCTAAATCCAGCTAAACATGACGACAAGCCCCCACTCTCCAAAATCGGCCAAAAAAAAAAAATCAATCTTAGTCATGATTTGGACGCCCCTCTCCCTCGTGAAGATCATACTAACTAAAGGCCTGGGGGATGGGGGTTATACATTCAAACAAGAGGGGCCAGAGGTACTGGACTTCAGCCTGTCATGGGCATCACTAAGACACCCATTGTCCCAGCCAACATATTTCTTCAAAGGCACCAGCTCCACACCCTCCATGCCAGACTTAGAGCTCCCAAGATCACATCACTTAGCTCTGTCTCCTGGAATCTAGAAGCTACCCTATCAGAGGTCCAGCAGCCTGCCAAGTCCTTCTGTAAGTCCAGCACAGGTCCCTGGGATGCATGGAGCCCTGCCACCCCAACCCCACTCTGGGTCACCTCCCCAAACCCTATCAATTCCAAAACAGTATGAGACTTGGGGGTGTAAGCCCCTTTAGATGACTACCCTGACATACTGTTGAATTTTGAGGAAGACAGCTACCATAGACTGAATTGTCTTTCCCCACAGTACATATATTGAAACCCTAAACCTCCAGTGGGATTTCTGTGAAAAGAGGGCTTTTAAAGAGGTAATTAGGGTAAATGAGGATACCCAGGTGGTACAGTGGTAAAGAACCTGACTACCAATGCAGGAGACACAGGAGATATGGGTTCGATCCCTGGTCAGGAAGATCCCCTGGAGGAGGGCATAGCAACCCACTTCAGTATTCTTGCCTGGAGAATCCCATGGACAAAGGAGCCTGGTGGGCTAACATCCATAGGGTCACAAAGAGTCGGACACAACTTAGCAAATGAGGATGTAAGGGTCAGGCCCTGATCCAATGGGACTGCTGTCCTTATAAGAAGAGGAAGAGCCACCAGGAACGTGCACCACAGAGAAAAGGCCATGTGAGGACACGGTGAGAAGGCAGCCACCTACAAGCCGAGGAGAGGGGCCTCAGGAGAAGCCAACCTTGCCAGCACCTGGATCTGGGATTTCCAGCCTCCAGAATTGTGAAAAATAGATTTCTGTTGTCTAAGCTACCCAGTTTGTGGTATTTATGGCAAATCTAGCAGACTAATACAACAGCGAAGCCTGTGCACGTGTGTGTGTGTGCACATGTGTGTGTGTGTGTGTGAAATAAAAGCAGCAATCCTAGAGTCCAGGCAAGGGACAGTCCTCAGCCTGGGTGGTGGCTTTCATGTCCTGTGGAGGCCTGGCTTTCGATCAGGTCGACCCTTTAGTCTGAGTTAAATGCCCCAGGGAATGGATGAGGGTGCGGGGCAGGATGGAAGCACTGGGCTTTTTATCCATACTGCAGGAGGAAGGTTGGTGTGACCATATTTTTAGCCAATCATCTGGGAAATGTTCCCCGATGATTATTTCTGGGCAATGGGATTATAAAGGGACTGTGTTTTCTGTGTATCCGTGTTTCCTCAATTTTCTAGGTGAACACAAATTGCTTCGGCAATAATTGAAAATAGTAAGTTATGAACTTTGAAAATGTCTACCATTCTTCCGGGCCCACATCCAAAGCCAAAAGCTCCATGTGCTGCACCCCCACAGCTGAACGCATGAGCCTTTTCTGCCCTGAAAGCCCGTGGGAGTCGGACTTCACTGCTTCCTCCGTCTGGGCTGCAGTTATTTCTGTGCGTGATTTTGCTGACTGCTAGCCACCCACCACCTGCAGCCCCCAAAGAGTGCCCTGCCCGCCTCTGTGGTCACTGCAGAGCTTGGTCTGGTCTGGCCATACTAATCTTAAGCACTTTTTCTTTTTTTAATCGGGACATAGCTGCTTTATAGGGCTTCCCAGGTGGTACTAGTGGTAAAGAACCCACCTGCCAATGTAGGTAAATGTAAGAGACTGGATTTGATTCCTGGGTCGAAAGGATCCCCTGAAGGAGGGCACGGCAACACCCTCCAGTATTCTTGCCTGGAGAATCCCATGGACAGAGGAGCCTGGTGGGCTACAGTCCATGGGGTCACAAAGAGTTGGACATAACTGAGCAACTAAACAATGACAACAACAAACTATAAAATACTGGCCTGTCCAATAGGCTGCCCTTTCCCCACCCCAGCCCCCTCCTCACCAAGTTGTCCCCTTGGAACCAGAAGCCTGACAACAGTCACCTGGGACCAGGTAGGCCCCAAAGTTCAGAGGGAACGTCAAGATCCAGTTGACTTTACTCCCACACGTAACTTCTGATTCCATTCTGAGCCAGCCGAGGCCGCAGAGTAATCGAATTAGGCAAATATTATGGGGAAGAAAATGGGCCTGTAAGTAGCTTAAAGTGATGGAAATGACCTGAAGGTGGCCATGCAAATGGTCTGTATAATATCCTGTAATAACCCTGTCCAGGCAGCCCGAGGAGGCAGGCTTCCAATAATGAGGTGTCTGATTAGAATAATGTTCAGTGGGAGAACGTGTGAGTGTCCGCATAAATCAGTCCTGGAGAGCCTCCCCAATTAGCCGGGAAGAAGACAGGCAAGGTGGGTGCCGACACCGCACTGGAAAGGAGGCTGCCGGGCAAGCTGCAGAGATGGGGGAGAAAATGAATCAGCCCCACAACCATCATGACATTTTCTAACACTCCACAGTTTATAAAGCCTTTTCCTGTGCAGTATTGCATCTGGTCCTCACACACCTGTTTTCAAGACTAAATGAGGTCATGGTGTCTTGTGAGATAATTAATGGTCCGTTTGGGTCATGGCCTTCACCATGCCAGCACCCAGCATGATGCCTGGCACACAGTAGTTGCCCAATAAACAGAAGCTGGGAACTTCCCTGGTGGTCCAGTGGCGAGTACTCCACACTCCCAGTGCAGGGGGCCTGGCTTTGACCCCTAATCAGGGAACTAGTGGAGAAGGCGATGGCACCACACTCCAGTACTCTTGCCTGGAGAATCCCATGGACAGAGGAGCCTGGTGGGCTGCAGTCCATGGGGTCGCTAAGAGTCGGACACGACTGAGTGACTTCACTTTCACTTTTCACTTTCATGCATTGGAGAGGGAAATGGCAACCCACTCCAGCGTTCTTGCCTGGAGAATCCCAGGGACGGGGGAGCCTGGTGGGCTGCGGTCTCTGGGGTTGCACAGAGTCAGACACAACTGAAGCGACTTAGCAGCAGCAGCAGCAGCAGCAGGGAACTAGATCCCACAGGCCACAACTAAAGGTCTCACATGCCACAGGGAAGATTGAAGACCCCATGTGCTGCAACTAAGACCTGGCACAGCCAAATAAATAAAGATTAGTATTTATTTTAAAAAATAAACTGAAAAGCTATTAAGGATTCCAGAGCACAGAGGTGACAGTTCTCCAATCTGCTTTTCTCCCTATTTGTTTGGGGGATTCTAGGCTCGCATACATCCTCAGGGAGCTTTCTTTCCCTTTCTCTGCTCACCAAACATTGAGGGGTAGATTAACATTGTCCTCAGCAGATATCCAATTGAGAGATGTTAGTTTCTGTCTTGGCGTTTCCCAGGTGGCGTAGTGGCAAAGACTACGCCAGCCAGTGCAGAAGACGCAAGAGATGCGGGCTCAGCAGATTCCACCCTTAGGTCGGGAAGATCCCCTGGAGGAGGAAATGCCTACCCACTCCAGTACTCTTGCCTGGAGAATCCCATGGACAGAGGAGCCTGGCGGGCTACAGTCCCTATAGTCACAAAGAGTCGGACACGACTGAGCAACTGAGCACGCACACCCAGCTTCTGTCTTAATCGTCCCATCTCCACCCTGGCCTACAAGAAACTAGGCAGGATGCTTCAACAGGCCCCACGAGGCACCTCACTCCATTCAGCAACTGGCATAGTCTGCAGTGTGGCATTCATTCATTTATATATACTCATATATGATTATTGGGGATCCAATACAGGCCGGGGCCAGGCACCAGGAGGAAGAGAAGAAAATGGAGCAAACCAGCAGCTGTGGGAGCCCAGGCCTGGCAGAGGACATCCAGCCTGTGGCCATGCCCCTTTCAGGGATACCAGAGGCAAGGGACCGCAGCAGGGGACAGTCAGGGAGCAGGACCAGGCCACATAGCCTCAGGGGAGAAGCACTCCTAGAACTCTCAGACCTGTGGGCAGCTGTAGGCTTACCAAGGTTTCCACGCTCACTCCACTGTAGGCCCCACAACTCACTTCTGACAAACACATCCTTTCTCCCTGTCCCACAGAGGAAGACACTGAGGCCCAAAGAAATTAAGCCACCTTGCTGAAGATACAGCAAATACGCAAAAACTTAGCTTTGACCCAGGGTTTCAGACTCTAAACCTGATCTTTTCCATGTGAACAACTGTATGCATTCATGGAACGCAGGGGCGCACCCATCGCCTCACTTTGTAGGTCTGTGTGTGATCACTCACACTTAAATGAGTGCTTGGCGTCCACAAACGCAAACCCATACATGGACACAGCTCCACGTGCATGTGAACACCAAGCAACCCCCCAGCATGGACCTGACCTCTTGGGCTCTGACCTTTTGATGTCAAAGTGTAGAAATTTGGGAGAAGTGGTTAAAGGGCCGAAACAGAGGTCCAGGAACTACATCCTTTGGGTCCTGAAGTGCTGGGCTGCATATGAGGCTTCTGGGGAAGTCTAGACCAAGATGGGGAAAACCTGACCTTGTTGTAATCATTCAAAGCTCAAACAAATTTGAACATTCCTTATAAATAATCCATCATGCATGAATTTGCTACCTGCTTCAGTGGGTGAATGGATGGATGAATGAATGAATGAGTGTTGCCTCAAGCTTTAGTCGGCTCAGACTACTACAGCAGACCTCAGAGATATTGCAGGTTTAGTTTCCGACAATGACAATAAAGTGAGTATCACAATGAAGCAAGTTACATGAATTTGTTTATTTCCCAATGGATTGAAAAGTTGTGTTTACACTACAGTATAGTCTACTAAGTGTGTGATAGCATTTTCTCTCTCTCTCCCTTCTCTCTCTCTCTCTATATATATATATACACACATCTTGATTTTTAAAATATTTTAAGGATTTCACTGGCGGTCCAGTGGTTAAGACTCCGAGCTTCCACTGCATGGGGGCTGGGTTTGATCCCTGGTCAGGGAATTAAGATCCCACATGACACTCAGCCAAAAAAAATTTTTTTATTGCTACAAAACACAAACCCATCACATGAGCTTTTAGTGTGTCATAATCTTTTTGCTGGTGAAAGGTCTTGCCTTGATATTGATGACAGCTGACTGACCACAGTGGTGGTCGCTGAAGGCTGCGGTGCTCATGGCAATTCTTTAAATAAGACAAAAATAAAGTTTTGCAACATCAATTGACACTTCACTTGTACACTTAGAGGCCATTGTAGGGTTATTAATTGGCCTAATTTTTCAATATTTCTGTGTCTCAGGGAAAAGGGAGGCTTGAGGGAAAGGAGAGAGATGGGGAAGGGCCAGACAGTGGAGCAGCCGGAACACACACAACATTCATTAAGTTCACAATCTTATATGCATGTGGTTTGATGCCCCAAAATGATTACAATAGTAACAACAAAGATCACTGATCACAGATCACCATAAAAATATAATAATAATGAAAATATTTGAAATATTTTGAGAAAAATTATCAAAATGTAATACAGACATGAAGTGAGCAAATGCTGAGGAAAAAGCGGCACCGATGCAGAGTTGCCACAAACCTTCTCCTAGTCAAAAAATTCAATATCTGTAATAAGCACAATTAAACAAGATATGCACTTATAACAAAATACCTTAGGCGGCTTAAGCAATGGACACTCATTGTCCCATAGTTCTGGAGGCTAGACGTTAGAGATTAAGGTGTCAGCAGAGCTGGTTTTTGTGAGTCTTCTTCCTGGCTTGCAGACTGTGTCCTTGTTTGGCCTCTCCTATGTTCTCACGTGGTTCAGCAGGTAAAGAATCCGCCTGCAATACAGGAGCTGCTGCTGCTAAGTCGCTTCAGTTGTGTCCGACTTTGTGCGACCCCATAGACGGCAGTCCACCAGGCTCCCCTGTCCCTGGGATTCTCCAGGCAAGAGTACTGGAATGGGTTGCCATTTCCTTCTCCAATGTATGAAAGTGAAAGTGAAGTCACTCAGTCGTGTCCGACGCTTAGCGACCTCATGGACTGCAGCCCACCAGGCTCTTCCGTCCATGGGATTTTCCAGGCAAGAGTACTGGAGTGGAGTGCCATTGCCTTCTCTCGCAATAAAGGAGATACAAATTTAATTGCTGGATCGGGAAGATCCCTTGGAAGAGGAAATGGCAATCCACTCCAGTATTCTTGCCTGAAAAACCCCAGGGACAGAGGAGCCTGGTGGGTTAAAATCCAAAGTGTGGCAAAGAGTCGGACATGACTGAGCATGCATGGAGAGAGAAAGAGAAATAGAGGGAGGGATAGGCAGGGAAATCTGGTGTCTCTTCCTCTTCTTTTTTTATTTTTTAATTTTTCTTCCTCTTCCTATAAGGATACCAGTTCTGTTGAATCAAGGCCCCACTCTTAATATCTCATTTAATAATTCCCAGGTGGTAAAGTGGTTAAGAATTCCCCTGCCAATTCAGGGGATGCGGGTTCAATCTCTGAGTCAAGAAGATCCCCTGGAGGAAGAAATGGCAACCTTCTCCAGTATTCTTGCCTGGAGAATCCGATGGACAGAAGAGCCTGGCGGGCTACAGTCCATGGGGTTACAAAGAGTTGGACATGACTGAGCACGCACATGCACTCATGTACCTCCTTAAAAGCCTTCAGTCAGTTCAGTCAGTTCAGTCGCTCAGTTGTGTCCTACTCTTTGCAACCCCATGAATCTCAGCACACCAGGCCTCCCTGTCCATCACCAACTCCTGGAGTTTACTCAAACTCATGTCCATCCAGTCAGTGATGCCATCCAGCCATCTCATGCTCTGTCATCCCCTTCTCCTCCTGCCCTCAACCCCTCCCAGCATCAGAGTCTTTTCCAATGAGTCAACTCTTTGCATGAGGTGGCCGAAGTACTGGAGTTTCAGCTTTAGTATCAGTCCTTCCAATGAACACCCAGGATTGAT
>NW_011494789.1:3716114-3716371 GCF_000754665.1 Bison bison bison
GACTCTCAAGAGTCTTCTCCAACACCACAGTTCAAAAGCATCAGTTCTTTGGCGCTCAGCTTTCTTCAGTCCAACTCTCACATCCATACATGACTACTGGAAAAACCATAGCCTTGACTAGATGGACCTTTGTTGGCAAAGTAATGTCTCTGCTTTTTAATATGCTGTCTAGGTTGGCCATAACTTTCTTTCCAAGGAGTAAGCATCTTTTAATTTCATGGCTGCAGTCACCATCTGCAGTGATTTTGGAGCCCAAA
>NW_011494789.1:3716471-3744089 GCF_000754665.1 Bison bison bison
TTGGAGCCCAAAAAAAATAAAGTCTGACACTGTTTCCACTGTTTCCCCATCTATCTGCCATGAAGTGATGGGACCAGATGCCATGATCTTAATTTTCTGAATGTTGAGCTTTAAGCCCACTTTTTCACTCTCTTCTTTCACTTTCATCAAGAGGCTTTTTAGTTCCTCTTCACTTTCTCCAATAGGGTGGTGTCATCTGCATATCTGAGGTTATTGATATTTTTCCCGGCAATCTGGATTCCAGCTTGTGCTTCTTCCAACCCAGAGTTTCTCATAAGCAGGGTGACAATATACAGCCTTGACGAACTCCTTTTCCTATTTGGAACCAATCTGTTGTTCCATGTCCAGTTCTAACTGTTGCTTCCTGACCTGAATATAGGTTTCTCAAGAGCCAGGTCAGGTGGTCTGGTATTCCCATCTCTTTCAGAATTTTCCACAGTTTATTGTGATCCACACAGTCAAAGGCTTTGGCATAGTCAATAAAGCAGAAATAGATGTTTTTCTGGAACTCTCTTACCTCTACCTAAAATCACATTGATGGTTAGAGCTTCAATATAAATTTGGGGGAGACATAGTTGGTCCAGAACACCTCCATACAATGAGCCAGAAGCAAGCTCTGGGGTAGAGCACAGAAACATAGAAAGACCTCCCCATGACTTTCACCCCAGGAGCACCCCTGCAGGGCCTGGTGGTTGCTCGTCTTGGACACAGCTTCCTTCTGTAGGCCTGGGGCGTGTGCTCCTGGGGCAGAAAAACTGTCAGAAAACAGGAAAGCTAACATGCAGACTCTTTCCTCATATGCAGAGCCTTTCCCCTTAGCCCTTCCCCAGTTCTGTAGGTGGGGCTGAGAGTATGCATAGTCCAGGAGCAGCAGCAAGTAACACAGCCTTCGGAGAAGTGGGTCTGAGAAGGAGGAGAGATGAATATCCACACCTGAGAATCACCTGAACCAAGGCTGAGCTATCAAGTCTAGCTTGCACAGCTGGAAGGGAGCCTAGAGACAAGCCTACTCAAAGCCCTCATTTTACAGATGGGAAAACTAAGAAAAAGGATTTGCCCAAGCTACAACTGGGCTCCAGATCATGTGCTAATGGCTTTCATGAACCCAAACCCAAACAGTTTCAGAGTGATATTTCTCATAGCACAGGCTAAGGACCCCCCATGGCTGCTTGTTTTAAAGGCAGATTCCTAAACCCCACACTCTTAGAGTCTGTTTCAAAATGTCTGAGATGGACCCAGCATGTTAATCAGCTCCCCAGGTAGAACTGCTGCTGCTGCTGCTAAGTCACTTCAGTCGTGTCCAGCTCTGTTCAACCCCATAGATGGCAGCCCACCAGGCTCCCATCCCTGGGATTCTCCAGGCAAGAATACTGAAATGGGTTGCCATTTCCTTCTCCAGTGCGTGAAAGTGAAAAGTGAAAGTGAAGTCGCTCAGTCGTGTCCGACTCTTCACGACCCCATGGACTGCAGCCCACCAGGCTCCTCCATCCATGGGATTTTCCAGGCAAGAGTACTGGAGTGGGCTGCCATTGCCTTCTCTGGTCCAGGTGGAACTGGTCCCTTCCAAAACTTGAGAATGATGCTCCAGAGAGAGGTCTGTGGTAGTAATACAGAAGCTCCCAGGTGACACAGGGACAGGGAAAGGCAGAATCTAATGGTGACGTGGGAAGGGGGGCAGACCCCACCTGTGACCAACACAGCGCTTACAGACAGTTTCACATGGGACAGTGAGGGAGGAGGTGGACCCCACCCATTCATCAAGGTCAGCCAAGTCCACCCTCGTGACGGAAAGAGTATGGGTACCACAGCCAAACTGCCCTTAGATCAGAAATACAGGCACATCCTTTTCTCTGGGGAATTTCAGGATTTGGCTCAGAGAATAGTAATAACCAGCCAAGCATGGAAATCTTGATTCTTAACTTAGAAACTTCATGTACATAGAAGTATTTCCTGTCTGAATCTGAAGGGAGAAGTCACAGCACAGACAACGGAGGGGACAGAGTGGTGTGAGTGCACTTATCAACCGTGTCCTGCACGTGGGAACTGCCCAAACTCTTATTAAAGTCTGCAATGTTAGAATATATTTATGTATTTGCATACTGCTTCTTTCAGCCAATCAGAAGTCCCTTCAAATAGCAACCAAGCAGTGCTGGGGTTGCGAGGCCACCTGGTGGTCACAGGAGGAACTGGCTGACTTTTCCTGACTCCCTGATGGTGCGTGACTCGCCTTCCTTTTCTTATTTTTTCTTTTATTACTTCTGTCAATTGACCCCCTCTCAAATCATCTCTGGAGAAGGCAATGGCACCCCACTCCAGTACTCTTGCCTGGAAGATCCCACGAACAGAGGAGCCTGGTGGGCTGCAGTTCATGGGGTCGCTAAGAGTCGGACACGACTGAGTGACTTCACTTTCACTTTTCACTTTCACGCATTGGAGAAGGAAATGGCAACCCACTCCAGTGTTCTTGCCTGGAGAATCCCAGGGACTGGGGAGCCTGGTGGGCTGCCGTCTATGGGGTCGCATAGAGTCGGACACGACTGAAGAGACTTAGCAGCAGCAGCAGCAGCAGATCATCTCTTTCATGCAAATACACACGCATTCTTTTTAATCCCCTTCCTCTTATTAAAGTACATCACTTGGGGGTTTTCAAACTCAAATACCTACAGGGTCTAACCAGAAAATACCCTCATTAAGTGAAGACCTGGTGGGTAAGCACCAGACTACTGTTACCCTGTGGGAGGTTAATGCTACAAGGCCAGGCTGCTAGGGCTTCCCATTGCCAGAAATCTGGGTATCTTTTAATGACATTTCAACATCCTGGCAGGTAATTCTTTTAAAGTCTGAAATGCTATGTGGATACTGTACTGTGTACCTGAAATTTGTTAAGAGGATATATCTTCAGTGTTCTCATCACATATACAAAAAAGGGTGAACTATGCAAGATAATGAGAATGTTAATTATCTTGATTGTGGTGGTGATTATATTTGTATAATGTACACTATACAAAAACATCAAGCCATACACCTTAAATGTATACAATTTTTCTTTGTCAATTATGTCTCAACTCCGGGAGTTGGTGATGGACAGGGCGGCCTGGCGTGCTGCATTTCATGGGGTTGCAAAGAGTCAGACATGACAGAGCGACTGAACTGAACTGAAAGATGGAAAAATGAAATTTTAAAAATAGAAAAAAAATTGCTACATTGGATAGTATGACACAGGCTCAACAAAACATGCCTGAGCATCAGCAACTTGCGACGCTGGGATAATTCTTGTCTCCTGTTTTCCTCGTTTTTCCCTCCCTCTCCACTTGCCAAATCCTAAAGGTTACAATGATTGTTAGACCTGAGAGGATTTAGGCCAATGTTATCTCAAGAAGATAAAGTGGTGCAGGAGAAATCCTTGAATTCTTCAATGAAATCAGATACTTAAAGAACTTGAGTGGGCTTCCCTGGTGGCTCAATGGTAAAGAATCTGCCTGCCAATGCAGGAGACGTGGGTTCAATCCCTGGTCCAGGAAGATTCCACATGCCACAGAGCAACTAAGCCAGTGCAACTATTGAGCCTATGCTCTGCAACAAGAGAAGCCACTCCAATGAGAAGCCCATGCACCGCAGTGAAGTCTAGCCCCAACTTGTTGAAACTAGAGAAAAGCCCGTTCATCAGTGAAGACCCAGCACAGCCAAAAATAATAAATAAGGAACTTGTGCCATCAGCCTCCGTCCCTCAAGAGAGCCCAGAAGAAGCGTTTACAGATTCTTCCCAATGCATAGCCATAGGTCTCCTCCTCTTCTAAATTAACTGGCTTCCCTCAAGCACCAGGATTCTAGATAAATTAAAAATGAGCTCTTATTCAATGAAATTGTTTTTCTGTTTTGTTTAATTACTAGTATTGAGGCAGTATTGTTTTTTACCATTTCCAATGCAAATGCAGTGTTTCTGCTTCACTGTGGATTAAGCTGGGTTTTATGCACTAGCCCAGGAAGCCAACCATCACTTAAAAACTACTCCTATGGGAAAATATGTGCCAGTTCCAAAGATCCAACTTTTACACATCAGCTCTGGGAAGTACAGTCTGTTAATACGCTGAGGGCTGCCTGGAAAAATGTTGTGTTTTGAGGGGTACATTTTGCTTTTCACACTATTCTTACTCGAATCACAGACTGTGAGGGTGAGAAGATCCTTAGAAATCACTTAGTCCACCCCCACATCTCACAGATGAGAAAAATGTTTACATGTGAGAGAACAGTAAGACAGAGTGACATGCCCCAATTTACACAGCTAGACACTGACCTGGGTCCCCAGGCTCCCAGTGCAGACACTACAGCCTTTTCAGATGATGGGAAATACCATGGCCAGGAGGCAGCCAAGCAAGAAAGGAAATGAAACAATAGTGGCCCGCGTTTATTGAATACTTGGTACATGCCAGACACCATGATAGATGCTTGAGAGCACTTATCTTCCAAAATATTATTTGCAATACACAGACGGGACTTCAGAGGTTAAGCTGACAGTGCGTAAGTGTCCAAGTTGATTGTCACAGTTAATAAGTAACCAGGAATTCAAGAAGCTATGCTCTTAATCAAGGTGCTCCTCCAAGTTGCTCAGTTTAATCCACTGCTCCGCCCTATCCTAGCCATCTGGTGTATTTGTGTTGTTGTTTAGTCTCTCAGTCATGTCCGACTCTTTGCAACTCTATGGACTGTAGCCTGCTAGGCTCCTCTGTCCATGGGATTTTCCAGGCAAAAACTGGAGTGCTGGAGTGCATTGCCATCTCCTTCTCCAGGGGATCTCCCCAAGCCAGTGATCGAACCTGCATCTCTTCAGTCTCCTGCATTGGCAGATGGACTCTTTACCACTGAGCCGCCTGGGAAGCCCCATCTTGTATATTTAAGGCTTCACAACCCCAGAACTGTATCCTCCTATCCATTTGTAAGAAAGACGTAGGATTTCTCTGTTGAGAAGTACTATTAGGATCTTTTATTTCAGGTAATAGACAGTCTAGATGTCCAAAAAAGTCTCCCAATAAAAAGCACCAAAAATATGATAATGAAAAATAAATTAATTTCATAAATCCATAGCTGAACTAAGGGAAAAGAAAAATCCCCAAAGGTCAAAAATCATCAGAAAGCCCTATCTCAAGAGGTAAGTGCTGATTAAAATTCGGGCTGGGGTGGGGGTTGGGGGTTCAGATAATCCCTGTTGACCTGGAGCTTGGGTTTTAATGGATCAACATGAAAGGGAGTAGCCCAAGGGACAAAATGTGGGCTCAAGAAGGGTGGGAGGCAGATGAGAGATGCCATCACAAAGCCAGCATACCTTTGAAGTGAAGTGAAAGTTGCTCAGTTGTGTCTAACTCTTTATGACCCCATGGACTAGGCAGCCCATGGAATTCTCCAGGCCAGAATACTGGAGTGGGTAGCCTTTCCCTTCTCCAGGGGATCTTCCAAACCCAGGGATTGAACCCAGGTCTCCTGCATTGTGGGCAGATTCTTTACCAGCTGAGCCACAAGGGAAGCCCAAGAATACTGGAGTGGGTAGCCTATCCCTTCTCCAGCAGATCTTCCTGACCCAGGAATTGAACTGGGGTCTCCTGCATTGCAGCCAGATCCTTTACCAACTGAGCTATGAAGGAAGCACACCTTTTCATTCTAAATAAAACTACCCCACACCTGACAATGGTCAGGATACCTGCCTGTCTCTGCTCTGGGTAGTCTCTCCTTCTTGTTGTTGTTCAGTTGCTCAGTCTTGTCTGACTCTTTGTAACTCCATGGACTGCAGCACACCAGGCTTCCCTGTCCTTCACCATCTCCCAGAATTTGCTCAAACTCATGCCCATTGAGTCGATGATGCCATCAAATCATCTCATCCTCTGTCATCCCCTTCTCTTCCTGCCTTCAATCTTTCCCAGCATCAGGGTCTTTTCCAATGAGTTGGCTCTTTGCATCAAGTGGCCAAAGAATTGGAGCTTCAGCTTCAGCATCAATCCTTCCAATGAATATACAGAGTTGATTTCCTTTAGGATTGACTGGTTTGATCTCCTTGCAGTCCAAGGGACTCTCAAGAGTCTTCTCCAGACCACAATTCGAAAGCATCAGTTCTTCAGTGCTCAGCCTTCTTTATGGTCCAGTTCTCACATCCATATATGACTACTGGAAAAACGATAGCTTTGACTATATGGACTTTTGTTGGCAAAGTGATGTGTCTGCTTTTTAACATGCTGTCTGAGTTTGTCATAGATTTTCTTCCAAGGAGCAAGTATCTTTTAATTTCATAACAGCAGTCACTGTCCACAGTGATTTTGGAGCCCAAGAAAATAAAGTCTGCCACTGTTTCCCCTTGTAACTCCTGATCCAAAAATGGCCCTGATGTGGATTTAGGGTGAAACTTACAGCAGCTAGGAAGCATCACAACAAAAAAATTATTTTAAAGTGGTTTTGCTGGAAAAAAGCAATCACACAGACTATCTCTAGAGAAACACCATTCAAGCTTAGACGTCAAAGAATTCCTGAAATAAGCACCAAAGAAATGATCTGCACTCTTAAGTTCATTGCAGTATTATTTACAGTAGCCAAGATATAAATACAACCTTAGTCTCTACTGACAGATGAATGGATAAAGACACAGTGTGTGTATATATACATATACATGTATATATGCACAATGGAATATTCAGTTCAGTTCAGTTCAGTCACTCAGTCGTGTCCGACTCTTTGCGACCCCATGAATCGCAGCACGCCAGGCCTCCCTGTCCATCACCAACTCCCGTTCACTCAGACTCATGTCCATCGAGTCAGTGATGCCATCCAGCCATCTTATCCTCTGTCGTCCCCTTCTCCTCCTGCCCCCAATCCCTCCCAGCATCAGAGTCTTTTCCAATGAGTCAACTCTTCGCATCAGGTGGCCAAAGTACTGGAGTTTCAGCTTTAGCATCATTCCTTCCAAAGAAATCCCAGGGCTGATCTCCTTTAGAATGGACTGGTTGGATCTCCTTGCAGTCCAAGAGACTCTCAAGAGTCTTCTCCAACACCACAGTTCAAAAGCATCAATTCTTCAGCACTCAGCCTTCTTCACGGTCCAACTCTCACATCCATACATGACCACAGGAAAAACCATAGCCTTAAATATTACTCAGCCTTAAAAAATAAGGTGATCTGCCATTTTTCAATAATATAGATGAACGTGGAGGGTTTTATCCCAAGCAAAATAGACAGAGAAAGACAAATATTGTATGGTATCACTTACATGTGAGATAAAAAAGAAGTGGGTAAAACTTCACCTTCCAATGCAGGAGGTACAAGTTTGATCCCTGCTCTGGGAACCTCATAGCTCAGTCAGTGGGTAAAGTTGCACCGCCTGTGATGCAAGAGACCCTGGTTTTATTCCTGGGTCAGGAATATCCACTGGAGAAGGGATAAGCTACCCACTCCAGTATTCTTGCACTTCTCTTGTGGCTCAGCTGCTAAAAAATCCGCCTGCAATGTGGGAGACGTGGGTTCAATCCCTGGAACGGGAAGATCCCCTGGAGAAGGCAAAGGCTACCCATTCCAGTATTCTGGCCTGGAGAATTCCATGGGCTAAGTCCATGGGGTGTCAAAGACTCGGACATGAGTGACTTTCACTTTCCCTGGGAACTAAGATCACATATGCTTTGGGGCCAAAAAACCAAAACATAAAGTGGAGGCAATGTTTTAACAAATTCAATAAAGACTTTAAAAATGGTCCACATCAAAAAATCTTAAAAAAAAAAAAAAAGATGGAACTCATAGAGGCAAGTAGAAATGGTGGTTGCCAGGGGCAGGGAAGTCAGGAGTTGGGGAAAGGATGAAAGTTTTAAGTAACAAGATGAATAAGTTCTGAGGAGCTAATGTACAGCTTGGTGATTATAATTAATCATACTGAAAAAAAAATTAATAATACTGTATTATGTGCTGGGTAAAAGAGTTGATCTTAAGCATTCTCACAAAAAAAAAAAAAAGAAAAGGTAACTGTGAGATGGTGGATGTGTTAATTCACTTGACTATGGGACTCATTTCACAGTGTATACATACATCAGATCATCACATGTGAAAGTGAAGTTGCTCAGTCGTGTCCGACTCTTTGCGACCTCATGGACTGTAGCCTACCAGTCTCCTCTGTCCATGGGGTTTTCCAGGCAAGAGTTCTGGAGTGGTTTGCCCTTTCCTTCTCCAGGAGATCTTCCCATCCCAGGGATTGAACCCAGGTCTACCACATTATAGGCAGATGCTTTACCATCTGAGCCACCAGGGAATATCCCATACATCAGATCATCACATTGTACACTTTAAATATATTAAAATTTTACTTGTGAATTACACCTCAATAAAGCTTGGAGAAATAAATTATCTCAGAATCAAAAATTACAGAATACAGGGAACTCCCTGGTGGTCCAATGGTCAAGAATACACCTTCTAAAGCAAGGGGGTGGGAACTAAGACCCCACGTGCCACAGGGCAACTAAGCCTGCAAACCATAACCACTGAGCCCGCACGCATTGGAGCCTGCATGCCACAGCTAGAGAGAAGTCTGAAAGCCACAGCCAAGATCCCCTATGTCACAACTAAGACTCGACGCAGCCAAATAAATAAATGGACTTTTTTTTTAAATTATAGGATACAGCAGAAACCAAGGAGTACCTACAGAGAAAAGCCAAAGGGTGAGAAGTGAACTGGGTTTCAAGGTGCTGATGCCAATCCAGGTGATGAGAACAACAGTCACAACTTACAGTCGAAAGATACTTACCATGAGGTATGCTCTGTGCTACAAGGACATCCCTGTGTAACCCATTGCTACATATTCAACCAATCAACCAACGACTGGCTTCGAAATAAGCCTGAAATAGCAAAATTGGAAAGTGCATTACCGACCACCTACTCTCATGTTTTTCAAACTGCAAGTCTTGCGATTTTTGTCCAGTTAGATAGATAAATGATAGGTAGGTAGAAACATAGACAGATAGTAGAGAAAGGTGCACACATATATATACACAAATGCATATATGTGTGTGCGTGTGTATACGTTTATATAAGTCAAGGTTCTCAAGAAACAGAGAGATAGGAACTATATAGAAATAGATGGACAGACAGAGATAAAGAGAGATGACAGATAGATAAATAGATAACAGATAAATAAATCTTTATCCTCATATACACACACAATATGAATACATATAATGGGTCTCAATTTAAAGCATTTTTTTTTACCACAGATCAAAGTTATAAAACAAAAAGGCTAGGAGGGAATTCCCCGGAGGTCCAGGGGTTAGGACTCAGCTCTTCCAGTGCAGGAGGCGCAGGTTCAGTCCCAGCTCAGGGAACAAAGATCCCACAAGCCACGCTGCATGGCCGAACAAAAACAAAGAAACAGCAAAAAAGCCAGGAAACAATGATACAGTCCTAAGCCACCATTTACTTTCATGGGAAACTGAAGTCCAGAGAGGGAACAACCACAGAGGCCAGCCTGGCTAGAGCAGAGTCCACACAAGGGCTCAGACTTCCTGTTGCTCCCAGTGGCAGCAAGGCAGCACTGGGAGCCCTCACCATGCATAGCCCTGGGCTGGGAGGCTTGCTCGTGCAGCCCTTGGAGAAGGAAGCACAGAGAAAGTCTGGCTCTGCCCAAAACAAGGTATTAGGCAGTCACACTTCTGACCACTGGCTGATGCCTCCTCCCTCCCCACCCATTTTGCAAAACTGCCTGTGGCCCTTCTGCTACCTCTCCCACCATCAACACCTGGTCTCAGGAAAAGAGTTCGAATCTTACCTCACACAAAGCTCTAAGTCACTCCCATGCTAACTTCTTCCGATTATTTGCTCTTGTCCTAAAGGATTGAAAGTTTAAACCAAAGACCAAGAATTTCTCATCCTGGAGTTTTTCCTTCTCTACTGGCATCAGCAAGCCAGGAGAGAAGCATTGAGGGCTCCAGTGGGGGAGGGGAGAACACACTTGACCCCTTTGGTACCTGATGACCTACTGTGTGAGAGAAGGGCAGGCCTAAGAGCAAACTCCAGGAGATGGTGATGGACAGGGAAGCCTGGCTTGCTGCAGTCCATGGGGTCACAAAGAGTTCGACATGACTAAGTAACTGAACAAGAGATGACCCAGGGGTCAGCATTATTCCTCTCCCCATGATCTCCTCCAGTTGTTCTTCTCTCTGATATGCAGCCCTCTATCCTTCAACTTGCAAGGCTGATAAAGAAATTCACAGATAAGATTACAGAGTTATGAATCTGCTTTTCCAACAGCAAATTTTATCATTCTTGATAAAGTCTGTCCCTTCAAAGCCATAACACTGGGGATGAATTGCTTATTTCAACAATTCATTTCAGGATCTTTGTTTTGGGACTATTAATAATTACCAATTATGCAATGCCTGTTATAGATCAAAAACCACAGCAGGCACTTTACACACTGTAACTTATTAAATCCTGGAAAAGAAGTATTGTCCCCTTTTAAACAAGACAAAGCTAGTTTTATTCTGTTTCAAACCTCATCGGTGGCCACAAAAACTCTAATCCCCAAGTTTAGTCACCACACTTGGTCTAAATGACTTTAAAGAAAGTGAAGTCGCTCAGTCGTATCTGACTCTTAGCAACCCCATGGACTGTAGCCTACCAGGATCCTCCGTCCATGGGATTTTCCAGGCAAGAGTACTGGAGTAGCTCGCCATTTCCTTCTCCAGGGGATCTTTCTGACCCAGGGATTGAACCCAGGTCTCCCGCATTGCAGGCAGACGCTTTACCATCTGAGCCACCAGGGAAGTTCAAAAATGACTTTAGGCTGTTTCCAGAAATCCAGTCTACCCTTGAAACACAAAGAGTGACCCCCACAGAGAACAGTGAGTCACAGGCTCAGTAGGAACATGTTGTGTCGTGGCAACATCTTTGCAAGAAGGTCACAGCCCAAAGGACTACTCTCATGTCTGAACTAGTGTGTGTGTGTGTGTTTAATTAGTCAAGGTACTTTTATTTTCTATTGGGATGTAGCTGACGAACAACGTTGTGATAGATTCAGGTGGACAGCAAAGGGTCTCAGCGATTCATATACATGTATGCATTCTCCCCTAAACTCCCCTCCCACCCAGGCTGCCGCACAACAGTGAGCAGAGTTCCGTGTGCTGTACAGTAGGACCTTGTTTGTTATCCATTTTGAATACAGCAGTGTGTACCTGTCGATCCAGAACTCCATAACTATTCCTTCCCCCCAAATCCCAAACTCCCTAACTATCCCTTCCCCCCATTCTTCTTCTGGCAACCAAAAGTTCGTTCTGTAAGTCTGTGAATCTGCTTCTGTTTTGTAAATAAGTTCATTTGTACCATTTCTTTTTAGAGTCCACATATAAGTTATATCAAGAGATATATATATCTTGAGATATGTATATCGATATATATATATATATCAGAGAAGGAGATATTTCTCCTTCTCTGACTTACTTCATTCGGTATGATACTCTCTACGTCCATCCATGTTGTTGCAAATGGCATTATTTTATTCTTTTTAATGACTGAGTAATATTCCATTGTATATATGCACCACATCTTCTACATCCATTCCTCTATTGATAGACATTTAGGTTAGCCCAGGTATTACTTTAGAGATATAGGTCCACAACATAGTAAATCAACTATACTTCAATAAAATACAATTAAAATTAAAAATAAAGATGCAAACTATGCTCTAAGAAAAACCTGCCTAAATGTCTGACCCGGCACTTTGAGAGGCGAGGGAGCAAGAAGAAGGGGTCTCAGGAGTTTCTGGTCCTGACAGATGAGGGGGCGTGGCCACACGTCACCTGGTGCCCTCTGTCCAGTCCCATCCCTTCCTTCTCACCCCACGAGCTGCATTTCTACTGGCTGCAAACAGCTAGCGACAGAGAGGATGGCTGGTTCTCGGGTGTATGGTTTGGCTGGCCTGAAAGTCCCTCCCGCCCCTTCCCCTGCTAATATAAGACCTACCTGGGGGTTCTGAGAAGTTGGCCTTATTTTTCTCCCCCTTCGGCTCCCCTTCCCTCTGACCTGGATGACTGAAGTTTCTCAGCTTTATGTGGGTGCTTTGCAGGTTCACTGTCAAGCTCCCCTTCTGACCAACTCTTCTTCCCCTACCTTCTTTAAAACAGACATTTCTCCAGATAAGACAGACAGATGTCCTATAAACATGGGAAAAGATACTCAACATCATTAATTTTTAGAGAAATGCAAACCAAAACTACAATCACCTCACACCAGTCAGAATGGCCATCATGATAAAATCTACAAACAATAAATGCTGGAGAGGATATGGAGAAAAGGGAACCCTCCTACACTGTTGGCGGGAATGTAAACCAATACAGCCGTTAGGGAGAACAGTATGGAAATACCTTAAAAAAAAAAAAAAAAAACTTGGAATAAATCTGCCATAGGATCCAGAAATCCCAGTATTGGGCATATGCCTAAGAAAACCACAGTTCTAAAAGACACATGTACCCCAATGTTCATTACACCACTATTTACACTAGCAAGGACACGGAAGCAACCTAGACATCCATCTACAGATGAATGGATAAGGAAGATGTGGTACACATATACAGTGGAATAATGCTCAGCCATATACAAGAACAAATTTGAATCAGGTCTAGTGAGGTGGATGAACCTAGAGCCTGTTGTACAGACTGAAGTAAGTCAGAAAGAGAAAAACAAATATCGTATATTACCATATATATATATATATGTGTGTGTGGAATCTAGAAGAATGGTATTGAGGAAACTATTGTTAGGGAAGGAATGGAGACACAGATGTAGAGAATGGACTTGCGGACACAGTGGGGGGAGGAGAGAGTGGGCCAAATGCAGACTACAGCACCAACATATGCACAATGCCGTGTGTAAAATAGATAGCTGGTGAGCAGTTGCTATATGCCACAGGGAGTCAAGCCTGGTGTTCTGTGATGATCTAGAGGGGTGGGATAGGGAGAGGGGAGGGAGGCTCAAGAAGGAGGAGAGATACACACATATAATTATGGCTGATTTGCATTGTTGTATGGCAGAAACCAACACAAAATTATAAAGCAATTTTCCTCCAATTAAAAAATAAATTTTTCTTTTAAAAAAAGCTTTAAAAAAAGAAATCCTGGAGTTGCCACCCATCAAAGTGACCCTTGGCACAAACACTAGGTCCTTTCCTGAGTCCACTTTCGCTCCTATCCTCAAACTTCCAACACCACCCCCTCCCACCTCCCCCCTCAACTGTGATTCTTATTCCTCTGAGAAAAGGGAAGTGACCAGGAGAGGGTTTCGGGGGCTCCCACCACTGGATCTGCTGTTCTGCTTCTCCTCCTAAGACCGTGTCCTACCCATCAGCAACATTGCAGTAACCAATGGACCACTCGCTTCTCAAAACGCTGGCTTCCCAAGGCTTGCAGGACAGCCAGTCTCTCTCCTGGTGCTTCTCTCAGCTCCCTAGCTGCCCTCTCTCTGTTGTCTTTGCTTATCTGTCCTCATAGCCTTTCTGATTGCAGCGCCCCAGAGATCAATCCTTCTCCTTCTTGTCTTTTTTTATAAACACCCACATTCTAGGTGATCTCGTTATCTCATGGCTTTAAAATGCCATCTAAATGCTGCTAACATAAATTTCTATCTCCAGCCCAAACTCCTCCCTAAGTTTCCGGCTCATTTTTGCATCTGCCCACCCAGCATCTTCACTTGAAAGTCCCATCTTCACCTTAACCTACCCCTGATTTTCCCTCCAGACCCACACAAGCTACAACCTTGTCCATCTCCAGAAACCGCAATCCCATCCTCCCAGCAGCTCAGGCCTCAACACCTTGGAGCCCACCTGGACACGTCTCTCTCATCACTCATCCAATCAGGATATCTCACTGGATCTACTTTTAAAGAGTATCCAAAATCCAGTTATTTCTCACCATTCACTATCACCTTCCTACCATCGCCTTGGTCGACACCAGCATCACCTTATCGGTGTTACTTACTACTCAAGCTTACTGCTCTGCTTGCCCGAGTCAATTCTCAACACAGCAGTGGGGTGATCTCTTTGAAATTTGTCAGATGACTGATTTCTCCGCTCAGAATCCTGCCTTGACACTTAGGATAAAATACAATATCTTCACCAGCATGGAATCACCAGCCCCCTCAAGACCTGGTGCAACCCCCCACCCCTGCCAACCTCTTACCTTCCTTTCCTGCTTCTTTCTTCCTGGTCACTCTGCTCCAGCCCTGCGGGCCTCTGCTGTTCCACCTCTACGCCTGTTGCTCTGTCTGTCACGAACCTTCTTCCCTGTCCTCTTAGCGTGCTAGATTTTCCTCCTTAGCACTGTCACCACCTGGCAGAACAGCTGTCAGTCTCCCCCTCCTCCACACAGTAGAGCTTCAGCGCTTTCTCCACTTCTGCTCACGGTGTGGTATCCAATACAGTTCTCCTACCCGTGCCTCTGGGAAACTCTCTGGGCCGGCAGCTTCCTCTCCATCCTAGAAGCCACAGCATCTAATACCCGTCCCAGCCCCGCCCAACTCACCCACCCATTTGGCCCTTCCCATTTGTCCTTCTGCCCAGTGCTACCCAGTGGCTGGTCCAGGAGACCAGACACTCCCAGGCAACTTCCGGAACCACTGGGCTTTGCACTCAATAGGATCTCAGTAAACTTTGACTGCTTGCAAGGAGATTTCTGTGATGATAATTTTGGATCCCGGGGGCTGGGGGTAGGGAAATGGTTGAGGGTCCTTTATAAAACACTTCCACCTCAACCCTGGGGCACCTACTGGCCCCAGAGCTGACTTATCAAAGGCCCATTTAGACCTCAAAAACACCACCTGTTCCTGAAAGCTAAGAGAATCCCTTGTTCCTCCATCCAGAAGGAGAAGCAGGGATCACCTCACAGCCTTCCCACCCACTCTTAATGCATTATTTCCCCACTTGTGGGTCAAGTTCCACTGCTGACCCTTGGACAGGCATTCAAGGGCATTGACCACATGATGGTCAATCATGTGGTTCTCCTTTTTTGATTCTCTTTCAAAGACCCTGTAACGGGAAGAATTGTGTCTCCCAAAAAGACACATTGATGTCCTAACCCTCAGGACCTCAGAGTGTGGCCTGATTTGGAAGTGGGGTTATTGCTGATGTAGTTAGTTAAGACAAGATCATACCGGGATTTCTCTGTGGTCCAGTGATTAAGTCTCCGCCTTGCAATGTCGGGCACTCACATTAGATCCCACTTGCCAGAGAGCAACTAAGTCCACGAGCCACAAGGAGAAAGTCCGTGCACCACAATGAAAGATCCCATGTGCCACAACTAACACCCGAGGCAGCCAAATAAACAAATAAAAAGATAAGATCATCCTGAAGTAGGATGGACCCTGATCCAGCACGGCTGTTGTCCTTATAAGATGCGCATGGGAGACAGAGACACTGGGAGGAGACCACAGGACAACAAAGGCAGAGATGGGAGCGGTGCAGTCACACACCAAAGAACAGTAGGGCTGGCCAGCCAGACACCAGTAGCTCTAAGAGGCAAGGAAAGATTCTCCCCTAAAACTTCAGAAGAGAACACAGCCCTGCTGACATCTTGGTTTTGAACTTCTGGTCTCCGGAACTGTCAGATGACAAATTTCTGTTGCTTTAAGACATCCACTTTGTGGCAACCCTAGGAAAGTAACACAGATCCTGATTACCTCGAGAAGGTCTCATCTGGGGCTAGCAGGGTTGTAATGCCTCTCCAACACTTGCTAATTTTCCTCTTTACAAAGAAAAAACAGGCCTCAGGCTAAGGGCTTTTGGCAGGAAAGGCAGCTAACTAAATTTTAATAACCTTGTTTTGATCTCATTATATTTATTTTGATGATTACCATCTATTTCTGGCAAGTGATAACTGGTTTTCCTTGCACAATAGTAAAATAAAGCTTCATTTTTAAATAAATAAAGTTGAAAAGGAGTTCATTTAAAGAAAAATAGTATGACATATTAATAAAAGTGGACTAAAATCATGGCAAAAATAGCAAAGGTAGTGATGGGGGATGAAGACAGTCTCAAAGAAAGCCAGGCCCAGCTCACCACTATAGAGCTGCCTGTGGTGTCATGAATCATAAGTTCAAAATGAATAAAATGAAAATGACAACACATACAATTAGAATATGACATAGCAAAATGGTCATCACGTTGTTCTTGCTTTTCTATACCTTTTCTCCATCACACTCCATCCCACCTGCCTCCTTGGTCTTCCTTCATTTGGGGACAGGGCCTACATACAGCCAGCCCCGCTCTAGTCACCAAAGAAAACTGATCTGATAAACTTCATCCCACTGAGCTTGGGGGCTTCCCTGGTGGCTCAGTGGTAAAGAATGTGTCTACCAATTTACGAGGTTTGGCTTCGATCCCTGGGTCAGGAAGATCCCCTGGAGGAGAAAATGGCAACTCACTCCAGTATTCTTGCTGGGAAAACCCCAAAAACAGAAAAGCCTGGTGGGCTACAGTCTATGGGGTTGCAAAGACATGACTGAGCACACACACATACACTGAGCTTGGAGTCAAAGGATGTGGGTGACAAGTGATCTGGGGTAAATCCCTCAGCCTTCCCAGACCTCAGCTTCCTCTCTACAAGAAAAAAGTGTTGAAAGAAAGTGTTAGTCATTCAGTCGTGTTGACTCTTTGCGACCCCATGGACTGTAGCCCACCAGGCTCCTCTGTCCATGGGATTCTCCAAGCAAGAATACTGGAGTGGGTTGCCATGCCCTACGGCAGGTGATCTTCCCGACCCAGGGATAGACCCTGGGTCTCCCACACTGAAGGCAGATTCTTTACCATCTGAGCCATCAGGAAAGCCCCCTCTACAAGGGAAGATAAAACTATCTTCAGGCTCTGAATTCTGTGCTTCTGGGATATTAGTGATTTAATGCATTTCTTTTGTGCTACTAAGTCACTTCAGTCATGTCCAACTCTGTGCGACCCCATAGACAGCAGCCCACCAGGCTCCCCGTCCCTGGGATTCTCCAGGCAAGAACACTGGAGTGGGTTGCCATTTCCTTCTCCAGTGCATGAAAGTAAAAAGTGAAAGTGAAGTCGCTCAGTCGTGTCCGACTCTTATCGACCCCATGGACTGCAGCCTTCCAGGCTCCTCTGTCCATGGGATTTTCCAGGCAAGAGTACTGGAGTGGGGTGCCATCATTTCCTTTGTAGGGACCCCTATTTTACTTTATATTCACAAGAGTAATTCCCCAGTAGAGGAATTCCAGGTTTGGGGGGCACATGGAGGAGTAGGATGGAGCACTTCTAAAGTCCTTTGTCTCTACAGGAGGCTGGCATCACCCCCAAATGATGGGCCTACCATCATCTCAGGCCCCTCCTCTTCCTCTATGGGGCACGCCCCTCCCCACAGGCCCTTTGCCTTCCACTCTATTAGGAATCAAGAAGCCAAATGTCCAGTAGGTTTGAATGCCACATTTTTTTTTTTTCCCTAAATGAACGCAAGGCTCATCTGAAGCTTTTTTTCTAAACGTGGATTTATTTATTTGGCTGTGCCGGGTCTTAGTTGCGGCACGTGGGAGCTTCATTGTGGCCTGCAGGATCTTTGAGTCCTAGGCACAGAGGTACTTTGTTGCAGCACGTGGGATCTTAGTTCCCGACCAGGGATTGAATCTGCACCCTCTGCACTGGGAGCACAGAGTCCTAACCACTGGACCACCAGGGAAGTCCCTGAATACTACACCTTTAATTTTTAAAAATAGGTATTCAGTTGCATGCGTGTTTGTACAAAGACACACACACAGTTGGGGGCAGGAAAGGGCCAGGGAGAAAAATCAGCTTTGACAACCTAATAAATGTCAATTTCTGAAAGGGGCTGGGTTAGAAGATGAATCTTCACAACTTTAATTGGAGACATGATGGTCGCACTTTGCAGGGGCAGCCCCGCCTCTCTGCCAGATCCCGCCACAGATAGCAAGGCCCTTGCCTCACTCTAATTGACAAGAGGCCTCTGTCTGCTCAGATTTGTCTCTGGGATGTCAGGGATATTATAAAGGGTGGGGGATGCTCAATGCCCCTCTGAGAGGAGAGAGAAGCAACAGAACATGGGACAGAGCAGCCCTGGGACCATGCCCATGCTGTGCTCCTGAAATGAGATCCAGTAGAAACAAAGGAGCCCTCCTGCTGGTGATGTTTATCCCCACCTGGTGGCTAAGCAGTAAAGAATCCGCCTGTCAACGCAGGAGACACAAGAGACACAGCAGGTTCGATCCCAATCCCTCGGAAGGAAATGGAAACCCACTCCAGCATTCTTCCCTGAGAAATTCCATGGACAGAGGAGCCTGGTGGGCTGGAGTCCGCAAGGTCACAAAAGAGTCGGACAAGACTAAGCAGCTGAGCACAGCATAACAGAAAATCAGGGGTGCCTTAGCAGATCCAGTGGTGGTGTTCTAATCCAGGGGCAGAGGGAGGGGCGACAAAGAGGGCTGAGGTTAGGGGCAGTACTAGGGGAGTACTAGGCAGTACTAGGGAGAAGGCACGGAAGCCCAGGGTCTTCTCCCAAGAGACCATTTCCCATAGTAGTCGAGGGGACCAGTCCACCACCACCAGACTGGAGTCAGAGCCCAGCCCCACCACCACTGTGCCTTGGATACAGCGCTTGACCTTGTGGGGCCTCAGTCTTACCATCTGTAAAATGAAGATAATCACAGTACCCACCTCTGCTTCAAGATGTGAAAGAAGACTGGGGAGAGGATTTTTTTAATATTTATTTATTTGTTGTTAGTCACTTAGTCAAGTCCAGCTCTTTGCGACTCCATGGACTATAGCCCTCCACGCTCCTTCTCGAACCAGGAATTGAACCGGGGTCTCCTGTATTGCAGGCGGATTCTTTACCATCTGAGCCACCAGGGAAGCTTGAAAAAGTGAAAGTGTTAGTCACTCAGTCACATCCGACTATTTATTTATTTGGCAGTGCTGGGTCTTAGCTGTGGCACGTGGAATCTTAGTTCCCTGACCAAGGATCGAACTCGAGTGCCCTGAATTGGGAACACAAAGTCTTGGCCACTGGACCACCAGGGAAGTCTCTGGGGAGAAGGTTTAAAGGGTTAATTCAGGGGGGCTAACTAGGTAGTGCACTCATACCTGCCCAGCACATGGGAAGAACTCAACAAGGAAGCCCTTCTCCAGCCAAGTGTGCCTCTCTCAGCCAGAGCTCTGGAGCCCACACTCCTTGGCCGACTATGGAGCCTTGGCACCACCACCCGAGTGAGCTGCAGGTTGTGTGCATTAGACAGCTCAGCTGTGACCAACAACCGCCAATCTGATCAATCTGGGTGGGAACCTCAGTCCTCATCACCAACTTCTCAACCCACTATGCCACGCCCACCAGTTGCTGTCCTCTAAAACACAAAGGAACACTTATTACCTAAAGACCCCCCACTCCAACTCCTTTTATACCGCCACCCCACTGCAGACTCCAGTCCTAGCTATGCAACTTAGGTCATTTTTATATCAGTAAAACCCAAGTAATAGCCCAAATAACTAGCATGTACACAGTGCTTTAAAGTTTACCAAACCACATGTAATTTCCAAACATGCATTGTTAACACACTCACATTGTTCAAAAAATTAAAAGTATATGTTTAAGAGGCAAACAACGACTCTCCCTGTTATCCATCTCCTACCCTACCAGAGGCCAGCCTCACTACCCCTCCATACACACACACACAGGTGACCACTGTTCTTAGACCCTCAGAGATCCTTCTAGAGCTTCACAATATGCCTTATACTTAATACAAAGCATTTTCCTCTTTCCTTTTTACAGTTGTATAATATTCCTCCATATGGACCAACCATAGTCTCTTTTTTTTTTTAATTTATTTTTATTTATTTTTGGCCATGCTGAGCAGCATGTGGGATCTTAGTTCCCTCACCAAGTATTGAACTCGTACCCTCTGCAATGGAAGAGCCGATTCTTAGCCATTGGACCACCATGGAAGTCCCCAACCATAGTCTCTTAAAGAGACATCTATGCTGTTTCAAATCTTTTCCCATTGCAAACAACACTACAACAAACACCATAAACATAGACCTGTTGTACTTACACAAGTATATTTGTAGGCTGAAATTCCCAAAAGTGGAATTGCTGGGTCAGAAGATATGTATATTTATAATGTTGATAGCTATTGCCAGACTGACCTCCATGGAGATTACACACTTTACCTTCCCATGAGAAATATGAGAGGGCTTCCCATGGGGCACTGGTGGTAAAGAACCCGCCTGCCAATGCAGGAGATGTAAGATGTAAGGAAATGGCAACTGACTTAGCATGCATGCACGAGAAATATGAGAGTGGTTTTTCCTTACAACTTCACTATTTAGAGTATATTATCAAATTTCTGGACCCTTGCCAATCTGATAGGAAAACATTATTTACCAGAGTAATTTTAATTTACATTTCTCTTATTTTGAGTGTGATCGAACATCATTATATACATTTAAGAGCCATTTGTATTTCCTTCCCTTAGATGTATTCTGCTACCCATTTATCTCCTTTGGTCTCCACAACACCCTTATAAGCTGCAGAGGGCAAGTATTAAGAAGGTCTACATTTTTTTAATGATAAAGATCAGGCTTAAAGCGTCTAAGATACTGGCGCAAAGCCACAGGCTGGTGTATGGCAAAGCCAAACTCCATCCTGCATTTTCCTCTCATCTGCCTTGCATCACCTCTATGGAACCTGAGATATGTCACAAGGAGGAGCAGGGGAACAGGAGTCCTGAGACCTGGCTATTCTCCACGGCTGTGAGTCACCGGCTCTGAGCCTTCCCGCCAGAACCTCCACTCCTGGGCGGACTTTCTGTATCTATAAAACCAAGATTTCAACTAAATCACCAAGGTCCCTTCCTGGAAATGATTATAGTGGGAAGCACTCCATGAATCTTTTATTATTATTTCTTTTTGAGTGGAGGAAATAAAACCGTTTTCAAACCTCCCAAGATGAGAACTTTCAAAGCATACCCGTTTATGTGAATCTAGTCTAATCAGACGCGCTGAGAGGTGGCAGGGGAAAGGAGATGGGGGTGTTGGGGGGCGGGGGACGGCACAGCTTCAGGCAGTGTCGGGAAGAAGGAGGGCTATTGCACTGGAGAACTGGAGATGGCCTGTGCTGAGAGCTGATGGTGAGATTTTCAGGAGTTTTACAAGCCGATTGATGTCAGAGTGATAGCTGAAAGCGGCCAGAGTGGAAATACGCACACCGTGGAAATCAGCAAATGCTACAGATGATAGTATCCCCATCTCCTGCCACCAGGGACAATTGTCTCTACCACCTCACCTCTGCTGGAGGGTCTGCAATCACAGGCAAGGAGGAGACTGGGCACTTGAATAGAGAAGACTCGTCAGCAGGGTAGAGGGTTCCGATATGGAGGCGAGCATGTGCAGTGCCTGCACGGTGCGCTGCCAGGCAGCAGGTTCACACCCACCGCCGCACCTCCAGAGCTAAGAGCGTGGACCCTGGGGCACACTGTGGGGGGATCAGATGCCTGCTTCCTCGAGCTAGCCATGTGACCCTGAGTAACAGCTCGGCCTCGGTTTCCTGGTCTGCAATAACCATGGCTTCTACCTCAAGGGCCTTTGTGCAGATGCACGAGTTCATCCATAGGAGGCGCTTAGAACTGCTCCATCAACAATGGTTACCGTTGCTTTTACTGCAGCTGCTGCGTAAACACGCTGGAGGAGCATCCTCGGAGGGAAACCTCCCGGTCTGTAGTCGTGGGGCCTTGGCAGCCCTCTCGTCCCTATATGACATTCCCTCCCCTTCTCTAGAGCCTTCTCTGTCCCTTAATCCTGTTGGGTCTGCCCATGAGGAACACAGCTGTCAGAGAATGCCAGCTCTGGGTCCCCTCCTTGCCATGCCTTCCAAGCCCACGATGCCGTCTTCAGGGTCCTGTCTTGAGGTGGAGTCCTTTCGGTTGTGAGGCAGCCTTTCCTTAGCTAATCTCACTCTGTCTCTTGGCCTGAAGCACCCTTTTCTCCTCCCAAGGATAGTGTACTGCTGCTGCATCACCTCCCCCAGGAAGCCTTCCCTGATGTCTCCTTCCTCTAGTTGGGTGCCCGGTTCTCCAGTCTGTATCTGTAGCAATCCCCCACCTTCCCATTTCCCAGCACTTTGCCTTGAGTATATGCCCATCTCCCCCACCAAATTCCTTGAGGCAGGAATATGTCATTTTATTTTCTCACCTCTTACCTGGTCTTTTGCCTAGAAAAGACTCTAGGATGGAATGACGGAGGGATACATCCTCCCCTCTCCACACAACACTATCCCAAGCTTTGACTTTCTATTGCTGAATGACCCCCATTACTCCACAGGGCTACACTGCTCCCTCCAAATCTTGGTGCAAAAAAAAAAAAAGAGAGAGAGAGAGAGAGAAATTACCCAGATTAGGGCTGGGTAATGAGCCATGCTGGGTGAGCAAGCACCATATTCCTCACTAATCTTGGTTTGTCCAGAGCTTGCCAACTCCACAGCCTCCCTCCTCCTGCCAGCTCAGAGAATATTTCCAGCTGGTGGTCTGCCAAGGGCTTGGCTCCCCAGGGTCTCCTTCAGTGAGACCTGGGAGCTCTGTGACTCTTGAGGCACTGGGTGGAGGAGGAGGCAGGCAAGCCCAGAGGGCAAGCCTCAGGGCACTTGCACGGCCCTGAAAGCAAGATTCTTTACCATCTGAATCACCAGGGAAGACCATCATTTCTAGAGGCCTCCCTTATAAAATGCAAAGACCTCTACAAAGCGGTCGTGCATTTAGTGAAACTTTCAAGGATTATTCTAGCCGGAAAGAGATGAGAGCCAGAAATTTGGTCTGGATAGAGGTATTAGTGTGTCTGTGTGTGTGTTTGCATTGAGAGTGGGAGATGTATTTTTCCGTTCATTCAGATATTGATCAAGCACCTGTGAAAACTCAGTGTTCTTGGTTCTGGGGATACAAAGTGAACCAGAGATTAATATATTCACCCTTGCAGAGTTTACTTTCTTTTGGGGGGAGGGGAACAATAAACAAAAGATGAATAAAATGTTTGGAATGTCAGATGCCGGTCTGTGCTATGGGGAAGAAAAAAAGTAGAGGAAGAGGAGGATCAAGGTTGGAGGGAGTGCAAGCCTCCTTGTGGGGGGCTTGCTATGAGGGAAGGACTAGCCTCTTGGCCTCTGCAGGTGCTAGGATAGAAGGATACTCTTGCAAATGAGCACATAGGTGAAAGTCAGGCCCTCAAATCACAGAGCCTATAGCCACACCCTCTCTGAAGCCCAGTTCAACTCTCTGATTACTGAGGAAGCTGTATCAGCCACCATGACCTCTCATGTCCCCCACTGAGGCTTATTTTGGCTTTGTCCTGACTGTCAGGGTGACTGAGCAGCTGAGCATGTACACACACTCCCACGGGTTACCCTTGAAGATAATAATGACTTATGATTGAATAGAAACACACAATTCCCACTCACTTCTCATGATCTTATTTAAGCTGCCCAACAACTCCATGGAGTCAATGGATATTATTAACCCTATTTTGTTGTTGTTTAATCACTCAGTCATGTCCCACTCTTGCAACCCCATGGATTGTAACCCACCAGGCTCCTCTGTTCATGGGATTTTCCAGGCAACGGTCCTAGCGTGGATTGCCATTTGCTTCTCTGGGATGCAATTTGCCTAAGGTAGCACAGTTGTCAGGGGCAAGTCCAGGACCTAGTTCTCTTTCCACTCTGCCACATTGTCTCTTGAAAATCTTCAAGTCACAAAGAGATGACTTCCTTGCAGGGACTGCAGTGAGTAGCATTGGAAGGCAGCTGCCTGGCGCCACCCCACCATGCAGAAAGCTCTGGCAGGCTGCGGAGGGCTTGACTGAGTCCAACACAGACACATGGGAGCTTGCTGACCTTGGGCAAGACTCAAATCTGAACTTCAGTTTCCTCATTTGTAAACTATAAACAACACCCACTTCTTGGAGACCAACAGAGAGAATATGGAATGCCCTGGGTTCAAGGAAGCCCTGTGCCCCAGAGAGGCACCATGGTCACAACACCCCCAAACACACCCACACCCACATGCTTGACACAATGTGGCCTAATGTGACACAGCAGCCTCCACAGCTGACTGTGACTTCCTTAAAACTGTCGTCTTCCTTCTGGGGACTTTCCTGGTGGTCCAATGATTAAGACTTTGCCTTCCAACGCGGTGGATGTGGGTTCAATCCCAGGTCAGGGAACAAAGGTCCCACATGTCCCAGGGTATAGCCAAAAATTTTTAAAACAAATAAATAATAAAATCTATAGTCTTCTTCTCATGATTCCTTTTGTGAAAAGAACTAAGTGGACCAGGCCTACAGCTGAGAGAAGCAGGAAAGACAGCCATACAGAACAGGGATGGTTTAGACTTGGAGACAGAGGTTCCTAATATCTGAATGAGGGTGAGCCCAACTTGGGACCAGGGAGAGGGAAGAGGTGGATGGACTGAGGGACAGCTCTGCAGCCAGCTTCCAAGTAAGGGGAAAGTGAAAGTGAAAGTCACTCAGCCGTGTCCAACTCTTTGCTTCCCCATGGACTATATATGTCCATGGAATTCTCCAGGCCAGAATACCGGAGTGGGTAGCCTTTGCCTTCTTCAGGGGATCTTCCCAACCCAGGAATAGAACTGGGGTCTCCTGCATTGCAGGCAGATTTTTTACCAACTGAGCTGTCAGGGAAACCCAGGTAAGGGGAAGCAGGATTTCACAGCCTGTGCAGGCATCTGCTGATGAAGGACCCTAGTCCATGGAAAGTGCCTCCCAGGTGTTGCTCACAGCTGTCTCAGGTGCTGGCTCTCTGTCTTCCGGCACTGACACCACCCCTACTGAGACCACCGCGCCTATGTCTTCCTCTTCTGCACTTTTTAAATACTGAAATGTAGTTGGTTTACAATGTTACATTAGTTTTAGGTGTGCAACATAGTAATTCAATATAGATCACACTCCATTTAAAGTGATTTTAACATATTGGCTCTATTCCTGGTGCTGTACAATATATCCTTGTGACTAGTCTATTGTATACATAGCAGCTTGTAACCTTTTAATCCCCTACCCCAGTAGTGCCCCACCCCACTTCCCTCTCCCGGCTAATAACCACTCATCTGTTCTCTGTATCTGTGAGTCAGTTTCTGTTTTGTTATATTCACTCATTTGTTTCATTTTTTAGATTCCAAATATAAGTGATAACATAAAGTATTTGTCTTTCTCTGTCTGACTTATTTCACTCAGCCTAGTACGCTCCAGGTCCATCCATAATGTTGTAAATGGCAAAAAAAAAGAAAAAAGAAAAAGAAAACCTTAAGCCACTGAGCCCTTGGATCTGCTGACAGTGCTTGGCAACCTGTAGCAAAACAAGGAAACTTTCCCTCTCCCTTCTCTGTTTCAACCTCCATTTTAGAAATGCCTAACCATGCAGCCAATGCTTTAGGTGAAATCAGGGATGCTGAGAAACAAGTCTTCAAGATAGATGGCTCCACTGTGGTCTCTGTGAATGGTGCTGCCTGCACTTGTACAGTGCACAGCCTGTGCCATTGTACACGGTGGCCCTGTAGACACTCTACAGTCCTCAGAGCACCCCATCTCTCCGACAGCTTGTGCTTTATTCCACGGTCAAGCATGTCAGGCTCACCTGAGCCCTCATTATAAATGGCACCTCCTAGAGTTGTTCACTGCTCAACCTGCACAAGCATGCACAGAGATTCTGCAATGCCATCCCCTTCTATAAGGTAAGTCCTCTCCTAAGAGGCTCCTCTGTCCCTCACAGGATGGGACCCATTCTCACCCATTCTCACCAGTTCTCCAGACATTTTTGAATCCCAGCAGTAGGTCCCACTACACATTAAATTAAGACTTTGAAGCTGTATTTTCTACATTCCCTCTTGTCAAAGTCATTTCTGCTTCCTTGCTGTCCTGAAGATTTCCCCAAAACAAAGGACTATAGAGTTAAGGGGGACATTGAAGTTCTTCTAATCCGGCTCTATCATCTTCCACATGGAAGAATAAGCCCAGAGAGGGGAAGAGACTTGCCCAGCATCCCACAGCCCACAGCCAGTTAGGGCAGAGCTGGGATTAGAGCTCCTGGCTCATTGCTCAGTCTAGCATCCCTCTTTATAGACAGATGGAGGATAAAGACACAGAGATACTGAACAAGAAAAGATGCCCCAGGCACCAAGCCCTCTACACCATGGCTGTCCTTGCTGCCTTCACCATCAACAAACTCAAAGGGATTTTTTTTTTTTTAATCTTTTTTTAAGGAGGCACATCTGTCTTGTCTACTGGGAAGAAGGATCCTGTGCTGGGTGAGCCGAAACAGAAAGCAGGACCAGGAGAACTCAGTTTGGCTGTCAGGCGTCTGACAAAGTCTGAAGGTCCAAACAACCCACAGAAAGGTGGCCCGAGCTCTGTCTTAGGCTCAGGATGGGCTTGGCTTGTCAGTTCTGTCTGCGCTGGCCCTACTGGATGCACACTGGATGCCGGGTTCTGAGTGATCTATCTGACTTCTACAAGATCAACACAAGCCTCCCAGCCTTTGCCCACAAAAGCCTGCTGAATGCTCTATGCCCCTACTCTGCAACGGAGCCCACCTTGCCTGGCCGTGCTCCCCTGATCCCCTTGATCCCTCCTCCAGCACCATCTCCCATCCCAGAGCCAGCCAGGTTCCCACTCCTCCTCAGCCAACATTCCTGGAGAGAACCAGGGCTTTTCTCTTTGGTTCTCAGGCGTAACCCCAGATTTGAAACAACCAACCTCCCAGGGCACCCAGCAGCACAGGAACCTGGCTTCACCAACCACTCTGCTTTTCAAAAGCTGCAGCTTCTTAATGTTTCTCCATCCCCGGTGACCAGGCAGGGTGGTCTTACCCCAGCTGTTGTTCTGGAAGCTACCCTAAATAACTCCTCCATCCATTCCTCCCACCCCACTGGAACCTCTGCTTCCCCACCCACTCTCCATCTCAGTTCATTTCCTCTCTTGTCCACATCTTCCCCCCTACTCCAATCCTACCTGCCTCTCCACCCTCCATCAGCCTCTCCCCTGCCCTAACCTTATCCTCACTCATGGATCAAGTCTTTTCTGTCTATAGGTGTAACAGGAGCCTGGGCACCAGAATTGGCAACTGCACCCCATTCTGGAGCTGTCTAGGCAGGAGAGCTGCCCCTGAGGATGAGGGTCAAGGATACCATGGGAGAAGGACTAGTGGGGGCGTGGGGTATAGTTATTGGAGGAAACCAGAAAGGGAACAGGCTCACAGAGTGGCCCTTTCTGTACAGACCAGGGAGGTAACCAGCAGAAAATTAACAAAAACAGCCTCAGTCTAAGCAGTTTGCTGTTGTTCAGTCCATGGACTGCAGCAGGCCAGGCTTCCTTGCCCTTCACTATCTCCTAGAGTTTGCTCAAACTCATGTCCATTGAGTTGGTGATGCCATCCAACCATCTCATCCTCTGTTGCCCCCTTCTCCTCCTGCCCTCAGTCTTTCCCAGCATCAGTCTTTTTCAATGAGTTGGCTCTTCGCATCAGGTGGCCAAAGTATTGGAGCTTCAGCTTCAGCATCAGTCCTTCCAGTGAATATTCAGAGTTGATTTCCTTTAGGATTGACTGG
>NW_011494789.1:3744189-3744693 GCF_000754665.1 Bison bison bison
AAGGGGCTGGCTGGGGCCGGGGGCAACCACAAGGCAGGAAGACTGGGCCGGCTGCCGGCCAGCTCTCACCTCCTCCCCACCACGCCCTGGAGAGAACAGCCAGGGGAGAAGCAGGGGCCCCCTCACCTGCGGTCGTGCTGCTGTACAATTCATTTTCCTCCATGCGGGGCCGGCCACCCTTCCCCTCCAGCCCTGACAGCTCCTTCCGCCGACCCTGGGGAGAAGGCCCAACGTTCACCACCATCGCCATCTCCAGCCCCACCTCTGGCCACCCTAAGCTTTCTTGCAAAATGCACTCAGTCTGCCACCCCCACCCCCCACCCCCCCATCTTTATTCTGAATTGGGATCCACACCCCACCAAAGAACCACCCTCAGCATCCTGACCTTGACTCGCTCTACACCTGCCCTCGGCAGGCACCCAGTGCTCCACATCCTCTCTACAGCCCTGGATGACTCACGGGGAAGGCCAGGAGGCAGATGGCCTGTATCCAGTCGCCACGCTC
>NW_011494789.1:3744793-3755544 GCF_000754665.1 Bison bison bison
CTTCAGCATCAGTCCTTCCAGTGAATATTTAGAGTTGATTTCCTTTAGGATTGACTGGTTTGATCTCCTTGCTGTCCAAGGGACTCTCAAGAGTCTTCTCCAAGCACCACATTTCAAAAGCAAGTCTAAGCTATACTGCCCTTGATTAATCTGGGCCTCTGGCTCACACCCCAGGGCATTTGCTTGAGGACTTGCCACAGTGACATTGGAGAAGGAAAGAAAGCCTTGCTCAGAAATAATAGAGTAAGGGACTCAGGAGGCCCCTCCGCTTTGTCCCTCCCCATCTACCCAAAAGGCCAAACATGATCTCCCTGTGGGTGTCGCCAGTGTCAACAGTAATTATTTGTTCCTGTGGCTTAAGCACAACCATAAACAAATTTTAATAAAATGTAAATACATCTGAGAGGGATTTAAAAATTAACTTGGCCTCAGTTTCTTTAAGTGGAAGATAAGGACTCAGGCAAGAGGAGACCTAAGGCCCTTTTCTGGCTCAGACATTCTGGTCCTAGAAGTGTCAGCAGACAGGGGTTTCTCAGCTCCACACTCCCCTCTGCACCCCTCGCCCCAGCATCCCAGGGTCCTGGCTTTGGGGGAGTGAGGCTGCGGCATGGAGAGGTAGCCCAGGAAGACAGGGGACAGAAATAGGGAGAAACCCGTCCATTCAGGGTTCTAGTCAGAGTCTGGTCTGCCAAGAAGTGATATAGAGAGCAGACTTGCAGACACAGTGAGGGAAGGAGAGGGTGGGACGATTGAGAGAGTAGCATGGAAACATACACATTACTATATGTAACTCAAGTATTCTGACCTGGAGAATTCCAGAGACAGAGGAGCCTGGTGGGCTATAGTCCATGGGGTCCAAATACCACCATATGTAAAATACACCATATGTAAAACAGATAGCCAGTGAGAATTTACCGTATGACGCAAGGAGCTCAAACCGGTTGCTCTGTCACAACCCAGAGGGATGGGATGGGGTGAGAGGTGGGAGGGAGGTTCAGGAGGGAGGGGACATATGTATGCCTATGGCTGATTTACGTCGATGCATGGCAGAAACCAACACAATATTGTAAAGCAATTAAAAACAAATAAATTTAAGTAATAAAAAAAGTTTGTCCCATGCCCAAGGCCGGCCTGTGCCTCCTGCACCTGTAGGCCTGGCTGCCAGCTTGCATAGCACCAACCAGCCCATGACTCCAGACTCAGGCCAGGCCTCTCCCCTTCAGCACTCCTTCCTGCCACCACAGGGACCTCCTTCTCCATTCCCAGGCCAGCTCCTTCCACACTCTCTCTCCCAAGAATGGTTAGTGGGTCCCTCGAAGACCTGCCCCAGGGCAAATGCATTTTAAAAGAGGCCTGGGGAGTTCCCTGGTAGCCAACTGGTTAGAAATTCGGGCTTTCAGGCTTTCACTGCTATGACCAGGGTTCAATCCCTGTTCAGGGAACTAACTGACATCCCACCAGCCTCACAGCCAAAATAATAAATTAAAAAATAAAATGAAAAGTTGAAACATAAAATTTCCATTGTTGCTGTTGTTGTTCAGTCACTCAGTTGTGTTCTACTCTTTACCACCCCCATGGACTGCAGCACACAAGGCTTTCTTGTCCTTCACTGTCTCCCAGAGTTTGCTCAAATTATGTGCATCGAGACGGTGATGCCATCCAACCATCTCGTCCTCTGTCATCCCCTTCTCCTCCTGTGTTCAGTTTTTCCCAGCATCATGTTCTTTTCCAATAAAAATAAATAAATAAAAGAGCTTTGCTGGGAGAGGTTTGGGGAAGAGGAATTGGACCACAACACTGATGATAGGCTTCCTGGAGTTCGTGAAGGAAACTTTCTGGAGGGGGAGTCCTCTCAGGGCTCCACAAACCATTTGTGTCCACCCCCACCCCCAAGTAAAGTGGGCTTCATTTATTCTTTCCATCCTAAAATAGTTAATCTGCGCCTACCTCGTGCCTAGAAGTGCATTAGGTAATGGGAGTACAAGGATGAATTAAGTTAAGAATGAATCCTGGAACTTCCCTGGTGGTCCAGTGACTAAGAATTTGTGTTCCCAACACAGGGGGCCCAGGGTTGATCCCTTGTCAGGGAACTAGATCCCACATGCCAAAACTCAAAGATCCAGCATGCTGCAACTAAGACCCAAGCAGCCAAATAAACTTAAGAAAAAAAGAAAAGAAACGAATCCTGCCCATAGCACATTTGCAGTCCAGTGGAAGAGACCACGGACCTCCTTCCTGCCTACCCCCTGCCAGCCTCCTCCTGCTCCTGCAGGGCAGTGGCCCCGGGGATTGCGTGATCACAACATGTTCGCCCCTTGGCAGGCTGTGCTAACTGGCCCCCCAGGTGCTTCTACCCAGCTGAAGCCTGCCGCCACACCCAGGTGTGCCAGCTGCCAGGCCACAGCAGGGATGGAGCAACTCAGATGGGGGGAGGCCATCTCCTCTGTGGCTTCTGCCCTCCGCCTTGCCTCAAGCCACAGGCCTTCTAGTCTAGGAAGAAACTTCCTCCCAAGCGCTTCCATTCCTGGGCTTCATGGCGCAGGCCAGCTCCGCTCTGCCCAGGTGGATGGAGCCCGCCAACTAGGAACCACCTAGCCAGGGGCTGTAAGGCTTTTGATGTTGTTCCTTGTCCTCTCCTTGAATGCTCTTCTGGTTTTCTTCATTCTCATCAGAATCCCAGCCAGGTCCTCCCATGTCAATGAAGCCTGAGTTCACCCCAAATCTAAACGACTTAGCTTCTCTGGGCCTCCAGCCTCTGGCTTATGAAACGACATCTCTGCCTACCCACCTGTCAGAGCCCCTGGGAGGTAAAAGAAGGTCGTAGAGAAGACAGAGCTCTGTAGTCCCAGCACCAGTCTAGGAGCTGTGTATCCATCCATTCAGTCTTCACAAGAAGCTTCTGAGAAACATACTCTCTCCATTTTACAGATGTGGAAACAGGTGCACAGAGAAGTCACCTGAAGACACATGGCCAGCAGGAGCAGTGTCAGAATCTGAATGCGGGTTATCTGCCTGCCACTCGGGAGACCTGGATTTGATCCCTGGGTCAGGAAGATCCCCTGAAGGAGGGCATAGCAACCCACTCCAGTATTCTTGCCTGGACAATCCCATGGACAGAGGTGCCTGGTGGGCTACAGTCCACAGGGTCGCAAAGAGTCAGACACAACTGAGGGACTAACACTTTCACTTTCACACACTTTACAGGCTACAGTATGTGTGTCTAACCAACTACACCTAACTGCCCCCACAGCACTTTATAAATAAGGGAAAGCTGTACAAACTCAAGAACATTATTATTGCCCAAAAGCTGTAGTCCCCTCAGGCACACCTCAGGCACCACCCAGCCCTCTCTGATCAGACACCGAAGCCCAAGGCTGAGCCAGTCCCAGGCTGCAGGTCTCAGAATTACTTAACAGCTATGGGCTCCAGCTCCCCTACAGATCCCTCAGACCCTGCTTCTCCCTCCCTAACCTGCTGGCCGCCTCTGGCCCAGAGACCTAGGGTCTGGTGTCAGGAAGAGTATTCTTTCAACCTGGTGGTCTGTGACAACCTACAGGGGTGATATGGGGTGGGAGAAGGAGGGAGGTTCAAGAGGGAGGGGACCTATGTATACGCATGGCTGATTCATGTTGATGTATGCAGAAACCAACACAACATTGTAAACCAATTATCCTCCAATTAAAAATAAATACATTGTAGAATAATAATAATAAATAGAAAAGAAGAGGGCTGGCAGGGAGCACAGAGGAAAAAGGCAGGCCTGGCTGGAGCCTGGAGATAGATGGTCTTGCTCTGCACTGGCTGGCATGGGATGGGCCTGGGAGCTGAGGAGTGAGGCAGGCCAGTAACATACAGCCCACCAGGGGAGAAGCCAACCTGATGCCTAATCAGATGAGACTCCCCTTCCCAGATCCCCCTCATACCTCTATCTTCCCTTCCCAGCTCACTGATCTCCCTCCCCTCTCTTCCCAACCCCTCCCTCCCTAAGATCTCCAGCTGCCCCTGCTGACTTTATAAATGGCCCTGGCAGGAGGTGGGCACCTTGGCTAATTGAATCAGCGCCCATGAGGCAGGAGGCTGGTTAGCATCACGGCTGAAAGGTGGTGGCAGCAACAGCTTGAGTGCAGCCAGCAGGGAGGAGGCTGAGTGAGCAGAGAGGCCTCGACAATCTGGGTCTCGGTTTATTCTGAAGCTCCAAGGTGGGAATCCACCAGAGGACCTTGGTCGCCCCAGCACAGCCTGGGAGCAGGCTTATGGGATGGACCAGAAGTCAACAAGTGCACGCATACACACAGACACACACACAGACACACACACACCCCACATATTGGTCCTATGCTCTGGGGAGGAAAAAAGGGAGGCAAAGAGGAAAACAAAGAAACAGGAATGCTATGGAATATTTGTGTGTGCGCACACAGTTACACCTATCTATGTATACATCTCTATGTATGCTGGGCTCTCTGTCTGACTCTTTGTGACCCCACAGATACAGCCTGTAGCCCATCAGGTTCCTCTGTCCATAGGAATTTCCAGGCAAGAATACTGGAGTGAGTTGCCATTTTCTTCTTCAGGGGATCTTCCTAGCCCCAGGGATGGAACCTGGGCCTCCTGCATCGAGGTTGGATTCTTTACAGATTGAGCCCCCAGGGAAGCCCATGCTGGGCACCAGTCCTGACGCCATTCTCGCCCGCCCTGATGCCACCTCTGCATAGTAATTAGCAAATAAAAGCAGTCTCTAAGTGCCTTGGTTACGGCAGAACATCTCATGGTATTGGCAGCTGTCACAGAGCTGTCTCTTGGTCTTATATTGCCCTGTCCCCTTCAGGACCAGGCCGTTTCCTCATCCATGAATTTGCTCTTTGACAACAGGCTGCTAGAGAAATACTTTAAGAAGGGCTTCACCTCTGTGTTTCTGTTTGCAGAGATTTATCCCTGAGGCTCACGCCTGCATGAAGCCATTCCTGTACAACCACTCTGTTCAGGAGCCACACAGGTGCAGAGCGGGGCTGGTCCATGGTGGCAACTAGGGAACAAGGCCCAAGTCCAGGGTGACGGTGCCACTGGGGATGGGCTGACCCGGCTCTCTGGAGGACCTACCCCATCTGGTCACATCTGAGAAAGACCCCGTGGGCTTAGTCAGCATTCTCAGGACTCTTGTGGCCCCTCCCACTTCCCCAAATGCTCTGCTCCCCTGCCCCCACCAGCTCTCACCCCATCTTTCCCCAGGGCCCCAGTCTACCACTTCCCCTTTCAAGCAAAGCTAGCTTCAGAAGGAAAAACTCCGAAGTCCCAGGATCTCAGCAGAGAGGGGAGAGGCCAGGAGAGAAGCAGTTTTCAGCTGGGGGCCCCACACCTCTTGGTGGCTGGGTCCACAGTCCTCCAAGAGGGACTCTGAGGATCTGAAGGGACCAGCTCTGAAATGCAGATCCTTGCAATTACCCCCCCATTCTTCTGAGCAGTAAATCTTGAAGTTCCCTTCTGTAGGACCAAGCCCCCACATGGGATTAGGGTTTAAGCCCCCAGTGGCCTTTTCCACAGGCTAACACTGCCCCCTGCTGGGCTGAGCCGGGGTGTCTGTCCCAAGTACTCATGGAAATTGAAAAAGGAGGAAATTGAAAAAGAGACATCCCTGGTGGCTCAGTCAGTAAACTATTCGCCTGCCAACGCAGGAGACGCGGGTTTAACCGCTGGGTCGCTGGGTCGGAGAGGAGAAGGAAATGGCAACTCACTCCAGAATTCTTGCCTGGGAAATCCCATGGACAGAGGAGCCTGGCGGGCTACAGTCCATGGGGTCGTAAGAGGCAGACACAACTTAGGGACCAAACCACGACCACCATCCTTGCCTAAGAAGGCCCCAGCTCCCACCCCTCGCCTGGAGAGGTAACTACTGAAACTCCTGCCTCCAGTGTCTTCTGAGGCTGGGATGAGGTGATGACAGCTGGGTTAGTCCTTTGGTGCAGGCAAGAGTCAAGGTTCCTGGATGACTTCCCTCTCTGTCTCCAGCCTGCTCACCCATTGCCTCAAATTCCTTTAAAAGGGGGCAAAAGCATGAGCTGAGATCAAAGGTGCCCACAACCCACATGCGAAGCTGGGCAGCCCATTGGTCTCTATCTTGCTTCCCTCCCCGCTCTGGAGCCCATTTCCAGCTGCTGCTAGGACCCCTCTAGCTGGATGGAGTAAACCCATGCGTGGGTGCATGGGTGCTCAGTCACTTCGGTCGTATCCGACCCTTTGTGACCCCATGTTCCTCTGTCCCTGGGATTCTCCAGGCAAGAATACTGGAGTGGGTTGTCATGCCCTTCTCCAGAGAGTCAAGCCATCTTAGCCTAAAACTGTCAGAAACTCAGCTCACCTTCTTCCACAAACCCAAATCTCTCCACAACACCCCATTTCTCTGTGTTACACATCCAATGTGACTCCAAGATCCGCAAGCCCTGGCTCTTCCACAGCATTTGGACCCCCAGTCTCTCTGAATTTCCCCTTCCAATTCAGCTCACTGGGGCACCAGTCTATCTTCCAAGTAACCCGACAGCTGATTGACCTAACACGGAGCTCTATAGGATTCTCTGCTTAAAAGCCTTGTCAGTGTGATGGCCATGTATTGATAATTCTCGAAGGTAATTAATGGATTCATGGGGATTTATTACACTACTCCTCCCACTTTTGTGTGTGTTTGAAATTTTTTAAGATATAAGTTTTAAAAAATAAAGCCTTGTCATTCCTCCTTCCCCTTTAATTAGGTACAAATTCCTGCACAGCAGGGTTAGAATCTGCCTTCTCAAGTAGATTGCCCCATGTCCCCTCCATTTTTATTTATTTACTTATAATTGGAGGATAATTGCTTCACAATATTGTGTTGGTTACTGCCACACATCAACATGAATCAGCCATAAGTGTACATACGTCCAAGCTTCCCAGGTGGCTCCGTGGTAAAGAATCTGCCTGCAATGCAGGAGACATGGGTTTGATCCCTGGGTTGGGAAGACCCCCTGGAGAAGGGAATGCCAACTCACTCTAGTATTCTTGCCTGGAGAATCCCATGGAGAGAGGAACCTGGCAGACCACAGTCCATAGGGTCGAAAAGAGTTGGACATGACTGAGCGACTTAGCAGGCAGACAGGCATACATATGTCTCCACCCTCTTGAACCTCCCTCCTACCTTCCCCTCCATTCTTACAGAACTCTTTCCTAAGCATGTACATACCTCCCCCAATGCCTCCATTCACATTCTTCTACCAGTATCCTCTTTTCATATCCCTTCCCACCCTTGAAGGGCCACCTTAAGTGCCGTGTTTGATACGAAGCCTTTCTTGGTCCCCCAGAGAACAGCTATCTCCCCTGACTCCCAGGCTTTCGTTCTCCTCTTGTGAAACTTACATCCCCTTTTGTGATAGACATCTGTGTCCTCATCTCAGCCCACCTCTAGACTATAAGCATCACGAGGCAAAGGGAGGCTTTACAGACAGTGCCCCGTAATACTGGCTGAGTTGGCCAGTAGCAGGAACATGCTGACAGCCCTTTCCATGAAAGCAGGTCTTGATGAAACGAGACTGCACAGAGCCTGCAGGGAAATACTGGGTTGGAACTTTCGGGCCAACCCAATAGAAACACAAGGGCCAATGCGGAACTTCAGAACAGGAAGGGCTCTCAGAGCCCAAATGGAGAAACTCCCTCAATTTACAGACAAAGAGATAAGTCTTAGAAAGGCAAGGGATGAGTTCCATTTCTACTCTGGCCTGTCTTCCACTCCAGGTTTATACACACACACAGCTTCCTCACTATTTTGGGGGTGGTGACCCTACCCTAGCAATGGGTTTAGCATCTTTCCCGGAGTGCCTTGACTTGCGCAGACCTCTACATCTGTGGCCAGATGTGGGGACCCAGCTGATGCCCAGAGAGGATCCTGCTGCTGGGAGAGGTGGTGTCAGTGGTGACCAGTTGAAGCATCCACCCCCAGCAGGGCCGTGCCTGTCCCATCCCCTCCTCCCACACTCTCATGTTGCACAGAAATATTTCTGAAACGTTTAATGCCACAGAGAAGTCCAAAACTGGCAGAAAGCAGCAGCCATCCTCCTGCATGCCTGGGCCACGGCTGTCCCCTGAAAAGGTGGCCCACACAGACCGAGGAACCAGGGCGATTTGCTGACATCCTTTTGTCCTCTAAATGCCGGAGGTTCCACTTAGGCTGGCGGGGGTGGCAAAAGAAGAGGAAGTGGAGAAGGAGTAGGAGAAGGGCGGTCTCTGCAGGCACTCTTCCTGCCCTCAGATGGTGACTCATGCCACATGCCCTGAAGGGGACAATTCCTTGGACCAGACTAAACTGGTCAAGCTGAGGGTTCAAGAAGGAGCAGAGCAGGGCTCCTGGGATGCGGTGGCCAGGAGTCACCACCAGAAGCTGGAAGAGGAGGCCTGCCTGCCACTCCAGCTCCTTCTCACCAGCCTCTAACTTTGGCCCCATCTGGACAGGACTCCAGCACTGGCGTCCCATGGGGATCGCATCTCCTCCACACTCCATCACTTTGGGCCTTTCTTAAGTACAACATTGTCATACTCAGTCCCTTGTGGCCAGCCAGAGGCGGCGAAGTCCTGTCCCACTATGTAGCCATGCTTGAGGCCACTGGAGTCCCTGTCAGCTGTGGCCTGCCTCCTCCAGGCCTCACCCCGGGGCTCCTGCGGGCTGTCATACAGGGCCAAGGCGGCCATCCCCTCAGGCTCATCGTATATGTGGTCGGGTCGTGGGGGCGGGTGATCCTCGATGCTGTCGTACAGAGGGTCAGCTGGGAGCTGGGGAGGAACAGCCAGGACGCCCCTCAAGCTCTTCCCCAGGCTCCGGGCCACTGCATCGAAGGGCACTGCATACTCTCCCTCTAGTCCGCGCTGCTGCCGGGGCGTGGGCACCGGGACAGTGGGCGACGGTGGTGGCAGCGAGTCGTGGGGTCGGGCGTACGGGCTCTCTGGCCGGGGCAGCACCGCAGGGACTGGGACTGGCTGGGTCTGGGGCCCAGGAGGGGCGGCGTTCTTCTGGGCAGAGATGGCCTCTTCCAGGGCCAGGAAGATCTCATTGCCTTGCCTGGTTTCGAACTCAAAGTTGCCCTCTCCTGAGACACAGCGCCGGCCAGCCTCGAAGGAAAAGGTTACCTGGGTGGGGGAGAAAGCCTATTAATGGGAGGCCAGCTGCTCCTATACCCAGTTTCCAATCACAAACACGTCACCTCCAACTTCCCTCCAGCCTGGGAGCTGCTTGGCCTTCTCATCAAGCTGCTTCCTCTCCAAGTCTTTTCTTACAAACAAACCCCTCTCCTTTTTCCTTCTTCCTTCCATCCATCGGCGTATGAAGACTGGCAGAGTTCAACCTCCACACGCCCACTACGCCCAGCCAGGTCTTCCTCTTCTTTCCTTCCCCCACCTCCACCTCCGTGTCTCCCTCCCCAGTTCTCTCCTCCAGCCCCTGGGCTGGGCTGATTTTCTTCTGCCGGTCTTCAGTCTTCGTCTCACCTTCTCTCCCTCCTCCATTCTCTCTTCCTTTGAGGGCCCCTTGGCCCTCTCCCTGACACTCTCTTTTCTCTCACAGTTCATCCTTCCTCTGCCCTACCCCTGGCAGCCCCTGCTCACCTTATCCCGCCCAAAGCGTCGCAGGAACCTGTAAGGCCATTCATATAGCTGGGTGCCCGACTCAGGGCCGCCCCACAACTCCAGGGCACTCTCCCCAACCCGGAGGGTGTAGGATCCCCGGAGCCGGCACCTCTCACTGACTTCTGTGGGTCTCATGGTCACAGCAAACTCCTTTTGGGGAGTCCCTGGGGAGGAGACACAGTTCATGGGAAAAACAGCCAACCTCTTTCAATTCTGTATGTGTGCGTGTTCAGTCACTCAGTTGTGTCCGAACCTTTGTGACCCCATGGACTATAACCCGCCATGTTCCTCTGTCCATGGGATTCTCCAGGCAAGAATACTGGAATGGGTTGCCATTTTCTTCTCCAGGAGATCTTCCTGACCCAGGGCTCAAACTTGGGTCTCTGGAGTCTCCGGCATTAGCAAGCAGATTATTCACCACCACTCTAAATAAGCAGGCCAGGTCTCCAGAAGAAAAGTATTATCGGTGGCCCCATGACCCTGGTGCTTGTGTTCTGAAGGTTTAGCTGCCCTGTGCCAAGTCAGACTCCCCAAGATGCCAGGAACCCCCACCCCCTCCCCCAAGAGGCATTGTGCCCTAGCCACGAGCACCCCGACTCCTCCGTGGCCACATCCTTCCTGCTCCCGTCGCCAGAGTCACAGCTTTGTCTCCTCCATCTCATTGCTCGCCCCAGCCCAGCTGCCTCCCCATCCCTCCCACCACACCTGCAGGTGCTACCCCACCGCCCCAGCTCTCCCTGCCTACCCACCCTCTGCCGAGGCCATGGGGGTCGGGGGGCCCTCCAAAGGGTGGAGCCTGGATGCACCCCTTGCCCTGTGTCTTCCTGCTCCCCCCAGGCAGCCCCCAGAGCTCTAGACAAGAGGACAGGAGGGGGACTGCCTTGTGAGCAAAAAGCTCCCTTGCTGCAGGACACCTTAGATCCACAGAAGGGAAACCATTCTTTTTACAGACGATTGCTCAGGTCCCATCAAGGGAGAATTCCAAACCAGCACTTTCACCTGGGTCCCTCAGCCAGGCCTGGATCAGAGGGAGCGGGCCAAGGGTGAATGGTTGACATTTAAGGCAGGCCAGCCTCCCCAACCTTGGGCCTGGCCGGAAGCGATGAGGAGCGGCTGAT
>NW_011494789.1:3755644-3757947 GCF_000754665.1 Bison bison bison
GGGTTGCCATGCCCTCCTCCAGTATTCTTGCCTGGAAAATTCCATGGACAGAAGAGCCTGGTGGGCTAGAGTCCATGGGACCACAAGAGTCAGACATAACTGAAGCAGCTTAGCACGCAAACAAAGTCTAGACTCCATGCAAGAAGATACATGGCTTAGGGGAAATCTAAGTGCCTCAGAGAATATCTAACTTTGGGCCAAATGGTTTAGAGAAGCAATCTGACAGAGGCATAGTGCGGAAATATTGGAAAAACCAGAGAATTAGACTAGCACTCTTGGGGTAACCCCATAATGGGTGTTTATGTAACTGAGCCATTTCCTCTACCACAGGGGTTCGGTCATCTTGGGAAGAACAGCAGAGCAGTGCACTGCTTAGATCTTCTGCTGTACATGCCATGTGCTTTACCAAAACAGCTCCAAACATGAGCATTATGGGCTCTGGGAGGAGAGGACTAAGACACGTAAAGCTCATGACACTCAGTCCAGCTGCCTGGATTTGAACAGCTGGATCCAGCAACCAAAGGGGAACCAAGGATGCTGGTGAAGGGGGAAAACGCCTTGAGAAGGGGTTAAGAGTATGGAAGTAGGTGGCTTATTCCATCTCTCTGGGCTTCCCTGGTGGCTCAGTGGTAAAGAATCCACCTACCAATGAAGGAGGCATGAGTTGGATCCCTGGAGTAGGAAATGCAACCCGCTCCAGTATTCTTGCCTGGAGAATTCCATGGACAGAGGAGCCTGGCAAGCTACAGTCCACGGGGTTGCAAAACAGTCAGACTTGACTTAGTGAGTAAACAACAACAATTCCATTTCTCCAACCCTTTAGGGGAAGCAGCATTACACAGGGGCTGCATGGACTGCGGATGACTCGGCATCTCCTTAAGGAGTGAGAAAAGAAGGGCTTCTAAGGCCATCCTGGGGGTTGTCAGAGCAGTGCCTTTCAAACGCTAATGTGCAAACCTGGTTGCAGATTCAGATGCAGTAGGCCTGGCATAAGACCTGAGATGCTGAAGTCACTGGTGGGTGGACCGGACCTGATTAAGTAGCCAGACAACAAAGGATCCTCCCCTCCACCTCTCTGATCACTTTCCCCGAAGGTCAACTGGACGCATTCCACTCACAACCACAGGAGGGAGCCCGAGTTTGCCAGATTACCAGGAAATTACTATTTAATCCCTGGTGGTTTAGACCCTAAGGAATCGGTCTGCAATGCAGGAAACCTGGGTTCGATCCCTGGGCTGGGAAGATCCCCTGGAGGAGGGCATGGCAATCCACTCCAGTATTCTTGTCTGGAGAATCCCCATGGACAGAGGAGCCTGGTGGACTATAGGCCATGGGGTCACAAGGAGTCAGACATGACTGAGCGACTAAACACTGAGCCCAAGAATTTCGCATACCCCGCCCCTTTCCATGCCATCCCTTGCCTACGGGAGCAGGAAAAGTTATTTTCCTGTGTCTGTTTGCCACAGGCTTGAACTCAGAGCAACCCCCACTTTTCCTGGCAGGACTTGTGGGGACCCTGCAGAGAAAGTACTAACCCCAGTATTTTCTGCCTGGCCACAGGCAAACCCTATGCGCAGGGACCCAAAAGGACACAGCAGAAGGGCAAAGAGCCAGAGGCCCTTAGATGACCCAGGCACCAAAAATAGGGCAAGAAAGCAACAAAAAGGCATAAGTGGAGGGCGGGGTGCCCCTAGACTCCTTTTTGCTTTTATTGGCAAGAAAGGGACACCCCGCACCTCATTTGTGCCTCAGTATAAGCCACAGGATCCTTTCCTTTACAATGGTTTCTCTCAGCTGGAGTTAGGAACAGATCTGGAGATCAGGGCTCCAAGAAGCTGGCAACTTTTTGTTACTATTCTCACCAGTGTTTAGCAACTAAATCTCTAATACAAAAGGACTTCTGGGCTTGTCTTTGGGAGCTAGAAAGGAAGGAGCAGAAGAGACTGATTCCTTGGGCAGGTTTAAAGATTAAGCAACCCCCAGAGGATGAATGGCTGGGGAGGGCTGGAGGGGGAGTACTACCCCAAAGGCAGCTCTGGACAGCAAAGAAGCAACAGCAAAGAAGGTATAGAATGGTGGGCAGGGAGTTGGTGGGGGCCAGAGAATGATGGAGGACTGAGCACAGAAATAAGTTGTGGGGGGCGGAGTTCAGTTCAGTTGCTCAGCTGTGTCCGACTCTTTGTGACACCACGGACTGCAGCATGCCAGGCCTCCCTGTCCATCACCAACTCCCGGAGTGGGAGTGTTCGTAAAAGCAATCCTGCCTTCTCCCACCCCAGTTGTTCCTGTCAGTGGGGGAGGAA